>NC_028359.1:9629774-9643380 GCF_000741045.1 Vigna radiata var. radiata | reverse complement strand
AAATTTAGCTTCTTCTGTCTTTGGATCATTGTATACATGTTGAGCAAGTGTGGTCTTACCCATCCCACCCATACCCACAATAGAAAGTATTGACAGCTTATTATCATTAGTGTCAGATTTCAGCCAAGTAAAGATGATTTCTTTATCCTCATTTCTGCCATAAATAACCTCTTCAGCCACCAACGACGTTGACTCAACTTTTTTCTCCGCCACCTTATTACCCAACCCAGATTTAACGTCACTATAAATTTTGAAATCTTTAACAATGTTTTGGTTCAAAAGAGATTCTAGATCATCTAGGAGTGCTATGATCTTGGATTCAAAACTGTGTACCTTGCTAGAACTGGTCTGGAATTCAGCTTCCAACTTAGTCTTGGAGAATTCATATTCTATTTGCTCCAGCAGATCCTCTGCATCATATAAGATGTCTCTAACCTCATCAAACCATTCTTTGACCAATGAATTAGTGAACTGTTTTTGTTCTGCATCATCTATCACAGAATTGACATCCATCAGCTTCCTCTTCAACTTTTTCAGTAGCTTCTCATCAAGATTTCTCCCACAGAAGAAGCCCAGAACTTGATGAGAATCGAGCTTGTCAAATAGCATCTGAAGAACAGCACCAAAAAGAGCACCACCAAGTGTTTCGAGGACAGGCATGGTTGAGAAAGAAGTTGCCAAATTGAGGAAAAGAAAGGATTGAGAAAATTGAAAGTGAAGCTAAGTTACGTGAACGAAGGACTGACAAATGATAATGAGTGAATATTGTGAAAATTGGAAGCATTTACTTCAATAAAGGAATGATTATTTCCGACAGCAGAAGGTGGGTTTGGTAAGCTGTGCAACATATCAACTTTGTTTTACTTCTTTTTTTCTGTTACTTTAACGAAATTTCTATCAACTTTAGTGAATCAGTCTATTTTAGTGGCTTGCTTTATTAAAGGATTGTGAAAAGAGAGATCTGACAATGTCTTTACTTCAATATCTGTTGTTGACTCTTGTTCACCACATAAATTGAAGTTTCAATACCTGTTTTATATTGTTAGCTCAAATTTATTGAAAAAGTTTAAGCAATTAACAAAATAATAATAAATCAATGAATATCTTAGGTATACTAAAATAATGACCGAAGGATACTAAAATAATAAATCAAAATTCCTTATTGTTATACATAAATTTATATTCAAATAATACAGAAGGATAAAAGGTAAAACATTGGGACGATTATTTTATTTTTTGAAATATTTATATAATTGAATTCATTCATAAAGTGTAATAAGTTGTTCGAATGAGAAGTTTTTAGTTCGAAACGATTTTTTTTATAAAGTAATTAAGATGTTTTATAACAATTTAAATTTAAACATATAAGAATAAATTTGATTACATAAAATGATAGAACATCAAAATTTATATAAAAAGTAAGAATTTTAAAATATTCATAATTAATCATTTTGACATTGTTAGTTTTAATCATGAAAGTTATATCTCCTTTTAGACGGTAGTTTAATTATATTGTTTTATTATTATTGTAAGTTAAGATTTAATGCAATTTTCTCACAAGAAACTTTTATTCAGAGTTTCCTTCTTGTTTTTATGATTTTCTATTTTATAATGGACTAAATGTCTGTTTAAAATATAGAAAGTATTTGATTTTTTATACTGTAACTAGTATAAAAAATAAAGAGATGGATAAATTTGTATATAATATATAATTTTTATATCGGTTCGCTAACCAACAATTATAAAATAAAATATGAGATTCTATATCAGTTAACACGCCAACTAGGATGAAAGTAACATTTTTATAGGGGTTAAAGCTTTAACCAGTATACAAATATGATTTTCTATACTATTTATTATTCAAATCAGTATAGAAAGTGACTTTTATACCGATTAATGCTAGAATTATAAAAAGTCACATTCTTTTAATAATAGGTGATGGAAACAACTTCTATCTTCAAGAAGAAACGGTGTCATGACTCAAAGTGACGCAGCGAAATGAATGAATGAATGAAGACGCTGGTGTACACCAAATGTTTGATGAAATGCGCGAATGTGTTTGGCTATGGTGTATAGGTAGAATCATAGCTCAGACAACTTTCCTAAGGGGAAAGGAGTTATAGGATGCAAAGCTAAATCTAGCAAAGTGTTTGAACTTGAGAGAAGTGGCTGAATTTTGACAGCATAACACTAATTTCATTCAAGTTGATTTATAATGGAAGAAGCTTCTCTTTTATAGATGGAGAAGGCTTCATGTGTCGTGNAATGGAAGCTACACATTCAGCTTGTTGAAAATNTGCAGAAAGATGGAAGAAGCTTGCGATAGAAGCTTGACAATTGGCCAAATGCTTCAATGTTTAACATGTGCGTCAATGAAGAAGGAGGCTAGCGTGAATGGCTAAGTGCACAAAGGTGTTGGCTGGGCGNTCGNCACCTTCTTCATGTTTCCATTTNGGAAAGTTGNTNCCTTNAATCNGTAGGCCTTCTAAAGTCCTCTTCCTTGTCTCCTTTGCTCTTTCTTAGCTTGGCTAGCTTCTTGGTTTCCTTGGTCTACTTTTATTTGGACACCTACAAAGCAAAGAAAACTATTTAGTTTAAGTAGAATCTATCTAAGACTTAGATAAGGAAATAGTTTTGGAAATCTATATTATACTTCCCTTTCTTTAGTCTTAGTTGTAGTTGATACTTCTTTGGATGGGAAGTCCCTAAAGGGGTTGCCATCAACAGGTTTGTATGTGTACTACCACATACAGGCCTACATAAAATTCAGACAGATAGAATCCCTAAATAATCGAGATATATTAAAGGAACAAAATAATGACCAGTAACAGTAATGTAATAAAGAAAATAACGAAAGAAAGAATTCTCTGTCAATATGAAAAAGTGTATATTCAATCACAATATAACACGAAAGTCCAAAATTCCATGAAGGAAAAGTAAAATATAGATAAATTAATATCTGCTGTAGAAACTGTGAAAGAATAACATAAAGGTACTTGCCACATTCCACACGCCTTTCCAATTAATGCACAAATCCTTTTAAAAGGGANTTTTCCTTATGAATCCTAGTGTTGCACGTGCTCTCCACCTCCTGATCACGCTCCACATGTCCCTGTTCAAGCTCCACGTGTCCTTCATTCCTAACAACCTTTCTCTCACTCCCATAATGCTTCAGCATACGTGTTACAAACTACTTTCTATTATTTACACATCTAATAATTTTTCCTAACCTCATCAAACAATGAATAAGTAATCTAATATTTACACAAAAAATATTTAAAATCATCTTCTATAAACATCTAAAAGGAATGAGGTCTACAACTCCCGAACATCGTTCAGGGCCTCTTGTTCTAGTGGAGACGCAATAAATACTTAAGATGTTAGTTATAAAATGTTAAGATTACCAAATTCCATAAATAAAATCTTGGTAGCTAATATTAGTCGTCAATTTAGAGTTTAATTCATAAACTAATTATAATTTTTATTCATAATAGAAACTGTTTTAGATATCAATAAATTTAATTTTATAAATTAATATTTAAAATAATGATTATAATAACTAATTATTTATCATCTTTAAAATTGATTATAAGATTTTCATGTAATGTTGTTTATTATAGGAATCCTTGCACTCATGCTTAAAGTAGACTAATGGTTTAAACTCTCGGATCGTCTTTATATTAGTTGGAGAATCTCAAGTGAGTCCTCGTCTTTTGAACTGACTCAATTAGGTCCATATATTTATAAAATTGAGATAATTAAGTCCTATTTTAAAAATGTTTTAAAAAAAACTCTAAAAGCTTCATTCCTGGTCACCCATAGAGCATCTCATCCTCCATTAACCTCATCCGCCATCAGTAATCATGATCAACCTCTCATTGCGAAACCAACACTGTGAAAACCTTTAAAAGAAGCCAAATCGCACAAATCCAAATCGTGACAAAAAATGCAAACCACCAACCACGCAATCAACACATCACCATCAACAAACCTGACGTCTTCTCCATAATAATCACTATATTCTCCATAATAATCACTATAACCTCCTGTAAGACAAACTCCAAAATCACGAACCCTAAGTCTCGCCTTCATCTTCCTCTATGAAACAAAATCTGAGGGAAAAGAAAAATATTAAGCAAGAGAACCAAATCTCATAGACTTACTAAGTTGAATGAGTGGAAGTGAAGAGTTAATTAAAAAGTTCAGAATAAAAATTTGTTACACTAACTTGATAAATTATAATTGAGAAATTGAGACTTCGCTGTTCGTGGATCACCCAAAAGAATAACATTTATGTCTCCTCGAAGCCGATGCTTTCCTTCAACATTTTTTTTCTTGGCCTCCTAACATAGCTAAAGCGATTGCAGATTTTATGTCATCGTGACCATATATTGATGGAGCAATGGACTTCATAATCTGAAATTAAATCAATTCGTAACACATTATGGAAAAGTATTCCAATTGAAAAAGAGGCACAAATAAAAAATCTCAAGTACATACCCTTTCTCCAATTCGAAGGTCTTTGGCCAAATTTTCAATGTCTGCAATGTCTTCCTGTGTAAGCTTGAAAGCAGAAAACAGGTCTTGCTTTTTCGTAACATAATTTGCCTCAACAGAATTTGCCAAATTTTAACTAATTTCTCTTAGTTAAAATTAAGAGAAATTACTCCAAAAATATTCTCAAAGAATTAGGGACTGACTGTTTAAGCTTAGAAAAATACTATCTCTGGCTTTGGAGAATAGTTCTAAAACACTTAGTTTTAGATTTTTACAAAATGATTATAATTTTTTTTTTATATAACGTGGCTTCATAAAAAAAAAAAAAACACTTAAAAAGATCAAAGAAATGAGCAATTATTATCTTTCTGGAGTGGACAAAATGCTGAAAGAAGGTAAGAAAATTAGAACAACAATATCAACAAAAATTAACTAACATATAAGGTGCAGGGATATATTTAGTCTTGTCTTCCAATCTTGTGAACTAACAAATGAAATCAATTGAGGATAAAATCAGACCATTTGTAGTTCCGTAATACATTTGCAACACCAAGGAACTAAGCCTCAACAGTGAACAATTAGACATTATCAACTCACTTTGAATTTAAACATAAATACACAACAGAAATCAATGTAAATATTAATGATCATGCCAGACAGAGTTTATTAAGAAAATAATCAGATCCTAGAACCTCAGTAAACCACAAACAGAGATTTAGTTTTACAGCTCAAATTTGAGTTTCAACAACATTTACAATATAAATTCCATGCCCTCACCACCACCTTTCCTAAATTTCTCCAAAATCATTGGCAAAAAATGGACATTCTCTTTTCCAGTGATCTGAGTACAAAACAAGCTCCCCTTCTTCAATGGGATCCTAGATTCCAAATAACCCATTACAGTCCCATCAATTGGGTCGCAGCAGAATGGGGAAAGGCTTCAAAATTGGGCGAAAACGTCACTGCTTGGGGATGCGATGGGCTTCCTGGTTTGCTTCTAGTGCGCGAGATAGTGTTACCGTTAAGGCACCTTCTTGCACCATCTGCTTACCGTTCTAAAACTTTTGTAGAGAAAATCCAAAATTAAAGAAAAGTTCAATTATATAATTCAGTAAAATGACCATAATAACATTAACATACCTGAAGAAGTACAAGCAGTTTGCTGACAATTCCATCTAAGTATGGCGTTGGGTAAACATCTCACCTCTACTACCTGCAAGAAGCAACACTATAGTTTATTCCACCTAAGTTTGGTTAGGTATCTCTATGCAATCTCTTTAAAAGATAGTGAGGAGAACCTGAGGAACCAGACGACAAATGTAGGCATATGAGAACTGCTGCATTGATATACTTGTCTTTCCACTTATATCTTTACTCCTTTGCCATCAATCCATATGAATTTAATGTGAGCAATCTTTTCCCAGTCTTCACCTTGTTTCTGGCACCGCTGTTTGAGCAACAAACAACCATAAATTTTGAGTTTTGAAATGGATTTGGGTAGACCCTCCTCTGGCAAGCATCGGAGTATAGGACAGTCACGAAGAATCAATGACCGAAGAGAGGAGAGGTGAGAGAGACCCCTGTTGTCCAGTTTCTTAAGATTTGGACAATCATATATCGTTAGATTACTAAGAGAAGGTGGGAGAAAACCTTCACCCGGAAAACACTCCAAATCCACATTGCTAATGAACAAGCTTTTTAAGGAAGGGTTGGTTCCCTAGGCGCCCTTTAGGGAGGCCACAAGTTTGGAGCAATTCAAGAGATGCGTTTCTTTTACATTTGATGGCAAACATTCCTCGGACAACTCCAGCGCTGGACAATTGCTTATGGTCAGATCATTAAGAGATGGAAGAAGGGCAGACATGCATTTAGGCATTGACTTCAATTTCTCTAATCCACTAATATATAATGACTCTAGCTGAGGAGCAAATAATCCTTCATTGGGAAATGATTCAAATTCAGAGCATTTTTCAATCCTCAAATACTGCAAATGATTATGAGGGTGCCCCTGCGATATCATTTGTAGATTGCGACACCCGAGTAAACAAAGGTGGTACAGTTTTGGGAACAAATCTAAAGGAAAGGTAGTGAAAGAGTTACAATAATGTCTGATATCCAATTCTACAAGGGAATGGTACCAATGGCTAATGGGAATGTGGGGCGGCCTAGTCATATCAAATGAAGACGGCCTCATATTCACACATTCAATCTCTCCGGTCCTGGGAATCGGAGCGCCAAGTTGGCCGCAGTCTTTTATAGTTAGTTTCTTTAAATGACAAAGTATGTCTGGCAATTCTTTCAGCTTGGGACAATTCTTCAGATAAATACATTGAAGACTTGGAAAAGCACCTGTCATGCACTGCCATTCTTCCCATTCCTTCATATCATTAAAGCTCAACGTTTTCAAGGATGGAAATGCACAAGAGCTATTCCCGTAGAAATCAGCATCTATCTTTACTATCCAATCAAGGCCATCAATTCTCAAGTCCTCCAGAAATTTCAAACGTCCAAGGGAAGGCAACCATAAGCAATGTTTGCAGTTTTTCAAGGTTAAGGACACCACATTGGATAGAGAATTATTGGATAACCAACGGGGAAATTGTGTGCCACCATAGCCATCGATTGATAAGTACTTCAAATGTCTGGGAGGTTGCAGATTCTCAAGTACTTCTCTTTCTTTTATTGAATCGTCATTTTTCCGCTTCAAATTCCATTGTAAACTCAGCTTCACAATATGTGTTTAATTCTTCAAATTCATCTCACAGGGATTTGAGGTATTTTCAAGATTTTTAATTGAGAGCCGCTGTCCATGAAAATCAAGTTCTCCTAATTGTTGAATACTCAACTCACTACTTTTGCCAACCTCAAAATTGTCCATCCACACGTGAAGATTCTTCAACTTTCTTAAACGGAGTGGAACCTTTGTTAAAGTAGTTCCCATAAGTTCTAGGCGGCGCAAATTGGTAAGCTCATGCAAAGTCAAGGGCAGCTTCTTCAATTTGACACAATTGTTTAGTTTCAATTCTGGCAAGTTATATAGTGAACAGATTGAGTCAGGAAGTCTCTCTATGTCGGTAACCGAAAGGTCTAACGAACGTAGATGTATAAGATCGCCTATAGTGTCAGGGACCTTAATACACCAACGAATTGATAAGACCCGTAAAAACTTAAAGTTGGAGATTAACTCTTCTATTGGCATCTTACAACGCCTCCGAATGGCTGTAAATGTTCGTAACCCTTTAGCATCACATAAACTGGTATAATATTGAATAGGACCGCTTACGTATATGTGACGGGTTTTCCTTGATACTCTTTTTGCATCATCAACACCTAACCTGTAGCAGATTTCACCTGAAACATATTTTCCTAAATATTGAGAAGGTCGTGCATAACAAAATATGTTTCGTTGTACCAAGTTATTTGTTTAAAGAATGACCTTGATACCAGTTCATTCAAGTAGTTTTCACCTACTTCTTCCGGAGGCTTGCTTTGTTGAGAGCAATGTACAAAATTTTGAGCCATCCATAACAAAATTAAGCTCTCCTTGTCAAACCTATGGTCTTTGGGGAATAATGCACAATAAGCGAAACATCTCTTGAGATGAGAAGGAAGATGGTAATAGCTCAACAACAAAGTAGGGACGATTTTACTATCTTCTATTGGTAAGTCCCATATCTCGCTTTTCAATACACCTTCCCACTCTGAAGCAGATGACTTTGACTGTAAAAGACATCCTATTGTTTCAAGGGCCAGAGGCAATCCTTGGCACTTTTTAACTATCTTCATACCAATCTCCTTTAACTCAGACTTCAACTTTTCATCTTGGAATGCGTATTTAGCAAAAGTTTGCCAGCTGTGATCTTCATCTAATTGCTTTAGTTGGAGTATGTAAGTTGACTGCATCATAGAAGCAACTTTGTGACTGCGTGTTGTGACTATAATTTTACTTCCTTTAGCTCCAAAAGTAAGAGGAGTTTGTAATGCTTTCCATTGATTTCGGTCTTCGTTCCAAACATCATCCAGAACCAGAAGAAACTTCCTTCCGGACAACCTTTTTTTCAATTTTCCATGAACCATTTCTAGGTCTCCACTGTCATCTCTTGAGTTAGTGAAAGCTCCAATAATTGCTTTGGATACTCTCAAAACATCAAATGCATCAGAAACGCAAACCCAAGCCTTTTCATNAAATTTAGCTTCTTCTGTCTTTGGATCATTGTATACATGTTGAGCAAGTGTGGTCTTACCCATCCCACCCATACCCACAGTAGAAAGTATTGACAGCTTCTTATCATTAGTGTCAGATCTCAGCCAAGTAAAGATCATTTCTTTGTCCTCGTCTCTGCCATAAATAACCTCTTCAGCCACCAACGACGTTGACTCAACTTTTTTCTCCGCCACCTTATTACCACCCAACCCAGATCTTACGCCACTATAAATTTTGAAATCTTTAACAATGTTTTGGTTCAAAAGAGATTCTAGATCATCTAAGAGTGCTATGATCTTGGATTCAAAATTGTGTACCTTGCTAGAACTGGTATGGAATTCAGCTTCCAACTTAGTCTTGGAGAATTCATAGTCTATTTGCTCGAGCAGATCCTCTGCATCATACAAGACGTCTCTAACCTCATCAAGCCATTCTTTAACCAATGAATTAGTGAACTGCTTTTGTTCTGCATCATCTATCACAGAGTTGACGTCCATCAGCTTTCTCTTCAACTTTTTCAGTAGCTTCTCATCAAGATTTTTCCCACGAAAGAAGCCCAGAACTTGATGAGAATCGAGCTTGTCAAATAGCACCTGAAGAACTGCACCAAAAAGAGCACCACCAAGTGTTTCAAGGACAGGTATGGTTGGAAAGGAAGTGGCCAAATTAAGGAGAAGAAAGGTTGGGAAAATTGGAGTGAAGGTAATGCAGAGTTAAGGTGAGATCTATTTTCTTCACAATGTCTTTACTTCAATATCTCTGTATTGACTCTTGTTGACCACACAAATTGAAGTTTCAATACCTGTTTTTTATTGCTAGCTCAAATTTATTGAAAAAGTTTATGCAATTAACAAAATAATAAATCAATGAATATCATAATATACTAAAATCAAAATTCCTTATTGTTATACATAAATTTATATTCAAATAATACCGAAGGATAAAAGGTAAAACATTGGGACGATTATTTTATTTTAAAATATTTATATAATTGAATTCGTTCATAAAGTGTAATAAGTTGTTCTAATGAGAAGTTTTTAGTTCGAAACGATTTTTTTATAAAGTAATTAAAATGTTTTATAACAATTTAAATTTAAACATATAAGAATAAATTTGATTACATAAAATGATAGAACATCAAAATTTATATAAAAAGTAAGAATTTCAAAATATTCATAATTAATCATTTTGACAGTTTTAATCATGAAAGTTATATCTCCTTTTAGACGGTAGTTGATTAATTATATTGTTTTATTATTATTGTAAGTTAAGATTTAATGCAATTTCTCACAAGAAACTTCTATTCAGAGTTTCCTTCTTGTTTTTAGGATTTTCTATTTTATAATGGACTAAAGATGTCTGTTTAAAATATAGAAAGTATATGATTTTTTATACCGATTTTGTAACCAGTATAAAAAATAAAGAGATGGATAAATTTGTATATAATATATACTTTTTATATCAGTTCGCTAACCAACAATTATAAAATAAAATATGACATTACTACAATAACGAAGGGCATTATCGAAGGTCAAAAATCCTCGGAAAACTTCAAAAACCGTCGATAAAGACCTATTACCGAGGGTTCGGCAACGGTCAGAAAGCCCTCGGTAAATAGGTTGTCGCTATTTTTACCGAGGGCTTTTGACACTCGGTAATTACCGAAGGCTTTTGTCCTTCGGTAATTACCGAAGGCTTTTGCCCTTCGATAAAGCCTTCGGTTTGGTGCAGGGAAAAATGAGTTGTATTTGTTTTTCTTGTCCAACCACAAGTACCTGCAATGTAATGTTCACAACATACACAGACCTGCATAACAATTTCAATCCACAAACAAACCTACCTATATATTGTCCATCCCAAAATCTTCCGTTCATTGATGAAAAATCATAAAATACTAACATTATCATCATAATGTATTAACATCCAATATGTTCTAACAATATCATAATAGTAATATCATCCAATTCTAAGCAAAAATAAATGTACCAATATCATAATATACTAACATCTAAATGTACTAACATCACTATGATCAATAACAAAATGAAACTAAAATTGTACAAAGTCTTCAGACATATCTTCATCGTCCTGCTCATCTGTAGATGGTTGGACTGGTGTGGACTGGACTGATCTGGGCTGATGAGGGACGGCGGGTGACGGGGAGGGTCGTGGCTGGGTCGAAGGGACAATGGAAGGAGTGTCTGAAGTTTGAGGCAGCGCTCTCATGACCAGGGACTTGAAGCTTGAAAACTCGTCTCTCAAGTCAGTGTATTCTTCTCTCAATGCACGGTTTTCCTGGTCACGTTGCTCTAGTAGATGTGTCAAGCGCTGGATGGCCTCGTTAGCAGAAGGGGTGGAAGAAGAAGAAGGTTGGTTTTCCTTATGAAAATATCTGAAAAAATACAGACCAAGGAGGCTCCTTCACACAATTGAACCAACTAATAAGAGTGACAAATGAGGGAGGTCACGATACAATATGATTAGTTGAGCACTTAACTTAACCCCACTGCCGAGGATGAAAAAAAAATGAAAAGAGGGAATTAACATGAAGTGACAGTGTACATTATATATTATATATACATGGTACATGTAAGGGTAGGCTAAGGAAGTAAATAACCAACATATATGTTGTTTATAAATTCTTTAGCTTAATTTTGTATTGAAGAGCGTGAGGGTCATTTGATGCTAACAACCATTGAGAAGAAAAACCCTTAAAAAAAGGAAGAACCTCTCTGCTGCTATTTTGTTATAGATAGTTAGGCAACACTTAAATTCTCAAGGAAAATGAAAACAGAAAAATCAAGACAGAAATAACATCATTACATCAACCTTAACCACCGAGCTACCATGCCTACTACTTTCCAGCACAATTAAATTGGTCAATATGCAAAACTTGTGTGCCTTAAATCATCAATTCACAACCCTTCACTTCACAAGTTTTAGCAAANATCTCAATGAACAAAACAAAACAAAATCCCAAGAAGAACATTAACCTTCATAGTTTATGCCAGATGGAGAAAGAGCAGCAGAAGAAATCTCCAACTGCAAAATCAACAACCCTAGTAGCCAGAAAACCAAACCACTAAGCTCCATACTCTAAAATTAATTCCTCAACTGTGTCTCCTTCACACAACCACTGACCAAAGCTCCAAGCCACCATAATTAACAACTCTCCCCATTCCCACAAAGAATGTCGAGTCTATATCACCTTATCCAACCACAAAAAANCAGTCTCTGGAATCAGATTCCCACACAAAGCAACCTCACACAAAAACCTCATTGATAACTCACTATTTAATATGAATTCTAACACTCACAAGACCGCAAGAGGGGCATCTACTGGAAAAAGGGCATCTTAAGTCTGCAACATTAAGTCTAGAGAGAAAAAGGGCATCTTTAGTCTGCAACATTAAGCAATAAAAAGGTTGAAAAACTTTGAGGGAACATATATATACAGAGAAATCTAAGTTATGACTATAAGAGTTATACATCAGCACGACGTGCCCAACAAAGGAAGTTCCAACCAAAAAGATAGTAACAGATTGGTGAAAAAAAGGGTCTTAACTTGAAGCTTACATCACAGTTAGAAGAGTACAAAACATCCAAGACATCCAAGAGTACAAAACATCCAAGACCATACGAATTTAGGTACCCATACCTTTGCCTTTGCTTTCCTTTGCTGGTCANTGGTCACGGCTTCTCCCTATACTGTCTTCGTCCCTTTTTGGAAACAATTCAAACCCCTTCTCAAGCTCACCCTAACACATGGAATGCAAGTGTAGTCAGGTTTATTGATTCATTTAGCGACATCAACACCTACTTCATTTAGACAAAGAGAACTTACCTCAACGCAATGGTCTCCCAATAGCCTCCCTTGGCGAAGATAGGCACCCTCACGTCACGGGAGCACCCTCCTGACAACAACGTCTACACGACGTGATGTTAACGAACCACCCTCCTGATGGCAACGCCAAGCACTGACGGCAACACCACTATGGGGAGGTTCGGCAAGTGAACCCTAGCCACCCAATGCCACCGAACAGACGAGAAAGGGAGAGGGAGAGGGAGAGAAACGTGAAACCAAAGTGACAGGCAGAAAATGGGAAGCACAATGGTACAAATTGGGGATGACAATGGAGAGGGAAATAATGGGGAGCAAGACGCGAAGTCAGGTAGAGGGTACTCTTCTCTTATGAAATTGGGGACGACCTCCTACACTATCCCCAATCACTCAGTTTAAGTGGTTGAGGCTCTTACCGAAGGCCATAAACCCCTCGGTAATGCTCTTTTGGCCTTCGGTATTTCCATCTCACAATGCCCCTCGGTAAAACTCATTTTGACCGTCGAAAACTCATTTTTACCGACCGCCAGTAGGCCTTCGGTAATAAACCCTCAGTAAAAATCGAAATTCTTGTAGTGTTCTATATCGGTTAACACTCCAACTAGGATGAAAGTAACACTTTTTATAAGGGTTAAAGCTTTAACCAGTATACAAATATGATTTTCCATACCATTTATTACTCAAATCGGTATAGAAAGTGACTTTTATACCGATTAATGCTAGAATTATAAAAAGTCACATTTTTTTAATAACAGGTGATGGAAACAACTTCTATCTTCAAGAAGAAACGACTTCATGACTCAAAGTGACACAGCGAAATGAATGAATGAATGAAGACGCAGGTGCACACCAGATGTTTGATGAAATGCGTGAATGTGTTTGGCTATGGTGTATAGGAAGAATCATAGCTCAGACAACTTTCCTAAGGGGAAAGGAGTTATAGGATGCAAAGCTAAAGCTAGCAAAGTATTTGAACTTGAGAGAAGTGGCTGAATTTTGACAGCATAACACTAATTTCATTCAAGTTGATTTATAATGGAAGAAGCTTCTCTTTTATAGATGGA
>NC_028359.1:9618678-9629169 GCF_000741045.1 Vigna radiata var. radiata | reverse complement strand
ATACAGGCCTACATAAAATTCAGACAGATAGAATCCCTAAATAATCGAGATATATTAAAGGAACAAAATAATGACTATGTAACAGTAATGTAATTTAGAAAATAACGAAAGAAAGAATTCTCTGTCAATATGAAAAAGTGTATATTCAATCACAATATAACACGAAAGTCCAAAATTCCATGAAGGAAAAGTAAAATATAGAATTCTAAAATAATATCTGCTGTAGAAACTGTGAAAGAATAACAGAAAGGTACTTGCCACATTCCACACGCCCTTCCAATTAATGCACAAATCCTTTTAAAAGGGGATTTTCCTTATGAATCCTAGTGTTGTGCCTGCTCTCCGCCTCCTACTGATCACGCTCCACGTGTCCCTGTTCAAGCTCCACGTGTCCTTCATTCCTAATAACCTTTCTCTCACTCCCATCATGCTTCAACATACGTGTTACAAACTACTTTCTATTATTTACACATCTAATAATTTTTCCTAACCTCATCAAACAATGAATAAGTAATCTAATATTTACACAAAAAATATTTAACATCATCTTCTATAAACATCTAAAAGGAATAAGGTCTACAACTCCCGAACATCGTTCAGGGCCTCTTGCTCTAGTGGAGACGCATTACCAAAATTTTACACAATGAATAGTTTGAGTCAACTTATACTCATAAATACTTAAGATGTTAGTTATAAAATGTTGAGATTACCAAATTCCATAAATAAAATCTTGGTAGCTAATATTAGTCGTCAATTTAGAGTTTAATTCATAAACTAATTATAATTTTTATTCATAATAGAAATTGTTTTAGATATCAATAAATTTAATTTTATAAATTAATATTTAAAATAATGATTATAATAACTAATTATTTATCATCTTTAAAATTGATTATAAGCTTTTCATATAATGTTGTTTATTATAGGAATCCTTGCACTCATGCTAAAAGTAGACTAAAGAAAATGGTTTAAACTCTCGGATCGTCTTCATATTAGTTGGAGAATCTCAAGTGAGTCCTCGTTTTTTGAACTGACTCAATTAGGACCATATATTTATAAAAGGTTAAATGCATTCATTGGTCCCTATTTTTGCTGTCTTTCTTCAATTAGGTCCCTGTTTTTTACAAATGCTCAATTGGGTCCCTATATTTGAAAATTGACTCCAATCAAGAACATTTCGTGAACTTTGGTGAACGGCGTTAAATATGTTCTATGCTGGCAACAGTACTTGTAATCATACAGACAAGTGGCAATGAAACACAGCATTACGTGGTGACTACTTATTTTTATTAAGGATTAAAATGAAAAAAACGTGTGGGTTAAGATGAAGTAAGGGTAAAATGGGAAAGAACATTAAGTTTAAGTTTATAAAAACATGTGCGTTAAAGGGTGTTTCTTCTTCGTGGAAGGGTGTTGAGCTGAAGCTGATAAAGGGTGGTGGTTCTTCTTCGAAGGGTGGTTCTTCTTCGGCGAAATCAAGGTTGGGTCTGGTGGGGATCAAGTTTGTTGTCGTTGCAGCTTCGAAGAGGATGTCAAAGGAGTACTCTTGCTGTTCGTCGACTTGTAGAAGGAACGAAACCCCTATTTGCCATTGTGGACAGAGATCTATGATGAGAACTGCGAACACTATGAAGAATCGAGGCAAGCATTTCTGGGGATGCTCCAAGTATAAGGTATGTTGTATTCAAGCTATACGTTCCATTTATGGTATCGTTTCTAAGATTAGGGCATTTTCTTCAAATGTGTTTGCAGAATGGTGGTGAAGATGGTGGGTGCAACTTCTTCAAATGGTGCACAGATGTTGGAAGTGAGGACAGTGGTCGTTATGTGAAGAGCGAAGGGAAGAAAGAAACTTTGGTCATCAGTGAAGAATTAGAGAGTACTAGGAAAATGATTGTTACGATACAGAAATCAGTCTTCTTTCTCGAAAAGTGTAGGAAGGGGTTGATCTTGTTGGGTTGTTTTTTATGTGTCATAATGATGATTTTAGTTTCAATATTAGTGAAAATGGGATGATTCGCTGTAATGTTATATGTAAGAATGTAATCTGAATGATGTTGATGAGTGAATGAAATGAGAATGAGATGTTTTTTTTAATCTGAATCTGTAATTTGTATTATGATGTTGATCCTTATAAGTAGTACAAAATAAGTAAATATTTGAGACTGCTAGTCATATTGTCACTGCAAGTCATATAAATATTTGCTGAGACTACAAGTCTCAAATATAAGTTGAGACTGCAAGCCACTTGTATTATAAATATTTGACATCAATCAGTATATATATAAGTTGAGACTGCAAGTCATATTTTCACTGCTAGACTGCAAGTCATATTTTGTTGACTGTTATTGTACCAAATAACCAACAGTGTCAATAGATTAAAAATGGCAGATATTTAACCAAATAACCAACATTGCAAAATCAGAAACCCAGCAATAGATTAAAGATGGCAGAAAGCCAGCAAGATCAGAGGTTCATCCTCTATTACAAAAGATTAGTACTGAATACAAAAAGTGCATAATACCAAAATCAGAGGTTGATCCTCTATCATAGCAACAAGTATTAAAGTGTTGAATACAAAAATAAGGTGGTTCATTCCTCTATAACGATTAAAACTACATTAAATTTCTATGCTTGATCCTCATTTGCTGATGGCATGATTGGTTCATTGGGTGGTTGACTTTGTTGTGTTTGGTCAGTGACAACTGATTGTTGGGTTGATTTCTTGCAAGACTTCCTATTGTGACCCATTTCTCTACAATTTCCACATCTTTTACGTTGACCACCCTTCCTCATTCTTGTTTCATCCCTGACCAACTCCCATTCTTCCAACCCGCGTTTCTTCTTTGGCTTGCCTGGCAATGCTCTCTTTGTTGGAGGGAATACATTGTCGTATGGTGTAACCTGCCACAAGTTTTTTCCATTTATCGGATAGACAATTGAAGAGTATGTCTCTTCATATGTGCCCTTCCTAAACCAACCAGGTATGAAGTCCTCTGCATCTAAGTTGAGAAACTTCATAGCAGCCAACACATGGCAACATGGAATTCTTGAGAGAGCCCACTTCCTGCAACTGCATTCATGTTTGTCTAGATCAACCACAAGCTTCTCCCCAACTTGAGAGGCATGACGGACTTCAAATAACTTCTCTGCTGACCAACTGCAAAAGAACAGCCACTATTCAGTATTGACAATTTTAAACGTGAAGTTACATGATGCTCATATTGAATCATACCTTGGAATCCAGAACTTAGTTAACTGAGACTCCTTATTAAGTCTAGTCTTCATTTTAGGATAGATGACCCCACTAAATGATTGACATTTTGCTCTGTTAGTTGCCCATCTTTTCATTATGTAAATCCTGATGTCCTCCATCATGCTTATTATTGGCTTCGACCTTGTATGCAGCATAACACTGTTGAATGCCTCTGACATGTTGTTTACTAATGTATCACATTTACTTGTGGTTGTAAACCATGATCTCGACCAGTGTCTACATGGTAACATATTAACCAGACAAAAGCTGAGATAGGTGCAATGATAATTCAAAGTGGACTATTTAGTGGACTATTACTTCCTAAGTATCAAAATCAAAATCAAAGTTAAAATCAGACAAAAGCTGAGATAGGTGCAATGATAAGCAATGGTCTTTGCATCTTATTCAAGTGGTAATAATAACAGACCAACAATATCAAAATTAGTGGACTATCAAAATCAGTGCAGTAACAATTTTCACAACCAAAACAGGACAAATCAAGTGGTTCAATACAAAACAGTACAAAACCAATTTTCCTACACAGCTAGGTAAGGCAAGGTGCAGGAATCAAAACAGAACAGGACATTTCAAGCAAAAACAGCACAGCAGAGCAACCAGTTTATGAAATACAAACCTGGGAGGTATTTTAATAAGATATTTAAAAGCATCAATGTTCAGCTCTTTGATATTTGTCATTTCCTTTTCCCATGTTTGGGGAGTGGTTATTGTAGCTGCCTTCCATATCAACCTCTTGAGTTGTTTGCCTGGGAATTGTTTTCTGAAATTGGCGTATAGGTGTCTAACGCAAAATCGGTGATCAACTCTTGGAAGCACTTCTTGAAAAGCTTGAAATAGACCCTGTTATTCCAATAACAAAGTAAAAAGGTGTGTAACACAAAATAATTTATATGCATAGAAGTCTTAATTTAATTACCTTTTGTTGATCTGACATGAATGTATATGATGCACATATTGTCGCCCCACCAAGATCTTCAACCAGAAGTTCTATAAACCATTTCCAAGTTTCCTTNTTCTCCACTTCGACAATGGCATATGCAATAGGAAGCATTTGGTCNTTTGCGTCCCTTCCAACAGCAGTCAACATTTCCCCACCATATTTACCTTTCAAAAATGCACCATCCAACCCTATAATAGGCCTGCAAGACACAAAATTGTCCTTGCAGGCTTTCAGACAAACATAAAACCTCCTAAATATAGGTCCTTGCAGGGTTTCATTTGGTTCAACTTTAACCTGAACTGTGGATCCAGGATTACGAGTTAGGATCTCATTTGCATAATCGTAGATCCTTTTATATTGCTCTTTGAAAGACCCATCAACATGGTCTGAAGCAATGGCTTTAGCCCTATAAGCCATGGATTGAGATACACCTACATTCCACTTTCTATTTATCTTCTGAACAATGTCCACTCCCTTAACTCTTGGATTTTCTCTAACAGTTTTCTCCAATCTCTTACTCAGCCATTTTGAATTCAGTAATTTGACCTTGTGTTCTCTACTACAAGTGTGGTTATCAACAATAGTCCTTAATTGCCAGGTTTTCATTGCACCCATATAACCAAAATATGCCAACCAAGGGCACTTTTCTTTAGATCCCATACATTTCTCCCTAACCCTTTTCTTATCATTTTTTACATATTTTATATTTCTACCATTTTGTATTGCATAGGTTTTTATGGCATCCAACAAATCTTCCTTCTGAGCAAAATACGTCCCCAAATCCCACTTGTAATCAACCATTGATTTAGGCATAGTAAATGTCACAAACTTGCCATAACTCTCTTCATCATCTTCTGCATCACTTTCTNCTCCACTAACGAGCTCTTCAGATTCCCATTCTTCATCAGACAACCCTCTGTTATCATCAGATTTTATGCCATCATCCACATCACTATCAGAAAACTCAGTGGCTGATTCTCCACCATATTCCAAATCAGTTTCTATATCACCAAAGCAATTTCCATCTCCTACATCCTCTTGTATTTCATAGTCAACCAAGCCTTCCATATAGTCATCATTAACATGAACATTGCTATCACCATTTCCATCCTCACCACTAGAACTACAACTACGGACAGTAGCAGTATCTCCTTCACACTCAGTTTCAATATGACCTTCAACAACCCCATCACCCTGACATGTTTCTTGTTCAACAGGTACAGTATCTTCAGCATCAACTTCCTGCTCACACTCAGCATCACCATCACCTGGCTGCTCAAACTCAGCATCACCATCACCTACCTGCTCACACTCATCATCAGCACCTTCCTTTTCACACTCAGCATCACCTTGTTCAGCTCTCTAACCACTACCTTCCTTTTCACACTCACCTTCAACTTCTCCTTCACACTCACCACCACCTTCCTTTTCACACTCACCCTTATCACTATCAGCCATCAAATTTTCACCTTCTTCTTCAACTATATCATGAGGAGCATTTTCTAACTAGTATATGATCTCAGGTTGGGAGACTAGGTGAACAACAAATAGATGCACTTGACCGTTGAGCCTAGCTAAATTTTTCATATGCATGGCTCCTGTATCATCAGTCAAAAGCTCTAACCTATTCTCTAATACAGAACCACCCCCTACACAATACCATAACTCCTTAAAGCCATCATATCCAAGTCCTTTTACCACACTAACAATAAGGAAATAACTCCAAAAGTCTGGGTCAAAAGAGAAAGTTGTACTTTCTCCCTCGTATTTAAGTGACCCATTCTTCATAAACTTCCCTCCATGGTGAAAAACAACATCAAATTTATCCTCCATTTTCACACTCAGTAACAATATTTAACCTATAAAATAAGATCCTATAAGTTACTTCAAATTATAAAACATTTTATCCTATATAAATATCCTATATAACTAAACCAGATAATGGGTATGACTTATATCACCAAAGCAATAAACAAAACATGCAACAACACTTGACTTAAACAAAATAAAAACCACATTCACATGGTGGACCACATTGCAAGACCACTTTAACAGCATATGTATAAAAAAATAGTCCGACAGAACTACAAATATGGGGGACCACATTACTGAATCAGACATGGGGGGACCAATATTGAAAGTAACAATACAATTTTACATGCCACATTATCCAAAAAAACGATATACTAACCTCAACACGTGCAACCAAATTCTCCACACCTTTCCACGACAAAACCACCGATAGATGATGATTATCTCCCAAAACGTGCCTTTTTGTCAGCCAAATCTCTGATATAAAGCACCGCTCACCGTTGTTCCCCAATTCCTGACCACCACGAACCCTATTTCCCCAATTTCGCACACGACATTTCTCCAAACCTAAATTGTTTTAATCACCTCAGATCACATTTCACAATTTCTCTATTTTACCCTTACTGAAACTTAAGCATTAGTAAGCACGTGATTTTAAAATTCCTAATTTCCCAATTCGCACATGTATTTAAAATTTTAATCCTTAAAAAATTCAAATACTAACCACGTCATAACCCCATTTTATTCCACCTGTCTGCACCATTACAGGTACTGTTGCCAGCACAGAACATATTTAACGCCGTTCACCAAAGTTCACGGAATATCCTTGATTGAAGTCAATTTTCAAATATAGGGACCCAATTGAGCATTTGTAAAAAACAGAGACCTAATTGAAGAAAGACAGCAAAAATAAGGACCAATGAATGCATTTAACCTTTATAAAATTGAGCCAATTAAGTCTTGTAGTTAAGTTTTCACTGGCGTTAAAATGTAATGATAATGAATATGCTGAGATGGATATTTTGTTACGTAGAAATAATTAAATTATGACATGAAATTTAGTAAAGTAAAAAAAGAAAAAAAAAATAGAGAGACTATGGAAGCAGCATTCCTATTTTATACATACATACACAACAAAAATCAATGTAAATATTAATGATCATATCAGACAGTTTATTAAGAAAATATTTAGATCCTAGAACTTCAGAAAACCACAAACAGAGATTTAGTTTTACAGCTCAAATTTGAGTTTCAACAACATTTACAATATAAATTCCATGCCCTCACCACCACCTTTCCTAAATTTCTCCAAAATCATTGGCAAAAAATGGACATTCTCTTTAAAAGATAGTGAGGAGAACCTGAGAAACCAGACGACAAATGTAGGCATATGAGAACTGCTGCATTGGTATACTTGTCTTTCCACTTATATCTTTACATCTTTGTCATCAACTTTTATGGATTTAATATGAGCAATCTTTTTCCAGTCTTCACCTTCTTCTTTCTTGCACCATTGTTTGAGCAACGGACTATTAGAGAACCACTATGACAGAGAGAGATTTGAGAGAAGGGAATGCAGTGCAAAGTAAACTGAATATGCCTCGTACTTTATTGAATAACAAGAGTGAAGTTATATACACGAAAAGGAGAAAGGAAAGAGCAATAGAACTCAACAGAAAAAAAACAGAAAAACTAACTTTGACTAATTCAACATCCTACACTAAGTTCTGAATTAATCCTAACACTTCCCCTTAATTCAGAAATCTTTCAAAGACTTCACACCAATTAAACCTCTGAGAAGTTTGAATCTCTCACGACTGAGTATCTTTGTAAAGATATCTGCAAGCTGAAGTTCAGACCGACAGTAGACTAACTCAACACTTCCTTTGCTAACCATATCACGCAGGAAGTGATATTTAACTTCAATGTGTTTACTACGACCATGACTTACTGGATTCTTAGCAAGACACATTGCTGAGGTGTTGTCCATTCTTAATTCTATGCAATTTGTAGTTGGTAACTTCAAATGCTTCAAAACCTCGATCAACCATACCCCCTGACACACAGCACTGCATCCAGCTATATACTCTGACTCACAGCTTGAGAGAGCAATGACAGACTGCTTCTTTGAGCTCCATGATACTGGTGTTTCGTTCAGGAAATAGATACTTCCTGATGTACTTTTCCTCTCGATTTCGTCTCCACCAAAATCAGCATCAGAATATCCGACAAGCTTGAGATCAACAGTGTTCTGAGTTCGTGGAAATACAATTCCAAAATCTTCAGTGGCTTTTACATATCTCAGTAACCTCTTTGCTGCAATCAAGTGACTTTTCTTAGGCCTATTCATGTAGCGACTTAGTAAACCAACACAAAACATTATGTCTGGTCTGCTGTTGCAAAGAAATCTCAGAGACCCAACCATTTGCTTGTACAGTGTTTCATCCACATTATCTTCAGTTTCATATGTTCTCATCCTTTTGTTGGATTCTAGTGGCGTGTCTGCTTCATTGCAATGATCCATTTGGAACCTTTTCAGTATGTCTTTAGCATATTTCCTTTGATGCATAACCAATCCGGCTGAGGTCTCAGAAAACTCCATCCCTAAGAAGTAACTAAGCTTTCCCATATCTGTCATCTCAAACTCGGTTTTCATCAGAGTCTTGAACTCTCCTATATCTTCTATGCTTGAGCCAGTCACCAGAAGATCGTCCACATAGAGACATACAATCAGAATATGATCTTTGTCGTCAGATTTAACATATAAGTTGTGCTCAGCAATGCACCTTTCAAAACCTTTTTCAAGGAAGAACGTGTTAATCCTTTTGTTCCAAGCTCGGGGAGCTTGTCTCAGTCCATAGAGAGCTCTCTCGAGTTTGTAGACCTGATGTTCTCTGCCCTTTTTGATGAAGCCTGGAGGTTGCTTGATATAGACTTCCTCCTCAAGAAAGCCATGCAAAAACGCAGATTTGACGTCAAGAGCAGATAGAAACCAATTTTTGGCACAGGCAACAGCAGTTATTAAACGTATAGTTTCTAACCTTGCTACTGAAGCATATACTTCGGTGAAGTCCACACCTTCCTTCTGAAGAAAACCCTTTGCAACGAGCCTAGCCTTGTGCTTTAGTATTGAGTCGTCTGGGTTTCGTTTGGTCTTGAATATCCATTTGACGTCAATACTAAGTTTTCCATTCGGCAAGTCAACTAGCTTCCATGTCTGATTTTTCTTGATTGATTTTAACTCTTCAATCATAGCACCTCTCCAATTTGGCTCTGACAGTGCTTCATCCAAACACAAAGGTTCACTCCCTTCTAACAATGCCAAGTGTATGATGTCACCCTCCTCGTCCACTCCAGCGTCAAAATAAACCTCATAATCAGCAAATCTTGTTGGTCGTACAGTTTGTCTTCTGGGTCTTGTCTCACGGTCTTCTTCAGTGGTGTCTTCCAAATGTGCTTGGTCATGGCTTTCATTCTCTTCTTCTACTTCTATTAGATTTGGCAAGTGGGCCATTGCACTTGTCTTCTTCTTCTTCTTCATACTGGTTTGATTATTTTTCCAGTCCCAGTATTCATCTTCAATTACTATAACGTCTCTGCTAATCTTCATAATCCTTTTGATTGGATCGAACAATTTGTACGCCCCGGTAGAGTGATACCCAACAAAAACCATGGACTCACTTTTGTCGTCCAGTTTCACACGCTTTTGATCTGCAATGTGAGTAAAAGCCAAAGAGCCAAACACTTTAAAATATTTCACAGAGGATTTCATACCTGTCCATGCTGCATGAGGCACTTTGTCTGTCAAACGCTTTGTTGGACATCTGTTCAATATGTGCACAGCTGTCGCGACCGCTTCTCCCCACAAGTCACGAGATACGTCTTTCTCCTTCATCATACACCGTGCCATATTCAAGATAGTTCGATTTCTTCGTTCAGCTAAACCGTTGTGTTGTGGCATATACGGTGCTATTATTTCGTGAACGATTCCTTGCTCACAACAGAACTCAGCAAACTCTCGAGATGTATACTCACCACCCCCGTCAGTCCTAAGCAGCTTTATCTGTCTTTCGACTTCCTTTTCAACTTGTTTCTTGTATGTTTTGAACACCTTCAGAGCTTCATTTTTGCTTCGAAGTAAGAACACCCAGATCATCCGATTGTATTCATCTACAAATGTCAAGAAATATTTGTTTCCAGCTATTGTTGGTGGTTCAATCGGACCACACACATCTGAGTGAACGATCTCTAATCGTTCTTTCGATCTCGACTCCAGTTGCTTTCTGAAGGGTCTCCTAGTTTGTTTTCCAAGGATACACGATTCACATTCTTTGTGTTGTAGACTGATTCTGGGTAGCCCTTTTACCATTTCTTTATTACTCAGTTGCTGCAAATCTTTGTAATTAAGATGTCCGAGCCTAAGATGCCATCTCAAGCTTTCATCTTCTTCAATGGATGTTAAACA
>NC_028359.1:9612902-9616753 GCF_000741045.1 Vigna radiata var. radiata | reverse complement strand
TGTTGGAAAAATGCTTACAAAATCTCATACCGTAATTTCCTGAGGCGTGTAGATCACTGTCCTTAAGGACTTATTCGCGGTGTGTTGCGCAAGTCCCCCAGGATACAACAGGAACTTCTCGAAAGTATTCGAGGATCACAGAACTAGCAAGAAACTCTACTCTAATAGAGTTTATTCTAATAGAGTTTATACCCATGATACTTTGTAGAAGAGAAATAAAAATGAAGCTAGGAAGAGAAGAGAATGAGAAAAGACTGAGAGCCTTTGGAATGGGAAAGTGCTCTCTATTTATAGAGCTAGGAAAGAATAAAATAAATAAAATAAATTAAAACAGATAAGTTGACTGTTTCAACCCATAAAATTTGACCGTTTCAGCACTTAAAGATTTAACTGTTGTTAATTAATAAAATATTAACGTTGCACAACTTTCAATTGCAATAAAATAATAATATTTTACAACAATCCCCCACTTATTGCAAGAGAAAGTTGAAAGAAAAGAAAAGAAACTTTTTATCATGGGTCTCATAGGATGTAATGCATCAGAGCTGGTATAGCAAGCTATATGAACCAGTCTTAGATCAAGAAACTTAACACACAGTGTAGTTGGTGTAGCAAGCTATATGAACCAAAGACACTTGACGTGTGTTAGAGGTTTATCAATCACAATACACCCCCACAATTCTTGCTGTTATCGCTGTATTGCGCTAAATAGGCCATGCGCGTGCCCGGTATTCATGAGTGCTCTAGAGATTATGCCAAGATCTCATGCAAGCGGCCCCACTCGACACTCATATAGGTGATTTCATCAAGTGTATGCTGCAAATCATACACCACCCATAAGGGATATGAAAATCATTAAAAACTTTGTTTAAATAAAATTCTTTCACCACATAGAATTTTAATGACAAAGTTTAACCTCTCAATAATGCAGTCTCTAGCACTTTCACACACACCATAGGAAGGGACATAATTGATTAAAATCAATTTAGTGCTATCAGAACTAACAAGTGACTTGTTTTTACCCATATGAACCTTATTCATGGGATCTCCAATCACAAAGGTTGGGTTACCATCACTTGTTTGTTTGCAAGTGGCTTAAGTCCCATTCCCCTCAATGTTTCTAATAACATTTGTCTTCCCAGGGTTTTCTCAGAGGATCCGCTAGATTCCGTTCTGACTTCACATAATCAATGGAAACAGTTCCACTGTTTCACCAAACTCTTGTTTTTAGCTATAGCTATTGCCGATTGGCAATCACAGTGTATCGATACCGACGGGGTTGGTTTCATTCCTAATGGAATGTTCGCTAAGAAGTTTTTCAACCACTCAGCCTCATTATCAGTCATCTCAAGAGCAACAATCTCAAATTTCATTGTTGATCTTACAATAATTGTTTGCCTAGCTGATCTCCATGTAATCGCACCACCCCCAAGTGTGAATACATAACCACTAGTGGATTTTGTCTCATCTGAATCAGAGATTCAGTTATCATCATTGTACCCTTCTAGTACAACGGGAAATCCACGATATTTAACGGTATAATCCATCTCTCTTAAGTATCTCATAAGCGTAACCCAATTTTCCTGATTTGGATATTGAGTGTACCTACTCAGTCTACCTACTGCATAAGTAATATCAGGTATATAAAAAGTTCACCAAGTGCAGTAAGCTCCCAATCATATGGGCATAGTGAGGCTGAAATGATGATTCTCCTTTATTTATTATTTTTTTTTCACTAATTTAAAATTAGCATCATAAGGGGAACTCATTTGTTTCATGTCATAAAACCTAAACTTCTTAAGAAGTTTCTCAATATATTGTTCTTGGGATAGTAATATACTATCTCCCTTCCTTATGATTCTAACACCTAAAATCTTAGAAATATTTTATTTCTAACAACAATTTCATTCTCATTCTCTATCTGAAATCATCATTCATAGTTATCTAAAGTCTCATTCAAGAATACAATGTGCTCAATGAGTTCTACTCAAACAATAGATAACCAACAATAAATAAATATCATTCCAAAATAATAGATCATAATCATCATTAAAATCAAATTCTCAATTAATTAAAATCCCATCAACTTCCTTTTTAAATCAAATTAATTTCTCCTTCCAATAAATTAATTTGAATTCCACTTAATTACTATATAAATAGTAATAACTTTGTTCCCATAATTATAATTATAAATTAATAATTAATACTTCCATCTCTAATTTAATTTCATTAATTAATACCAATAATTACTTAATTCCATTTTTCATTACGGCTTATTTTTGGTTTTGGTCTGTGGAAAAGTCACCTCCAGCCGCTCAAGGTCAAGTCTGGGTCTAGAGGCCCAATTATCTCCTTTATTTTTCATTAACAATTTATTATTATTAATTAAAACAATATTACGAGTTCTCTGCACCCAATTGGCCGAAAAATAGTCCGAAGTTTGGGTTTGCAGTTTAAGTAGTTCAAACTGAACTAATCACAGATAACGGCTCAAACTCTCGCCTGCTGCCCAAATAGGTCCAAACTGACCAAACACAGTCCGACGATGTCGGAGCCACCACGACAAGTCTCACGTTCAGAAAGGAGTAACTCCGCTGTCAACCACCACGAAACGGTTGTCACCGCCATCGCAACCACCGTGAGAATCCAAAACGAAGGTCAGAACAACCCCCACATCTCAAGATCAAAAAACAAGAATAGAAAGTCCCAAAAATCTCCAAATGAAACGCGACCAGATCAAGAGCACAAGATTTCCCACACCAGAATTTTTGACACTCAAAAAGTAAACTGGGAAACAAGAATGGAACTTCTCAAAATGCAAATTGAAAAACAAGAATAAAACACCTAAAAGAGAATGGCCAAACATGATCAGAAATTCCCAAAATGCAATAGAGTCTCCTTCCTCGCAGCTCAACCCAAATCGCAAAATTAGAAACCTCAAAATCCCCAAAACAAACCCTAACGTGAACGCCTCCACCACGAGGATGCCAACAAGCAGAGACCTTCGCCGCCACAGAGACGCCAGAGAGCGAACCCACACGTCGCGGAAACACCGCGCCTGAGCCACCGGATCCATCATCTCCTTCCCTGTAAAAGTTGCGCCATGACCAAAGAAAGAGAAAGAGAAAATGACGTCTCCCTGATGCGTAACGAAGCAAGGCCAAACGATTGGAGAAAAGAGGTTCTCTGCAAAGCAACCCAAAACTAGAAAGAAGGGAGAAGAAATTGGTTCTCTGTGCCGAGAAGAGGAAAAGAACATAAATCTCCTTGCACGGCCAAAGATAACCCCTAAGACAGGGTGATCCGCGAGAAGGGAAAAAAAAAAGAGGAGAAGCTTGAAGCTTCTGAATTCTCGAAACCGAGAAGAGATTTAGGGAAGAGTTTTCCCTTTGTGCGACCCTGGAAAAGTTCTAGAAAAAAAAAACAAGACTCTTCCCCTTTCTAACTAACAAAAAGGAATTTAATTACCACATAGGAAACCGTAACCCTAATTAATTAGGGATTAAAATTAGAGGAGAGTTTCAATTCCTAATATGTTTCTGTTTCTCGTTATAAATAGAAGGATACTTAACTCTTAATTTATTCTTAATTATAATTTAATGGCAAACTTAAATTTCCCTGTTACGTCTTCTCAAGACATCACATTGTTTTTCACAAAGTATTAAAAAATTAACACGACATTATCAATCATAAAATATCATAAAATAGGGTTAGATTCACATACCTTAACAAGATTGAAATATAAGTCCTTAAGATTGTTGGAAAAATGCTTACAAAATCTCATACCGTAATTTCCTGAGGCGTGTAGATCACTGTCCTTAAGGACTTATTCGCGGTGTGTTGCGCAAGTC
>NC_028359.1:9601573-9606407 GCF_000741045.1 Vigna radiata var. radiata | reverse complement strand
AATCCACGTAACCTAACAATCTGATTACACTGTTACACGTCAACAACTCACTAACTCCGTTATAGACAAATTAACGGAAAGGACTCAATTGTTCCAATTTTGATGAAATTGGGATCCAATTGAGATTTTCAGAAAGAAAGGGACTAAATTGATATTTGAGGCGAAAATAGGGACCAAGTGAATGATTAAACCTTTATTCTAATAGAGTTTATACCCATGATACTTTGTAGAAGAGAAATAAAAATGAAGCTAGGAAGAGAAGAGAATGAGAAAAGACTGAGAGCCTTTGGAATGGGAAAGTGCTCTCTATTTATAGAGCTAGGAAAGAATAAAATAAATAAAATAAATTAAAACAGATAAGTTGACTGTTTCAACCCATAAAATTTGACCGTTTCAGCACTTAAAGATTTAACTGTTGTTAATTAATAAAATATTAACGTTGCACAACTTTCAATTGCAATAAAATAATAATATTTTACAACAAAACATTCCTCGGACAACTCCAGCGCTGGACAATTGCGTATGGTCAGATCATTAAGAGATGGAAGAAGGGCAGACATGCATTTAGGCATTGACTTCAATTTCTCCAATCCTATAATATAAAACCACTCTAGCTGAGGTGCAAATAATCCTTCATTAGGAAATGATTCAAATTCAGAGCATTTTTCAATCTTCAAATACTGCAAATGATTATGAGGGTGCCCCTGCGATATCATTTGTAGATTGCGACACCCGAGTAAACAAAGGTGGTCAAGTTTTAGGAACAAATCTAGAGGAAAGGTAGTGAAAGAGTCACAATCATGTCTGATATCCAATTCTACAAGGGAATGGTACCAATGGCTAATGAGAATATTCATGCCTGGACAAAAATAAATAGGCAAGTATTCAAGGGTATCAGGTATGTGGGGCGGCCTAGTCATATCAAATGAAGATGGTCTCATATTCACACATTCAATTAGAGCCCCAAGTTGGCCGCAGTCCTTAATAGTTAGTTTCTTTAAATGACAAAGTATGTCTGGCAATTCTTTCAGCTTGGGACAATTCGTCAGAGAAAGACTTTGAAGATTCGGAAAAGCACCTGTCATGTACTGCCATTCTTCCCATTCCTTCATATCATAAAAGCTCAACGTTTTCAAGGATGCAAATGCAGAAGAGCTATTCCCATAGAAATCAGCATCTATCCTTACTATCCAATCAAGGCCATCAATTCTCAAGTCCTCCAGAAATGTCAAACGTCCAAGGGAAGGTAACCATAAGCAATGTTTGCAGTTTTTCAAGGTTAAGGACACCACATTGGATAGAGAATTATCGGATAACCAACGGGGAAATTGTGTGCCACCATAGCCATCGATTGATAAGTACTTCAAATGTCTGGGAGGTTGCAGATTCTCAAGTACTTCTCTTTCTTTTATTGAATCGTCATTGTTCCGCTTCAAATTCCATTGTAAACTCAGCTTCACAATATGTGTTTTATTCTTCAAATTCATCACACAGGGATTTGAGGTATTTTCAAGATTTTTAATTGAGAGCTGCTCTCCATGAAAATTAAGTTCTCCTAATTGTTGAATACTCAACTCACTACTTTTGCCAACCTCAAAATTGTCCATCCACACGTGAAGATTCTTCAACTTTCTTAAACGGAGTGGAACCTTTGTTAAAGTAGTTCCCATAAGTTCTAGGCGGCGCAAATTGGTAAGCTCATGCAAAGTCAAGGGCAGCTTCTTCAATTTGACACAATTGTTTAGTTTCAATTCTGGCAAGTTATATAGTGAACAGATTGAGTCAGGAAGTCTCTCTATGTCGGTAACCGAAAGGTCTAACGAACGTAGATGTATAAGATCGCCTATAGTGTCAGGGACCTTAATACACCAACGAATTGATAAGACCCGTAAAAACTTAAAGTTGGAGATTAACTCTTCTATTGGCATCTTACAACGCCTCCGAATGGCTGTAAATGTTCGTAACCCTTTAGCATCACATAAACTGGTATAATATTGAATAGGACCGCTTACGTATATGTGACGGGTTTTCCTTGATACTCTTTTTGCATCATCAACACCTAACCTGTAGCAGATTTCACCTGAAACATATTTTCCTAAATATTGAGAAGGTCGTGCATAACAAAATATGTTTCGTTGTACCAAGTTATTTGTTTAAAGAATGACCTTGATACCAGTTCATTCAAGTAGTTTTCACCTACTTCTTCCGGAGGCTTGCTTTGTTGAGAGCAATGTACAAAATTTTGAGCCATCCATAACAAAATTAAGCTCTCCTTGTCAAACCTATGGTCTTTGGGGAATAATGCACAATAAGCGAAACATCTCTTGAGATGAGAAGGAAGATGGTAATAGCTCAACAACAAAGTAGGGACGATTTTACTATCTTCTATTGGTAAGTCCCATATCTCGCTTTTCAATACACCTTCCCANGAAGGAAGATGGTAATAGCTCAACAACAAAGTAGGGACGATTTTACTATCTTCTATTGGTAAGTCCCATATCTCGCTTTTCAATACACCTTCCCATTCTGAAACAGATGACTTTGACTGTAAAAGACATCCTATTGTTTCAAGGGCAAGAGGCAATCCTTGGCACTTTTTAACTATCTTCGTACCAATCTCCTTTAACTCAGACTTCAACTTTTCATCTTGGAATGCGTGTTTAGCAAAAGTTTGCCAGCTGTGATCTTCATCTAATTGCTTTAGTTGGTGTATGTAGGTTGACTGCATGATAGAAGCAACTTTGTGACTGCGTGTTGTGACTATAATTTTACTTCCTTTAGCTCCAAANGTAAGAGGAGTTTGTAATGCTTTCCATTGATTTCGGTCTTCGTTCCAAACATCATCCAGAACCAGAAGAAACTTCCTTCCGGACAACCTTTTTTTCAATTTTCCATGAATCATTTCTAGGTCGCCACTGTCATCTCTTGAGTTAGTGAAAGCTCCAATAATTGCTTTGGATACTCTCAAGGCATCAAATGCATCAGAAACGCAAACCCAAGCCTTTTCATCAAATTTAGCTTCGTCTGTCTTTGGATCATTGTATACATGTTGAGTAAGTGTGGTCTTACCCATCCCACCCATACCCACAATACAAAGTATTGACAGCTTCTTATCATTAGTGTCAGATCTCAGCCAAGTAAAGATCATTTCTTTGTCCTCGTCTCTGCCATAAATAACCTCTTCAGCCACCAACGACGTTGACTCAACTTTTTTCTCCGCCACCTTATTACCACCCAACCCAGATCTTACGCCACTATAAATTTTGAAATCTTTAACAATGTTTTGGTTCAAAAGAGATTCTAGATCATCTAAGAGTGCTATGATCTTGGATTCAAAACTGTGTACCTTGCTAGAACTGGTATGGAATTCAACTTCCAACTTAGTCTTGGAGAATTCATAGTCTATTTGCTCGAGCAGATCCTCTGCATCATACAAGACGTCTCTAACCTCATCAAGCCATTCTTTGACCAATGAATTAGTGAACTGCTTTTGTTCTGCATCATCTATCACAGAATTGATGTCCATCAGGTTCCTCTTCAACTTTTTCAGTAGCTTCTCGTCGAGATTTCTCCCACGAAAGTAGTGCAAAACTTGATGAGAATCGAGCTTGTCAAATAGCACCTGAAGAACAGCACCAAAAAGAGCACCACCAAGTGTTTCAAGGACAGGCATGGTTGGAAAGGAAGTGGCCAAATTGAGGAGAAGAAAGGCTTGAGAAAATTGGAAGTGCAGCTAAGTTACGTGAATGAAGGACTGACACAAGATAATGATTGAATATTGTGAAAATTGGAAGCATTTACTTCAATAAAGGAATGATTGCGAGGAAGCAATACCTGTTGACTATTTCCGACAGCACAGTTTGGTAAGTTGTGGAACATATTTTAACGAAATTTCTACCAATTTTGGTAAATAAGTCTATTTCGGTGGCTTGTTTTATTAATAGGAACGCGACATTTTAACAACTCAATTTTAATAACATTTTAATAATAATGGTCATGTGTCAACTTGCTATTGGACCTTGCCAAATAAAAACAATTTCATGTTAGTTGATTTTAGTTAGTCCACCATCTTTTTTTTTACAGTAAAGAATAAAGAGATGATTCTCTATGCTCTTCTTTTTTATTTGTATAAAAATCAAAGAGCACTACCAAAGTGTTTCAAAGAAGGATTATCTTGACGTTGCTTCTGGCCTAGATCAACTTTAAGTTAAATGGACTCTTTATCCACCTACTAAAATTAAAATAGAAGATAAGAAATGACACTTCATACACCTTAAAGTTCATAAGATAGGAAGAAAAGATAATCTTTTTTAGGTCCCTATACCCTTTATTTTTAGCATTAACGAGAAATGGGTATTCACCTTATCAATATCTCAAATCAATTATGGATTCAATGTTATGGCTAAACCCTTTGCTTTGTCAGGCTAGTGTTCTCTTGTTTTGTTCATTAAACTGAAAATGGAGTAAGACACGGATTTCTTACTATAAGATAAACTTTTTGAATTACAAGATGAACTCCTCTGAAAAAAAAACATTGGCGCTCGTGTAAACGAGGTGCTCTACCTAACTGAGCTACAGCCCTTGTGTTTTTGATACATATTTTATCATAGTATGAAGATAATTGCTTGTCAAGATGAATATTACATGATCCAATCCCTTGAACGGGTGTTGGTATTGCTTATCAGTAATTTGACATTTATAATCAATTAATCTGATAGATGGGTACTCTTCTTTTTTATTTAGGAGGAGTCCTAAATTACCTACTTAACTCAGTGGTTAGAGTATTGCTTTCATACGGCGGGAGTCATTGGTTCAAATCCAATAGTAGGTAAGG
>NC_028359.1:9597892-9601406 GCF_000741045.1 Vigna radiata var. radiata | reverse complement strand
ATTGATAGCCTCTACTCGTGTTCTAGCTCGTCTAAGAGCTAGATTTGCTTCAATTGTTTGTCTCTTGCCTTCAGCCTTATTCAAATTAGTTTCTGCTATTTCAAGAGTTTGTTGTGCTTCTTGTGGATCAATGTCACTATCCTTTTTCGCATCATTTACTAAAACAGTTATCTCATTNNTATTTATTCTAGCAAACCCCCCCATCAGAGCCATTGTTAACCATTGGTCTTTAAGACGTATTCTCAAAATACCTATATCGACANCTGAGGCAATAGGCGCATGATTAGGTAATACTCCAATTTGTCCGCTATTATTAGGTAAAATGATTTCCTTCACTTCTGAATCCCAAACAATTCGATTGGGGTCAATACACAAAGGTTTAAAGTCATTTCTTCAATTCTGTAAAACGGATTGGATAATGATACATAGACAACATTTTTTTTTACAACATTAGAATATCATCTACGTGTCATTGATTGGTCTATGGTGGTATTTATGATTATTATTATTGATTGTGAAATAATTTTGGATCAATCATAGAATGACACGTAGATGATGTTCAAATATTGTCAAAAAAATATTGTCTAAGTATCACTATCAAAACGGATATGGTTCGGAAAAACAGTGATTTTTTTATTTAATGTTTATTGACAATAAAAGATTATTGCACGTTTTGTAAATGTAAATGGATTGTAAGAATTATTGACAATGTTAATATATGTAGAATATTCCATTATTGACTAATATATTAGCAATAAATGTGAATTGAACTCCTCTTTGTTGTGGTTGAAATATTTTGAATATACTAGGGTTCAAAGTGATTTCTATTGATGATTGTGATAATTTGTGAAAATAATTATTTGAGTAATTGGTCATTCATCCATTTTTAGAGATGGATGAGTGAGTTTCGTCTTCAACTTTGATGTTCAATGCATGAAGAACATCTTAGTACATTGCAATGTGGAGAAAAAAAGGCCTTATGGGTGATGGGACTAAGGAAGGTGAAGTTCATAAACAATTATGTCCATATCATGTCGTTTTAATTGATTCCAAAATCCCTATAATCGATTATTAGAGACCGATTTTGTACAAAAAGTTGGTAGTGAATTATAATTAGTCTGTAAATTAGACTATAAATTAATCACTAACATCTAAGATTTTGTCTACCAAAGAAATTAATGTTTAAATTGATCCCTAATTGATTAAAGACCAATTTAGACACTAAATTCTTTTGGTAGTTAATATTAGTATCAATTTAGAGTCTAATTTATAAACTAATTATAATTTATTATTCATAATAGAAACTATATTAGATATCAATAAATTTAAATAAATTAACATTTAAATTTGTCATTATAATAACTAATTATTTATCACCCTTAAAATTGATTACAAGATTTTCTTGTAATGATGTTTATTATAAGAATCCTTTCACTCATGCTATAAAAGTAGACTAAAGAAAATAAACAACATAACTTAATTAATTATTTAATATTAATGAAGAATATCACAACAAGTGTGTTTAATAGTTTAATAAAAGTAATTAAATGAGAAGGTTTTACATGGTAAACTAAAATTTTATAATTTTATAAACAAAAATATATCATTCTGTAATTATAATTTTGATTTTCTTTTAAAATCATCAATTTTTTAATAAATATTTTTGTACCTCTGTTTTCCTAATAATAGTTGTTTAGGTTTACTAGACAAGTCATTTTATTTAATGAGTTGACAAAATATATATTATTGAAAAACGGTATTTACATCAATTTGTTAAATATTTTTAATCTGAATTGTCTAAAAGATTAAAAAATATATAAAGAATATTACAAATAGGATAATAATTAATTATTTCTATGAACTTAAAACAAGTACAATGTAGATAAAAAAATTATAGATAATAAGAAATTAAAATATAAGAGGCAATCTCTCTCTCACACACACAAAAGGTTAAATAAGTTACGAATTAGAAATAATAATCTTGCTTTAATTTCAGCATGTTTTGGAAGCAATGACACATCTTATAATGTGATGGATTTTGGTGCTGTGGGAGATGGCAAAACAGATGATTCACCAGTAAGTCTCTTTCTGTTTTTTTTTTCTTTCTAATTTTAAAGCTTATATAATTGTAGTTTTATTTACGTCATTTTGATGTATTGTAGCATTTGATTTGGTCTATAATAAGATATTCAAGTTTTAAAACTGGTGTTAGGCATTTTTGAAAGCATGGGAAAGTAGTTGTGGAGCAGAAGGGACACCAACCCTACTAATTCCAGCCAACTATGTATTCTTGTTGTCTGCCCTAATTCTAAAGGGTCCATGCAATGCCACAACTATTCTAATTAAGGTATTTCCAACATTATTATTGTCTTTCAGTATATGATCACAAATATCAAAGACCCACATACATAGCAGTTTCAACATTATTATTGTCATTTAATACGTACAAACGTTACAAGTTTTGTACATTTTCTCAAAACTATGGTATGAAATAAAAATAAGTTCAACATCATATATATAGACAATGGGCATTTATTAAAACTTGTTATATTATATATAATTAATGACTCTTGTATTTTTCTCAATTTCTATGCTTAATTTTCCCCACTTTTGATACAGTTTGAAGGGAAAATAGTTGCACCTACGAAGTATTCATGGGTAGGTAATAATAATGAGAACAGTTTGATCACCATCTCAAAGGTAGATAGACTGACAGTAGACGGAAGTGGAGGACTGATCGATGGGTTTGGTTCTTCTTGGTGGCCATGCAAAAGTTGTTCACGACCATCAGTTATAACACTCTATACTTTCTTTTCCCACAAAACCACAAATCAAACAATTCATACTAAAGTTTTTCATTATGCAGATTCTTACTTTCGAATATTGCAATAATCTTACTGTTCATAACTTCACCGTCACCAACAGTCCAAAATCTCACATACACGTACATGGCTGTGAGAATGCTACGTTTTCTCGTATCAATGTCACCGCTCCTGCTGATAGCCCTAACACTATTAATACAAAAAAGTGTATAGATAGCGCTTTTTTTTTATCATAGATAGCGCTTTTTAGGCGCTATCTATGCGTGCGCTATCTATTAATAGACAGCGCTTCTAAAAAAAACGCTATCTATAGCGCTTCTTTAAAAGAGCACTATCTATTGTCAGAACCCATAGATAGCGCTTCTTTAAAAGAGCGCTATCTATTGTCAGAAATTTAAAAAAAAAAAAATTAATTTTAGAATAAAATTTAAAAATAGGTTCTATTATATACACTCCCACACTATATATTATATACAAAAAATATAAAATATTGCCAAAAATATGACAAAAGGCTAAAAAGAATGTTAATATTAATAAAAATTCTTGTTCCAATAATATTTCAAAATTTAATCATTAAGTCGTTTAGTACATGTCATCAAATGACACTGTTTTTATAAGATAATATATACAACCATAACATATATATCCTATCAATNCTGTACATCATCATAACATAACCTATATGCATGTAC
>NC_028359.1:9568649-9596137 GCF_000741045.1 Vigna radiata var. radiata | reverse complement strand
TCTAAGGCAATATCTATACTAACTTTGATATGACCTTTAGGTAGAGGTCTACCATGTAGTGTATCACTCTTAAAATTGTGTAATTTTCCATGGGCAACCAAGCAAATTGATGGTGATAATGTAAACAATTTACAACTTGAGACCCCCTACAGTATAAAACATAATTATAAGACGATCTTCAATATGACTAAATATGCAGACCTATGAAAGTTTAAAGTAAGCAAATTAAAGCAATAATGAAAGTAATGTAGATAAGGTAGTTACCTCTGGAAAACTAATTGGTGACATTGTGCAACTCCCTTGGCCACTATTGATATTAGCTTCTTCATTAGTATTTGGTGTGCCAATACTTCTTCATTACTTTTTCCAAAAACATCTTGATTCAGGATTCCTCTATGCAAACTGGTAAACCAAAGTCTAAGGTTTTCTTCTCATGAAAATATCAATTTTCAATATAGTGTTTTGAAATTGCTGCTACATCTGCAATTTTAACTTGCATTGTCTTTCCAAACAGGTGATGATTGTATTGCTATTAGTGGTGGCTCTTCTTCAGTCAATGTTACTGGGATTGCTTGTGGACCAGGCCATGGAATAAGGTTTTCTATTTATCCTCAAATGCTTCATTGTATTTTTTATATTAATTAACATCTTTTTGTTATTAGTAACTTTAACATGAATGAATTAATCAGCATTGGTAGCCTAGGAAAGAAGAATGACACAGTGGAAGGAGTACATGTAAGAAATTGCAGCTTGACAAAAACTAAATATGGAGCAAGAATCAAAATTTCCTGTAAGTAATATTAGGGTTCAAACATTTTTGCATCCAACAACTCTTTTACCACCTTAACTATATATTTTCTGTCATTTCCTTTAACTCAAATATGCAAGCATAATATATTATATAAATATAAATATATGACTTAATAAAATATTTATAAAAAAATTATTTAATGTTTTTTTATTTAATGTGGTTTCAATAATATTTAGAAAAAGTATATGTATGTTTGACACATTGTCCATTGTTTTTTCAGGTTGGAATTGGTTGTGCAAAGCAAATAACTTTTGAGGAAATAACGTTAGTAGAAACCCGTTACCCAATATTTATTGATAAAAACTATGACAGTTATCCTTCAACGGTATTCACTTAATTATTCAACTTGTTTATTACTTGTTAATCTTATTCTTTATATAAAAAAAAAAGTTTTTTTATTATTAAAGTTGGATTTTGAATTTGGTATACAAAACAGGATGAAGAAGTAGAAGTGAGTGGGGTGACATTTAGAGGGTTTCAAGGAACATCCTTTGATGGCAAAGCTATAACCTTAGACTGTGGAGAATCAGGTTGCTACGATATCTTATTGGATCAAATCGACATTGTTTCTTCTTTACCAGAAAAGCCAGCCTGTTGTTCTTGCAATAATGCCCATGGAACAGTTTCATCTACTGTTCCAAATTGTTCTTGTTTATTGTCATAAATTTCTTTTCTTATGTGTAAAAGTTAAATTAAATATTAATTAATGCAAACAACTAATATGCATTCTTCTTTTGGTTAATTACTTTTATTTTCTACATTTTTTTAATTGGTTTAAATGCTCATTGAACCCTTATATTTGTGTGTAAATCTCAAATGAGTCATCGTTTTTTTTTTTGTCTCAAACGGATCCTAAAACTTGTAAAAATGAACTATTTAAGCCCTCTCCGTTAAGTAATCGGTAATGTCGTCTGTCTGTGATGAATTGTAATTTGTTTTAGTTGACGTGACAATATGTATTAAATTATATGGGTGTTGGTTGTATAATGAAGCATTCCACATGGCAAGCACGTGTTATGTTGTTAGTCGTAACACTTGACATTTAAAGCAATTCTCACATCCAAATTGTTAGACATTATCGTGTTAGGGAAGAAGAGTTCTGGAAGCACTGGAAGCATTAGAAGCATTGGAAGCACTGTTCAGTTCAAGTCACGAAATGTCTAGTTCATCTTCTTCTTGCAAATACACAGGTTGGAGTTTTCAATAGAGTTCTGCTAGTGGGAGCAGGTTGAGAGTAAAACCCAGTTGTTATTATGGTCGCAATGCAATCTTTCGCATCGCCAGAACTTCTAAAAACAAGGACAAAAAATTTTGGGATTACCCTAACTTTAAGGTAAGTTGAATGGAAGCATATATGTGACTTCATTTGCAAGTTAAATGAGCGCTATTGGTACAATAAATATTAATTAATGCAAACAAGTAATATGCATTGTTTTTATCGTTAATTATTTTTATTTTCTACGGTTTTTTAATTAGATAAATTCTGACATGGGTTTTATCTATAGAAAATGTGTCTCGAATAACATTTTGATTTATATTTTTTTTATTAAACACTTGGTGTTCAAAACTATTGACACCAAAGCAAGTCTTTCATTTTAGGGGTTAATAATTTTTCTCCGTGTAGACTAGTTAATATATTAGAAAATGATTTTGACGATGGTTAAAGAGTCTTTCTATTAAGGTTTTCAAACGATCATTAAATGCACCATGTGAAAAGTTTACTTAAAACTACAACCATCACTAAATTGTCGTTATATTTTCAAAAGACGACGAGTTCTAAACGTCGTCGTTATAAAGTTAATATAGATGAAAAAAAAATTACAAAGATATATAACGACAATTGGCACCACAACTGTTATTAAAAATGAAGAATTGACACCACAATTGAAAATGTTTTTTTTTCTTTTAAATATAGAATTTAGAATTGCGTTCTATCACAATCCTATAAAAAATTTATACAAACACAATCATTTCCAAACAATTGAAATTATATGAACATACAAAGGCTTACATAAAACTATCTAATTCCACCAAAGTTGGTAAACATATATATAAAAGAACTATAAACTAGTCTAACTTTCAACTATAAATTTTTATATCTAAGAAGAAAATACTTTGCTTATATTTTTTGAACATAGAGAGGCTAATGCTTTTGAATCAATTAGATGTTAGTTAACAAAATTTTCAAAAGTAAAGTGAAGTTAAAATTAGTACATATGAGAAAAAATTATTTTAAAATTAGTACATATGAGAAAAAATTATTTTCAAAATTATTTTATATTTTATTTGTGAAACTTGTTGGGTATGCTTTGTCCACTAAAAGCATTAAAATAGTAACATTTAATGTTAGAAAACATGAAATTATATTCTCAAGGTCAATGAAATAGTATGTTTTTCCTTAAAATAGACTTACACATCGATTAAATCTTTCAAGTACTCTGACTGTTTTATGCAAGAAACAAAATCATACAATGGTACAATTTGACATTGATATTATTAGTAGCTGCCAATGACAATTGCATTTAAAATTAGTTAAAACATGTTTAAAATGCATGAAATATAACTTATTAAATTAAGATAGGCTTACTTATTTATATATGGAGCAATTTCCATCTAGTATGGCATATTATTAATGTAAAGGAAAAATTTCTTTTAACAACACTTTTTTAACAACTTTTTGACAACGCATACGTGGCAGCTTGTAATTGGTCTGTTTTAAATATATTTTAAACATAAATTCAAATAGACCAATAAAATGATGACACGTGTCCCGTTGTCAAAAAAGTTGTAAAAAAGTGTTGTCAAAATATCATTGTCCTAATGTAAATTTGTCCTTCTATTAGGGAGTTACCGATTGTTTGCGTTACCTGAGGGTTTATAAACCCATATCAGTCATTCTTCCTTGCTTCCAAGTACAAACCATTCAAGTACCTAAATTTTATACATTAATAACATATATGTTTTTACTATATAAGTATAAATATAATACACATGAATAGAAGATAAAAAAATACTAATACTTATTATATTGATGATATATTTATTTTTTAGAGGAGATATTAATATCTTGTAACATTTGAAATCTTTCTTGCATGAATATAATACTTTCTTATATCAATGGGTAAGTTATGCTAAAAGTTACTTTTAAATTAGTTGGTACTTCTATTTCTTTTATTAGATATCTTAAGGTTCGATATTCATAATCAAGGATCTCTTCCTTTAATGTATTTAGGTGTATCAATATTTGTGGAGACTCTTAAGTTGGGATTTTGTTAACCTTTGGTTGGTTGATAAGATTCATAATAAACTTTCTTCTTGCAAATAGAAATTGCTTAGTATGATGAGAAGAATTCAACTAATAAATTTGGTAATTATTAGCTTATTGTCTTATAACTTTAAGCTTACGAATGACCTATTAAACTTTACAGATATTAGGTAAGTGATTATATTAATCTTTGGAATTATTATTGGTTTTATGCATTTTATCTATTTTAAATTGACTAAAATTCTTTATTTTGACATAATAATATTGTACTTTGTTTTAATTTGAAATAGACATATATTCCACAAATTAAAATTTTACTCTTATGTATTGTGTTGATTGAGAAAACTCGGATAAGATGCCAACCAAATCATACGTAAACTTATGTAAATATGTTTAATTAAATACTATGTAAAGTAAATTAATATAAGTATTTAAAAATATGAAAAGATTCATTCTAGAACATTGGTTACATGAAAATAACATGTAAACTAAATTAAAAAATATATTAATTAATCCTGGAATGTATAACATAATTTAAATGTAAAACTATTTGCATAATTTCAATCCTCTGAATTGAAAAAAAAAATTAAAGCATAAAGTTAAAAAAAAAATAAACTAAGTAAAACTGTTGGAAATTAAATACTGTCGGAAAAAAAATGTTTAACAAAATTAAAAACTAAGTAAAATGAACGAGTTTAATTACTTAATTAGTTTGTAAACTACATCGTCCTACTATATGTTAAATTAACAAAGTCATAGAAGTATAGTTAATTTAAACTAAAAGAATATTTAAAGTAATTTGAAATAAAAGAATAAGTAAAGTAATTAAAATAAAATAAAATACTACGTAAATTTGAATGACTGTAGTCAATAACTTTTTAACACAATTTCTTCCCAAATTTTGAATATGTCACCATCAATTTTATGTTTAAAAACAAAAGTATCTAACTCATAAGTAATAAGCTGCACAAAACTAAGCAATGAAGTAGAAAAATGAAAAAATAAAAATAATGAATGGAATAAACGTAAAAATAAATAGATAAATAAATTTAGAAGCCATTAACAATAACTGCTCCCAACTTCTCCTGAATTATCTCCCACACAAAGGAATCAGCTTTCCTATCTTACATATACAAAACTCTTTTTCTTATCAGAAACGCAAATCCTTTTTCTCTTTAGGTCAATCACTCACCATGTTTTCTGTCTTATTATTTCTTTCTTTTGCTTCTAAGCAGTTACCTAGTTGAATCAAAAGTTTGTTAAGTTTTCTCTAAACTCAACTTTTTCATTTGCAGAAGTTCATTTTCATGATGGCTCCAGGCACATACTTCAACTGGGACACTGTTCAAATTCCCAGTTCAGAAACAAACACCTTCCACATGCTTGAAGAAGAAGTAGCAACACCAAACCTGCAACACCTTTTCTCCTACTACGATCAAAATGTTTTTCTTCCAACCGCTTCTTTTGAGAACTACATTGACCCAACTCGTGGTTTTCTTCACCCTTCAGATATTGACACTTCTCTCTATGATCCTTCCATTTCCTTTGCTCATTCTAACATCTTTCCAACTTCTCAACAAGATACTCTACTCCCATCTCCCAAACGCCAAAAATGCTGCTTTGAGAGTGAAGTGCAAAAGCTTCCTGCACAAACTGTCCTGCCATGCAGTTTATACACAGACGAATTTGTTGTGCCTTATGATAATTTCTACTCTTCACAAATTGAGGAACAGCCACAACAAATAGCAGTTCAGTTTTCACAATTTGATAGTACCTGTGAGGATCTTAAGTGTTTGAAAAAAGAAACGGAGAAAACAATATCTCCCCAAAGCTTAGCAGCACGAGAGAGGAGAAGAAAGATCAGTGAGAAGACGCAGCAACTTGGAAAGTTGGTTCCTGGTGGACCAAAGATGAACACAGCTGAAATGCTTCATGCAGCTGCAAAGTATGTTAAGTATCTTCAAGCCCAAGTTAAATTGCTTGAACTCACAAAATCACTGGTAACTGTTCATTTCTTTATCCATTAGATTACATATAAGTTGTATTATTTGTCAAATTTTTGCTCATTGCTTGCGTAGTCATTACCTATTAGGTGTTAATTGTTAATTGCAATGTTATTACTGTGCATGTTCGATGCGTCTTAGATATATATAAAGATGGTTTGTAATGAATGTTTATAGTTCACTGCATGTGTTAGTGAATAGAATAGTTGAAATTGTTCTATTGTCAGTTATTTGTAGTTCACTAATTTGTGACCAATTTTGGTATCAAGATTGCTTTAAATTGGCTGTATTAGCGAAGTTTAAGGAATCGGTTACAGGATATGGTCAAGAAAGACCTTGAGAGCAACAAATATATATAAGAAATGAGATTTTTTGTTTTAAGTAACTGCTGTGGTGTATACGAAATATACTTGTCAGTTTCTTTTTTACAATATTCCATTTTTTTTTATTTTTCTTTTATTTTCGTCATAAAACCATTTTCTAAGAATTAAAAAAGAAAAAAAGTACTCATCCCATGATTTTCAATAAGTACTTTGAATTTTTATCTATTTTCTATGATTCTAACTAATATTTTGCTAGTTTTGGCAGGAAGATAATGCAGAAACTCCTTCTGAAATGCTGCAGACACTGGTTGTTTCTTCCTTTGTTCAAGAGAAGTTATATACAGAGGAGATGTGTTTTGTGCCTAAAGAGACTGTGATAAGAATGATAAATCATGAAGATGTTCAATCAAGACATACCATACTTAGGGATCTTAAACAGCTCATTGGGACAAAAATTGCCAATAAAGAAAAGCAAGAATAAACCTGTTCATGATATGTTGTTGTTTGGATTCTTCTCACTGCCTTATTTTTATTTTTTCAATTTTCTTAATATTTTTTGTTAGCAGTGTTCTCTTTATAGCCAATTCGTGATTAGGTTAAGAAGAACCGAGGTTAGGGTAGATTGTATCATTTTCGTGTTTTTTTGCTAATTTGTATTTTGTTTATCATTAGGGAAATCCTTCGATGATTATATCGACTAGTGCTGTGCCTTTTTATGCTATCCTTGAGATAGAAAATATTAGGTTTAATAGTCAATTTTGTCTCTAGTTTCGTTTACAAATCTCAATTTAGTCATTCGTTTTAAAAGTGTTTGAAATGAGTCTTCACTTTAAGTCAAATTAGTCCCTTTTGTTAAAATGAATCAAATGGTCTTAAGATTTTAATGATTTAGCATAAGAGATATTATTTTATAGGAAATCATCCAGCCCTTAACATTGTTTGTTTCTGTTTGACGGAAGGGACTAATTTGACTCACAATTTTGAAAGTAAGGACCCATTTCAATCACTTTTAAAACGAGGGACTAAATTGAGATTTGTCAACGAAACTGAGAACAAAATTGGCTATTAAACCAAAATATTATGATGTTTTTTAAGAGAAAATTTCACTCTCCTTTTATTTATTTTATTTACTAATTCTTATTTATATATATATATTTGTTTTCTATAAGTCAAAAGATTAAAATTTGTAAACATAATATTTAAATGAACTCGTTACATATTAATCATAATAATATTAAAATTAATTACCACCGTAAAATTAATATTAAATATATTAGTTAAGAATTATAACTAACGTAAAAAACAACAATATGTTTATATTAGTTAAGAATTAATATTAACTCTATTTGTTGGTAACCAATCACTTGCCTATATAATTAGTTTCCATATAATTATAGTTTTGGGAAAATATATATTTTTAGATAACTTATATATGATTTTAAATGATTTTTTACATTTTCAAATGTTCCTATTAACTCTGCACCTATACACTCTTAATTTTCTTATTTCCCCTTTGACCAAAACAAACCTAGGATCAGTTATTTTTGGACCAAATTTATATTAGAATTAAAGTGTCACTTTTCTAATTTACGTTATTAAAAGTTTGTATTAAATGTTCACATATATTAACATGTGACACTCCAAATTTGACTGAAAATATTATTTATAATACTGTCTCTAAAAATTTCTTTCCAAATTCTTTGTAACTACTTACTAACTATATAATTTAAATTTTTTTTTCTATCTTTTAACTATATATTTTTAAATTAACATTTTCTAACAAATTATAGTCAACCCCATTTTAATAATACGATAATTTCGTCAACATTAATATTTCAAAACTAATAATAATGTCACAATTTAGTCAACATTAACATTTCAAAATTAATTCAATGTTTTCTTATAGTTTAGGAAAACGAAAAGACCATGAAAACAGTTACTTTTTTTATTTTTCCTGCCAACGCTTTTCCCAACCTGCCAATTGAAAGGTTAATAACTAAATGTGATTGTCTTTTTCCCAAAAGCTTTATTAAATATAAATTCTATTAATTATAATAATTAGTTTTAAATTGAAATAATTAGTCTTTATTAGTTAATTTTTGCATATTTATTTTTCTTTTATTTAATTTAATTATTAGTGTTAAATATTAATTATTATAATTAATATTATAATAATTGATATTAAATTGGTGGAGTTTGTTCTCTTTTAATTCTTTTCAATTAGATTATTAATTTGTATATTTATACTATTGTAATCCAATTATCAAATCAATTTATCCAAAATATTTTTCTATAAATTCCTTTTATATATAAATCATATCAAACCATACAAATTGAGTGCCTTTTCATAATTGTAACATCTCACACACACACACACACACACACACACACACATATATATATATATATATATATATATATATATATATATATATTATTCAATTCTCCATCAGTCCTAATTTACCAGAGAAAATTCAAGCAAATAAGAAAAAATTGCCAAAACATGCAAAGCTTGATCTCTTTTGTTTTGGTTCTTGCTTTTATTTCCCCATGCTTATGTACTGGCCTTTATAATGTAATAAATTATGGTGCTAAGGGAGATGGGATATCAGATGATGCACAAGTATGTATGTTTTTTGTTTTTGTTATTTACAATTTTAAGGCTTAATTGTAATTATTAATTTTACTATATATGTGTATGTTAATTCAATTTTTATAATCTCAATTGTGTAATATTTATACTTTGACTTACATCCAACATCTAACCAATATGTTAACTAATGTCAGGTTTTCAATGTTCTAATGCTAATTTATCAGGTCCATATTTCCATTGTGTGCCCAAGTTAATAAATTGATCAAAACTAAACAATAAAAATATTGAATACACTTTTAAAAAAGATTTCAATATAAAAATGAATAAATTTTTATTTAAAAAAAATTGTTATATGGAATTCATTTGTCAATTCTTTCTTATTGTAAATTATGTTGACCGATACTTCAATTTGGATCACTCCATAATACTTTATTGATATTTATTAATAAATTATTTAATTTATAAAACAGTACTGTTTTCATGATGATAACAATTTTTAGTTTTTTTATTGGATATTTGTGATGAATTGGTGGCAGGCATTTTTAAAAGCTTGGCAAAGCATTTGTGGAGGAGAAGGTATGGCAACTCTGGTCATACCTGCAAACTATCGATTCCTTCTGTCACCCTTAATGCTAAAGGGTCCTTGCCATGCCTCAAATATTCAAATTCAGGTATTTCTAATGTAACCTTCCTTCATTATTCATTATTCATTATTCATTATTTAACTGTTATTTCTTATTAAATTCTTTGTACTTTAACTTTCATTTTAAAACAAATTTACTTCTAATTAATCTTCCATAAATATGAAAAAGTAAACGCAATTAATATCAGAAAATAAAAAGTATTTTCTATGTTATTTAATATTATATATATTAATTGCAATATGAATTATAAATGTATGCACACAGTTACAAATGTATCCTTCCTGCACCTTATTAACAATTACTAATTGTCACTACAACACTTTACAAACTATTATGAGTAATATTGGTAAAATGGATTGAAACTCGTGAGTCAATCTAGGTCATTACAGATTTGAATCGAGTTAGATTAAAAAAATTGCAATTTTAATACCGATCAATTTTGAGTCTAACCTACTAAGAATTCAGTTTATTTAGGTTGAATTTGTGGTGAACTAGGTTGGTTCATCAATCCACCTAATTTTTTTCAACTTGTTTTTAAATTATATTTAGAGTTTAAAATGATTTTGAATTGTATTTTATTTTATTTTTATTTTGAATTGTTTTTAGAATTTAACATTATTTTTTGAATTGAAATTAATTTAGATTCAAATTAGAAAAAAATTGTTAACTTTTTTGAATAAAAAAAAATTATTAAGTGAGTCAATAAGTGAATCCAGTTAACTCATTAATATGTTTTGTATTGGACTGGATTCAAATTTTTTCAACTTACTAATAAGTAATTTAGGTTGGATTAGTTTATCAAATGATTAATCCGTGATGAATTGGGTCGGGTTGAGTCAGGTGACCTATTTTGACTTGTGATGAATGTTATTGCAGATTCAAGGGAAAGTAATTGCAGCTGAGAAGAATGCATGGGCATCATATAAGTATACTTGGATTTTGATCTCAAATGTAAATGGTCTGACAGTGGATGGAAGTGGAGGATCGCTGGATGGCTTCGGTTCTTCATGGTGGTCATGCAGAAACTGTCAACGTCCATCGGTGAGAGAATATTCTTTCTGATATTACAATAAGTTTTTATCAAGTTTAAGATTCTGATTGATGTGGGTGATGTGATGAAGGTCATTACTTTCAATTCATGCAATGGTCTTAGTGTTAGCTCCTTGAACATCATTAACAGTCCAAAAGCTCACATAAACATAAACAATTGTGTGGGAGCCACATTCTCTGCTATCAGTATTCAGTCTCCCGGTGACACTCACAACACTGATGGAATTGATGTTTATGCTTCAAAAAATATCTGGATCAAAGATTCTACTATTGCATGTGGTAAACCAATCTTCATCATCCCTTGCATATATATATATATATATATATATATATATATATATATATATATATAAGTTTCAGTATAGATGTTAAAAGTTTTAACTTAATTTGTCTTTCTAAATAGGTGATGATTGCATTGCGATCAGTGGTGGCTCTTCTTATGTCAATGTTACTGGGACTGCCTGTGGACCAGGCCATGGAATAAGGTTTTTATACTTGACATATACATTGTTGAAAATTCAAGGATTAGCGTCTTAAATAAATATAAAGTTGTTAAATAACGTATTGTTAGAAGTTTCGTATCAACTAGAGATAAGGTCAATTTTGTGTATATAAGTAGATGCAAATCTCACTTTACAAGCTAGTTTTGTGAAAATCATGATTAGAGTCTATCCTAACTATATAAGTTGCCGACATATGTGGTATCAGACACTTTGATGGATTAAATGATAATATATTTTGTTATATGGTTTTAAGTTAAACTATTGTGAAGCAGTGTTGGGAGCTTGGGAAATGGCAATAGTAACACAGTGGAACAAGTTCATGTACAAAATTGTAACTTCACCAACACACAAAATGGAGCAAGAATTAAGACATATGCGGTAAGATTTATTACTAAGAGGTATGATGGTCAAAAGTGACAATTAATTTCCATGAAACATTAAAAATTGTGTAGGAAAAGAAAAAAAATAAATATTTTTTGGTTATTGGCATTTAAATGGAATTAATATTTCCTTATTTTTTCAGGATGGATCAGGTTATGCAAGAGGAATCACATTTGAGGAAATTACATTGATACAAGCTCGAAACCCAATAATTATTGACCAATTCTACACTAACAAAGGCGTATCTTTAAAGGTATTAACTTAAGTTGTGTAGATTGTTAATTATAATTTATTTATTGGAAAATGATATTTTAACACTATTTTTTGACACCATTTTGATACTGCACACGTGTCAAAATGTGATTGGACGATTTCAAAGTAAAAAAAGTTGAGATAGGGGTATATTTGGAAGAGAAAAACCAAAGTTTGTTTTTTTAATTTAAAATCGTCCAACCACATTTTGACACGTGTGCAGTGTCAAAATGGTGTCAAAAAATTGTGTTAAAATATCATTTTTCTTATTTATTAGTTATTAAAGTTTAATTTTTGGCATAATTTATAGAATGGAGGAGTTGAAGTGAGAGGAATAACATTTCGTGGATTTCATGGAACAAGTATGACTGGTGAAGCTATTACCTTAAATTGTGGTCCACAAGGTTGTTTCAACATTACATTGGATCAAATTAACATTGCCTCTTCTCAACAAGGAAAACCAGCTTCCTGTTCTTGCAAAAATGCCCACGGAACAGCCACATCTTCTGTTCCAAATTGTCCTTCCTTATTGCCATGAATTCCAAACTTTTTTGTACTTTTCTTTTGATAAGTTAATTTTTATTTTCTTTTTCACAATGTAACTACAAAAAGAGTTATTAATTTAGCTTCTTAATGTTAATCTGGATCAAATTGAGACATTATTAATGTCCCCTTAGTCAACTTTAATACAATGCAAATAATTATTTAAAAAAATAAAAGTGAATAAAATTATTTTAACTTTTTAAACAAATAAATATTTATATTATGGTCATATTATTATTAAGGTTTAATACCTATTTTGGTCCCTCTTTTCGAGAGGTTTGTTCAAAGTGGTCCTCCTTTCTTTAAAAAGTTCACTAAAGTCTAACTTTTTGCAAAAACTGTGCAAGTTAGTCCTTTTTGCTAACGGCGTTAATTCTGCTAACGGCAAAACTGCCAACTGGCAAAACGGCTTACAATAAACATTTTTAAACCAATATAAGGACTACAATGAATTTTATTTGTACAAGTCATCAAATATTTGCCAGCGCCGTTGGGAAAAAAGACTAAGTTGCACAGTTTTTGCAAAATTAGTGAACTTTTTAAAAAAAGGGAGGACCACTTTGAACAAACCCCCCGAAAAGAGGAAGCAAAATAGGTATTAAACCTAGTATTAACTATTAACTTAGTCAATACAAAATTTCTTAAAACAAAAAAAGTTTAGAAAACACAATTTTTAATTTTTTAAAATAAATATTTGTTTAAATAAAATAAATGTTAAAAATAAACAAATTGACATCAACTTATCTATCACAATTTTTTTTTTTACAACCTATTATTGTTTTTGTCTTTGACGTCTTTTAAATGTTTGATGTCAATGTCGACGAGGTAAATTTTAACGTTAAATTGTCAGTAATACTTACCCTAATGTAATTTATTTTTTTTATGTTTTCTGTTTTGAAATTAGTTTTTGGCATGCATCAGAAAAATTCACATTACAGAATACATAACATAAAACAAACTAAATAACAAAAGAAAATAAAGCAAATAACTCAAAATTTGGTGTTCCTAAGCTCGTATATCTTGTAGTAGTTTTCGCAAAAAATAAAGATATATATTCTGGCTTAAGCATGTATGAAGGTAACACAACTTATGACGATAAAGAACATTCTGGAACCGTGTTTGTAGCTTTCCCATGAGCATTATTGCAAGAACAAGAAGCTGGTTTTCCAGGTTTAGACGAGACAATGTCAACATGATCCAATACAATGTCGAAACAACCTGATGGACAGCAATTCAGGGTAATAGCTTTCTCCTTTGCAGATGTGCCACTAAATCCACGGAATATCACATCGCTCACATTCAATGCTCCACTCTAAGTACACCAAATATCAAATTCAACCTTAATAAGCTTTCATAAACTGAGGGAAAAAGAAGTTGAAATCACACATATATTTAATTGAATACCTCTGCTTTTCCATAACTATCATAGTACTGATCTATAATTATTGGGTTGTCAGCATCTATTATTGTGATGTTCTCAAAAGTGATATTTCTTGCATAACCTGATCCACCCTGCAAAAAATTATACTACATTTTCTTCATTTTTACTGTATATGAAAGGTTTCACACTTTATACCCTTAAATTACTTACTGGGACTGTCTTAATTCTTGCTCCATTTTCAGTGTTTGTGAAAGTGCAATTTTTTACAAGAACTTCTTCCACTGTATCATACGCTTTGTTTCTACCCAGGCTGCCAATGCTGATTAATTTGTTCATGTTAATGGATTAGGGTTTCTTGAATTTGGATTTCAACAGAAGAGATATTAATCAATCACAGGAAACATTTTACAGAATGATGTAATGTGTGTGATAATTTCATCAAACATTTGTACAAAATAAACCTTATTCCATGGCCTGGTCCACAAGCAATTCCAGTAGCACTGATGTTGGAAGAGCCACCACTGATTGCTATGCAATCATCACCTTGACAATTGAACAAATAGCAATTATTTTAAAACCATGCAACATTGAAATATGATTAGAGTACATAAAATGTAAACATGGTTTACCACATTGTATAGTGGAATTTTGAATCAAAATGTTTTTGGAAGTGTAAATGTCGAATCCATCAGTGTTGGGGCTGTCACCAGGAGAACGAATGCTGATATCAGAGAATGTGGCATTCTCACAACTATTTATTCTTATGTGAGCTTTTGGGCTGTTAGTAATGGTCAGATTACTAACAGTAAGATCATTACAAAATTTGAATCTCAGAATCTGCATCGATCACAAGAAAAATCTAGTCTCAACATATATATACAGAATAACCTAAATCTACTCTCCATCAGTATATTTTGAATGTTCACTAAAAGGATGAAAAACTCAACAAAGTTCAAATTGGTCGACATATCACAATCACTGTTCATAAGCATATTTTGAAGATTAAACAGAAAAACACTATAAAAAAACTTAATAAAAAATCCAAATTCATGAAGAAAGTTTGGAAAGAACGGTCAAACCGTTGGTCGTTCGCAAGATTGGCAGTTCCACCAAGTAGAACCATAGCCATCGATTGATCCTCCACTTCCATCAATTGACAGATTAGTTACGTTTGATATTACTATCAAATTGGACGTTTCATTTGTGAGACCTTTTGTTTTGGGGTTTTTGATTTCTGACACTTTTATCCACTCATTCTTCCCAGCTGCAACTATTTTCCCTTGAAGCTGCAAGAACATATATTGTACTTACATAAATTTCAATATATATGTTTCATATGCATAAGCAAATTTGGTGAATTGAAGAAATGTGTTTATATATATATATATATATATATATATATATATATATATATATATATATATATATATATATATATATATATATATATATATATATATATATTGGTTTTGCATTTGTCATTTGTATTGGTTTGGGTTATAGAGAACTTTAATATTGTGTCATGGAATTTTGATATAAAAGAGGATATGATGCATGAAACTTACTCATTCCATAAAAAAAATTGAAATTTAAAACTTTCATCACATTTATAGAAACAACTAACTTTAGTTTTATGGATAAACCTAATTCTTTTTTGCTAGATATCATACCCATATTTATTAAAAATAATTTTGATTTGTTTGATGCTGAAAATAATTTTTTTCTTCTTTCATTTCATTTACATTATATAACTTTGCATGTAATCTATTATTAAAATAATTATTTTCTTTAACCTTAATTGCTGCGCCATTTTACCTGAATATTAACACTTGGGGCATTGCAAGGACCGTTGAGCGTTATGTAATTTAGCAAGAATTCTCCTTTTGGTGGTATAACTAGGGTTCCTGTTTGTTGTGCTCCACATGTGTCTTTCCATGCACTTAGAAAAGCCTACATATAAGTTCAAATATGAAACATCATGTCAATATTTAACATTACTTTTTTTTTTCTCGTCTGTATATATCTCGATTGAAAAACTGTTGCCTATAGATAAAAATAGTCGTTGTCGTTTCTCTTTACTGTACTAGTGCAACTATATATTAAACTAAATTTGGAGATATAAAGTACCTCAGAATCATCAGATTTGCCATCACCATGAGCACCGTAGTCTATCACATTATAAGTATTGGTTTGGGTACTAACTCTCCACCTCACACATGAACATGGTGAAACAAAACCAAGGATCAAAAGAATAGTCATTAGTCTTTGCATGTTTGAGAAGAGTGAAGTTGGCATGGCAAGATCCATAGGAAAGTTCAAGAGTGGACTGATATATAGATGATGAGGGAAGGATATTCGAGTTTAAATAAGCAGAACTTTGGACATAGGAGATGATAGATAAAAAAAAATTGATATTATCAAATATTTTTTAATAATAATAAAAAAGATTATCAAATAACAATTAGATAAATATTAAATAATTATTAGAATAAAAATAATTAAAATGTGTCTAAGAAACAAGTTAACAAACTAAAGACAACAATTAATAAAAATTGATATAAATGTTTTAATTAAATTACTTAATAAATTAAGAGTATTTTTAAAAGATATATATTGAGTTGAATACATAGACTAGAAATAAATAAATAAATACGTACTGGTCTTTATTCAAATTTAAAAAATTTATTTGTTGTCCAAGTGGACCAATTTAAAAAATTCGTGTGTTATCCAATTTAAAATATTCATGTAACTTACATAAAAAAATTACGTAGAATTAATTATAATTATATTATTTAAATTCATATAAGTTTAAATTGTGTAACTTATATTGTACTTGATAAATTAAATAAAAATATTTTTATTAAATATGTGTAACTAACAAACATATGAGTAATCATAATTTTAATTTATATAATTTTAAATTGTGTAACTTATATTGTACTTGATATATTGAACAATATATTTTTATTAATCATGTGTAACTTGTGACCATATGATTAATCATAATTTATTAACTATAACTATATATTATTTTTAAATATGTTTTTCTACTTAGGTCAAATATATATATATATATATATATATATATATATATTAATAAAGTGAGTTTATCTTTTGCGTGATTTGTAATAATCAAATTTTATTTAATAACACATTTTTCTTATATATAAATTTAAGTCAAAATTAAAGTATTTAACAAAACTATATTATTTTTTAAATAGGTTAGATTTCATAAATATTTTATTCATTACTATTTTTATTTATTATAAAGGGTTGAAGTTTTATTTCAATTCATATGATAATGGAAATTTTATTAGTGACTTATGTGTGTGAATTGCTATTAGGTACAGTTGTTATAGAATTTATGTCATTTGATTCTTTCCTTTTTTTTTAATGCTAAAGAGTCATTTAAAAAAAAAATAGAATATCTTTTTTATAATGAGAGAAATTAGATTTTTTTTGTAAAGAATTTTAAAATTATTTTATTTGAATTGTTCGAATTGTATAATCATTAATTATTGATATAAGTAAACGATCCAAAGCAATTAGAGGTGGCATTGAAAGTTTATATAAACAATTTGTATCTACTATAAGAAATATTATTAATACGTTCAAAATTTGTCCATAATACTTAAAATTTATTGATAAATTGAAATTATTGACGGTAAAAAATTGTTATGGATTAGTTTTATTGATGAAGTTTTTATTCCATCGAAAAGTATAGACAAAAAATTAGTCAATAATATTTGTGATGGTGAGTTTCGTGGGAGAAGATGAAAAAGTAAATAAAATATATATTACTGATAAATTTATAGATGAAAAAATTTATTAATAAATCTATTGATAATTAAAATTTTAAAATCTATTAATAAAATTCGTCAACAATTTAAATTTACTGAGTGATTTATTGATTTAGAGTGGTAAAAGATTAATTAAAAAAAACTAGTACTTTCAAAAATATTTCTATATTCTTAACAAAATTATTTATTTATTATGTTGATATGAAATTTAGCAAATAAATAAATGCTTTTAAGTTTTATGAAATTTAGGAAGAATTATTTCAGGCACAACATCGAGACACAATTTCTTATAGACTACAAATGTATTTAAACTTAATATACATGCATCTCGTACTTTAATCTTAAATCAAAAGTATCATTCTTAGAAATAAAATAATGTATGTACTTATTATGTTTATATATATATATATATATATATATATATATATATATATATATATATATATATATATTATTTTAATCAATATTAATTCACAAGGAAAACAATTTGACTATTCACATTCATTCATAATGTTACCATCTGTGTGTGTGTACTGCTCGTATTAAAGCATTACACAAAGTAATTAAGTCAACAAATAAAGAAGGAAAAAATATTTTAATCTAAGTCAAATGTTAATAAACTAAGTAGTATTTAATTTCGATAAGCTTTACTTTTGAACAATAGACTTAACCTGAATTTGTTTCACATTAATCATTACTATATTAATAATCATAATGGATGTGAGTGTAACTTTATATTATTAATGATATTAAAATAAGTTTTGTTTTATGTCGATCCAAACTAAATTTTAAATGATTATTTGATATAACATTTGCCTGTCCAAACTTAAAATTTCAAAAATTGTTCAAATTAATTTCGAGTTAAAATTGCACTTAAAATAAAAAAATGAATGGATTTCGAGTTAAGATAAACCAATTAAAGTAATTATTCTAAATTGAATTTAAATATTTGATTTATTTTTATCCACATATAGAACTTGAGATAGAAATTTGTCAAAAAGTCCATTAATATGGATCACTGGTTTCAAGTTACATTCATTATAATTTTTTAATTATAAATGATTTCAAAATACATCTTCCAATAAACTTAAAACCCCTTGGTGGCAACCATAAACTTAAAACCTTTAATAATATATATTTTACATGAGAAAAGGGAAAATACAACTGAACATCACTCAAATTTACGACACAAGTTTTAGAACATCCTAGTCAGTTGACCCCATATATTCCTAAGATAAACAAAAAAAAATACTACAAGGGAAAATAAACTCATACTTATCTTGTAGTAGTTTTTTCTAAATGTAAAACATCTACCACCCATTTATTAAGACAGTACACATTTATTTGTTGGATTACGACGTATTAACAATTTTTTATAACAATTTTTTGACAATAGATTATGTGTTATTATTTTATTGATCTGTTTGAATTTATTTTTAAAAAAATATTTAAAACAGATTAATCACAAGTCACCACGTAAACATCGTAAAAATTGTCAAAAAAAATTGTTGTCAAAAAAAATTGTTGAAAGAACATTTTTTCTTTATTTATTCGAGAAAGAACAACTAGGATCAGTGGATGTAGCTGTTCCACGGGCATTGTTGCAAGAACAAGAAACTCGTTTTCCTGGTTCAGAAGAGACAATGTCAATATGATCCAGAACAATGTTGGAACAACCAGGTAGACCACAATTCAAGGTAATAGCTTCGTCACTTGCAGATGTTCCTTTGAATCCACGAAATGTCACATCACTCACGCTCAATCCTTTGCTCTAAGTGCACCAAATTCAACAATGGAACATTCATATAACAAATAAGTTGAAACCACAAAGAAATAAACACAAACACAAACTGATGGAGAATGTAAGAATTTGCAGCGAGAATAGGTTGCGGTTGTTAGAGAAACCACGGTCTATTCTTCCAACACTTTATTGTTTTTCTGAGTGACGTCAAAGATAGAAGTTTGATTGAAAAATAGGCCGTGATTCTTATATCAACCTTGGTCTATAAATTCGTTTTATTTTCGAAAATGTCATCGCACATTATTATACTGCGGTTTTTTTGGTGAACCACAGTATAATGTACGTTGTAAAAACTTAACTTTTTACTGGTCATACCTTCGAATTTTTACTGCCGTAGTTCTGGTCTATAATAATTGGGTTCATAACGTGCATTAATTTGATGTCCTCAAAAGTTATGTGTCTTGCATAACCTGATCCACCCTGCAAAAAGTTGAACAACGTTTAAAATATTTCGTTAAACAAGTCAAATATATATCCTAATATAGTTAACAATTAATGTTAATAATAATTTAAATTCATTTTTTCTTTTTCTGATATGTTTTTTTGAACAGTTATTACTTACTGGTGCTGTCTTGATTCTTGCTCCATTTGTAGTGTCGGTGAAGTTGCAATTTTTTACATAAACTTCTGACACTGTTTCATAAGATCCGTCTCTACCTAGACTGCCAATGCTGATTAATATGTTCATGTTAATCGATTAGATTAGGGTTTGTTGAATTTGGAAATAACAAAAGATATTAAGTTTTTCTTTTTCAAAGCTTATATTAAATATTTCATGAAATATATACTAAAAAGGGAAGAAAAAATAACAAAAATAATTTAGTGTGTGATGCTATGTTCAAGGGTGATAATTTCATAAAAAATGTATATAAATAAACCTTATTCCATGGCCTGGTCCACAAGCAATTCGAGTAGCATTGATGTAAGAGGAGCCATCGCTGATGGCTATGCAATCATCACCTTTTCAGAAAGACAATTGCAGAAACAACAGCAGTTATTTTAACACCATGCAACATTGAAATCTGATACATGTACGGAATATATGTAAACATGATTTACCACATCGTATGGTGGAATCTTGAATCAAGATATTTTTTGAAGCAAAAATGTCGATTCCATCAGTGTTGTGACTGTCACCAGGAGAATCGATTCTGATATCAGAGAATGTGGCATTCTCACAATTATTTATCCTTATGTGAGCTTTTGGGCTGTTGGTGATGGTCACGTGACTAACACTAAGATCATTACAAAACTTGAATCTAATAATCTGCATCAACCACAAACATTTACTTCAAAAACATGTTATGTTATCGGTTATGGCGGTTTAACTCGTATAATATGAGCCGGCTTTGACATTTTTCTTAAAATTTTACGAACATATATAAAGATGTGTTGAAAGGACATCAACTAAAAATAAGACTAATTTATAATATATAAGTGGATGTAAATTTCACATTTTAAATTGGTTTAAAATTAAATTAAACTTAAAGTCCACTTGATCAAAATGCATAATATGTTCTAACTTGCAATTATCAATTCATGTATATATAAGGAAAATGATATTTTAACACTAATTTTTGATACTATTTTGACACTACACATGTGTCAAAATGTAGTTGGGCGATTTCAAATTAAAAAAAACTGAGACAAGGACATATTTGAAAGAGAAAAACCAATTTTTTTTTTTAATTTGAAATCGTCCAATCACATTTTGAGACATGTGCAATGTCAAAATGGTGTAAAAAAAAATTGGTGTTTAAATTTCATTTTCCATATTTCAAAGATAAATATATTGTATTTGATTGTAAAGACAACAAAAAGAAAAAACATATTTTAGATAGAAAAGTCAAACCGTTGGTCTTCCACATGGTTGGCATTCCCACCAAGAAGAACCATAACCATCGATTGATCCTCCACTCCCATCAATTGAGAGATTAGTTACGTTTGTGATTTCAATCAAATTACTTCTACCTTTTAGCCCTTCATCTTTTCTAGGTGCAACTATTTTTCCTTCAAGCTGCAAGATATTTTATACCAAGATAATTTTAGATATAGGTTTCATTTGCATAAATAGAATTTTGTTTGAGAAAGAAACAAAATTCCTACTCATATATGTTAATAAGAGTATATGAAAAAGGGTAGAAAAACATTGAAAGGCATTGAAAGTTTATGTTGGAGAAATAAATATATTTTAGGGAAAATATTTAAAATAATTTACGCACACTAAATCAAAATCACATAGTTATAAGAAAAACATTGATACCCATTAAAATAAAAATTCAGTAAAATCAAAGAAAAATATTTTATACAACAAATATTTAAATAAAAAAAAATCAATCCAAAATTAAAGAAGTTATACCTTAATATTAATTTTTGTGGCACTGCAAGGACCATTGAAGGCTATGCCTTTCACCAAGAATACTCCATTTTGTGGTATAATAAGAGTTGGTGTTCCTTTTGTTCCACATGTATCTTTCCATGCACTCTCAAAAGCCTACATAATCAAAAACACAAAGATTAATCTAAAAAAAACATTAAATTATAAAGATTAAACTCAAAATTATTAAATAAAAGTGACATTTCTCATGAATTATATAATTTAAACTAAATTAAAACATAGAAAGAAAGGGAAAAAAAAGTACCCTGGAATCATCTGACTTGCCATCACCATGAGCACCATAATCTACCACATTATAAGTGTTTTTCTCTGTTTTAACACTCGACCTTACACACAAACATGGTGAAACAAAACCAATAATCAAAAGAAAAATTATTAATCTTTGCATGTTTGAGAAGAATGAGATTGACATGAGTTGAAGAGTGGGGTTGGAATTTAAATAGATATTGTAATATACTTAAATAGAGATTTGATCAGAAAAACAAAGAAAACGAAAAAGTATATTAAATGTATTATTAATTAGGGAAGGAATTAACACATCTATAATAATATCATTGATAGAGTTGATTAATTATATTTACAAAAAATATATGTAATGTTTCTTCATAATAAATATTCTCTTTCATATATATATGTTGATGTATAGCAGTTATCCTACAATATATTAATATGTTCATCAAAATAATTAAATATTATTTATTATATTTATTATATTCAATATAAACTATTGTTTTATTCTTTTATTAAACCCTTCAAGTTAAATTAAAGAATAAATATACTTTGACACATTGGATAACCATTTAACACATTATATTATACTTTGAATAAAATAATATTTAATATCGTTCTAAAAGACTTTAAACTGACTGGTGTTTCCATTTTAATAAAATATTAATAATTTATTTCTAATTTGAACCCAATTACATTAATATTAATGTATTTATAATATAGAAAGTAATATTTTTAATAAAAGAATAACTCTATTACTAAAATTATTATAATAAATGATATATTTATTATTATTATTATATTGCTATTATTATATTATTATTGTTATTAGTATATTATTATTATTATCATTATTATTATCATCATTATTATTATTATTATTATTATTATTATTATTATTATTATTATTATTATTATTATTTATTATTATTATTATTATTATTCAGGAATTTCTTCAAACAATTTTAATGTTATGCTTAAACGAATTACCTATCACGCAGAAACATGAAGATGATTATCGCAAACAAAAAGATGACAAAAAACATAAAATCACAAAAACAAAAGTAAGCTAATATTATAAAAGAAATTCAAATCATGCAATTATAATTTATCATACAACACATTTTACTTTCAAATCAAAACAACCTAAGCATACAGATAAATTCTAGACTTGACCATTCAAATACTTGCGTTATTGTCGAGCTATGACGAGTTGTACACTTGTAGTGGTGGAATAGTTGGCCCAACCCAATCTACCACACAAGTTTAGTCTGTTAAACAACGCCCTTTGCTAATGGTACAGACCCTCAAACTAGGACATCCTACTACTCTCACCACATGACCCCTTCTCTACTTGAGAATGAATAACCATTAGAGTGTTAGGACAACCCTCAAAACTGAGCTCCTACAATAACACATACACAATAGGGCACCACCATGGAATCTCTTTATGAGAGTTATGGAATTATGTCCATCTACCATGCACATGATCAAGATATACTCATCATAACCATCATATTCATCAATCAGAAACATACAGATAAACATGTTCACAAATCAAAGATATCCATTATTCAATCAATTAAGTATAACAAATTTATAAACTAACTTACTCAAATAAATAATCCAAAACAAGGAAAACATATAAGAACTTAAAAACAAAGCGTTCAACAATTTTTTGAATTTTTTTTGAAGGATAATCGATTATCACATCTGATAATTGATTATTCCAAAGGAAATTCATATAAAGATGACCTTCTTATTAAAATAATCGATTTATTTCAAAGAGTTTTGAAGAAAAGGTAATATTTTGACTAAAATATTTTATTATCACACTTGATAATTGATTATTCTTAGACATTAAGATGATTTTTCATATTTAATTGCACCTAAAACTCGGCCAAATGACCAAAATTAGTATACTTGCTCATAGAACTTATTCACAAACATGTTTGAACTCACCACTATCATCTTCATTGCATCTTCCTATTATCACAAATATTTTAATTCAAATTTGAAGAATTTCAAATCATATGTACTAATAATGTGAATGCAAATTCAAGTTTATACCTTTTCACTTGGAGTTTTAATGTCGTAGTGCTGATATGTAATAATTAATTCAAGTTTCATCAATCTCAAGAAGTATTAATACAATATATCTCTTTCAAATAAATTCACAAATAAGTTAAATATAAATATCAGTAGTCATTTTGCATATATAAAAACACACATAAATTACTTAAACAGATCATAAGAAAGAAAAAAAAATCACTTTTTTAACTTGAGCAAAAATATTTGGTTTGAGCAAAAATTAGACAAAATTGAGTCTAGTTGTAGTGTTATTTTTGCTAAAGCAAAAAATTCTTTGCTTGAGCAAAAGTATCAAGAAAACCAACCCAAATAGCATACTCAAACTAGTTTTTAACATCTCTTTCAAATATGTTTCAATCACACTAACTGAACAATTCAAAATATTTAGTCAAAACATGACAACTACAAACATCATTCATTTAACCATAAAAATATCAACTCAAAAATTTATAAACAAGTTCAAGTAATACACAACCAGTAAAACTTAACATACATCTAATCAGACTCTATGCTCAAAATTTATCGAAAGTAATGCCAATATTCTATCAAAACATAAATAGCTTCACTCACTTGAAATGCTTATCTCCAAAACAGTTGTCGAAACTCTCAATATTAAATTATTTCAACATATAGATAATTATAACAAAATATCCAAATATGATAAAAATTCAATATTTGATAAAATCAAGTTAAAATCAACTAATTCCAACATGATTAATAATAAAAACGTAAAGAAAAAAAAGAAAAAGAAAATCTTTAGAGAATATTACTCTGTTTAAAAGTCTAATCATGTTCTACTCCTCATCCACCATGATAATTTATTTTACTCACATTCATCTCTATTATCTATCATCAAAGAATTCTAAAATAAAAACACATTAATCTCAACCTAACTAATTATTTTAAGTAAAACTAAATTTAAAATTTAATTTAGAGTTAGAATAGGCTTAGTCAATATTACATACAATCGATTAAAATGCTCCATATTTTCGGTTTTTTTTTTCGGTTGTTTATCCACTTGCATGTAATTATACATGCGAACACTGCAACTAACGAGAGTTCTGAATGTAAGATTATAATAGGGGCTGCTTTAAATTGTAGTGTGACTATGCATGTTTTGGTGTTCTTTGTATATAAAACTCATATGCTTTTGATCATTCATAGATATAATTTGCTGATAAAAGAATACGGTTTAGGGTGATAGACCCTCAGATAACTAGAAAGAAGTTGTAATAATCATTCTAAAACAGAAAGAACATTATTTATGGAAGACAAAAATCTTCACATTATAACGAAAAGGACATACGTATTGATAAATGTATAAAACATTTAAGGATACATAATATATCATCTATGAGGAATTTTTTATATCAAAAAAATATGAATAAATATAACAATAAAATATTTGCGATACTTGAACTCTTTTACAAAAATAAAATATCATCCCCTTATATTGTGTCATCTATCCTTGTTGGTGTACTAGTTTAAAATAGACTCTTTATAAAGATATGTTATATGTTATATATAGTGCTGTGAAAGAGGATACGTGGATTAACCCGGCTCATCACGGGTTTGAGTCGGATGGGTTTGAAAAAAATGTAATTATTTTATACGGATTAGTTTTCAATTCAGCTTACTTAGAACCTGACTCACCGGTTAAACTCGTAGTGAGTCGAGTTAGCTCACCGACTCACCAGGTTAAACCCGTGGTGAGCCGAGTTGGCTCACCAACCCACCTAATTTAATTTAATTATTTATTATTTTATATTTCAATATTATTAGTTGACATTTTTATATTATATTGTAGATGATGATAAAGAAGATGTTTCAAGAAAAATACTATAGATTTATCTATTCAAGACTCTAATATTATAAATTGACAGGTGATACAAAAATTAACAATATTAAAAACTTATGTGTTCCTCTTTTGTACATGTTTTTGGATTACGCTTGGATTGTATGCTTTTTTTTGTATTTTGAATTGTCTTTGGAGTTTAAGATCATTTTAGAATGACGTTTATTTAGATTTGAATTAAAAAAAATGTAATTTTTTTAATTTTAAAAACATTTATAATTAAATAAGGAAATGAGCCAACCCGTTTAACTCACCAACCCGTGGTGGGTCGAGCCGGGTTCAAAATTTTTCAACTCGATAATGAGTGAGCCGGGTTGGGTTGGCTCACTAAGTGATCAACTCGTGGTGAAACGGACCGGGTTGAGTCGGATTATCCGTTTTGACAACTCTAATTATATTGGTTCAAATTCACAATAAAAAGAAAGACTGATAATTTTGTAAATATGACATCTTTTATATCGGTTGGTAAATGATATTTTAACACCAATTTTTGACATCATTTTGACACTGCACACGTGTCAAAATGTGGTTGGACGATTTCAAATTAAAAAAGCTTAAATAAGGACATATTTGGAAGAGAAAAACCAAAGTTTTTTTTTTTAATTTGAAATCGTCCAACCACATTTTGACACGTGTGCAGTGTTAAAATGATGTCAAAAAATTAGTGTTGAAATATCATTTTCCATATCGGTTATATCCCTTCATAGATATTGGGAATATCTAGCAAAGCTTAGTTTCCCTTACATTAAATCCACCACCACAAAGGCTGGGATGGGAATTTATTTTATTTACAAAATACTTTTGGAACGGTGGATCCAATCGTCCCATTAACAATATTCTTACAAAAAGCATAGGCATGTTTGGAAGATTTTGAAGAGACAATGTAAATCTGATCCAATGTAATGTTGAAACAACCAGATGGGCTACAGTTCAAATTAATTGCCTTCTCACTTGCAGAAGTTCCATTGAACCCTCTATAAGTCACTTCACTCACCCTCACTGCATCCTCTTCCTGTTACCACAATTATTTCATATCAAAATTGAACTATTGTTGAAATCACATATCATAATAATGTGAATGCAGACTCAAGTTTATACCACTTCACTTAAAGTTTTAATGCCGTAATGTTGGTCTATAATAATTGAATTTTGAGCATCTTGCACTATGATTTCCTCAAAGGTGATTTTTCTTGCATAGCCTGATCCACCCTGCATAAAATTAAACAACGAAAAGATAATAGTTAAGATGATACCATGACATATTGAATGGTGGATATACCACATTAACTAGTGGATATATATTTTAATAAAAGTTACTCACTGGCCATGTCTTGATTCTTGCTCCATTTGTGGTGCCAATGAAGCTGCAATTTCGTACATGTATCTCTTCAACTGTCTCATACGATTTATTTCTACCAAGGCTTCCAATGCTGAGTGATTAATATACATGTTTCATTACATGTCATGCACAGTTCAATCACATATTTATCTTTTTTATTAACATTACAGAAACCATATATATGATACGATTTATACAAACCTTATCCCGTGGCCTCCTATGCAAAA
>NC_028359.1:9559241-9568399 GCF_000741045.1 Vigna radiata var. radiata | reverse complement strand
ACATTGAATATCTGAATCCATCTGGACGAATCACCAACCCATTCATTCATAGATGGAGCAACTATCTTTCCTTCAAACTGCCACAGAATTAGAGGGAAAGAAAACAAAAGGAGATGAAAATCATCAAACTTGACTATAAAATCCGTATTTCAATTCATGAAAAAGATTTAACAATTTTTTTTTATTAAACACCTTACAATAATGTTACGAAATGTTGGTTAGAGATACCTTAATCCTAACGTTTGGAGCCTTGCAGGGACCATTTAGGTTTAATCTTTTCACCAAAAGTATTTTGTTTGAAGGTATCAGTAGAGTTGCTGGCCCTTCCTCTCTACACATATCTTGCCATGCATTTGAAATTGCCTACAATCAATTAACACAAATAGTTAAAAATCACTCCATTGGTTACAAAGAGAAAAACATTACAATCATATGATTATTGTAAAAATAATTTATTTTTCTCACTCTTTATATAACACATTTATATATAAAGAGTGAGAAAAAAGAAAAATACTGATATATATACATTTGAATCATCAGTTTTGCCATCAGCATGAGCTCCATAGTCCATCACATTAACATATTTGATTTGGGTTTCAGCTTTGCTGTTCAGACAGAATGTGGCTGAAACAATACCTAGAATCATGATACCATTCATTAATCTTTGCATTTTTTACAAATTCTAGAATAACACTCTTTTTTCTGTTCTTATTTGTTCTTATTTGTCAAAGAATATTTATACAGGGATTTACATAGCTTGATCCTTCATTGTAACCAGTGATGATTAAATATGGAATAGGAAAAAAGAAATTAAATGCACAAGGTCATAATCATTAAATTACACATGCTTTTCTTAACAAGTGAAAATAACTTTAATAGGTCACTGATTATTTATTGATCAATTTAGATACTAATTGTTTTAGTAATCAAAACTGTAGTAAATTAATTTAAAAACAAAAAATAATTATAATTTTTTATTTACAAAAAATTATTTTAAATACAAATGCATGTCTATTCATCGACATTCATAAAGAGAAAATAGAATTCATTACGATGATAAAGAGAAAATAGAATTGTAAGGAACACATGTCACAAATATTGTTTCCATATGCGAGAATAATTAATACTGATGTATAACTCATTAATTTGGGATGCATTGCAAGAACAGATGGAAGATGATGTTATAAAAGTTTAAATTAAACAGTGATAAATATGACTTTTCATACAATTTATAAAGAACACCAAAATTTCTATTCTTTTAATACTACATGCATAATATATATTGAAAAAGGTATATAATTTCAATTGATATTAGGCTTAAGAATTATGATGAAAAAACACAATATTTAATATAATATTACTAATTTTATCTATATATTACGTTTTAATATATTAATAAATATAATCAATAACTAGTCATTAATTTTTACTACGTTGTATTTAATAAATATTATCGTTAATTTTCACCATGTATTATATTTAATAAATATAATTTATATCATTAATAACTATTATTATTTGTTGAATTAATATTAAGCATTAAATATGATTTTATTTTCTATAAAATTAGAGAGTTTCATTTAATTGATATACAAATTATCTCTGGTTTTCATGCATAAATAATTTAAAACTTTGCTTGTGATTTCTATTATAATTTGATACTTAATAACTGTGTATATGCTTAGCGAAAGATAAATAATTGAAATTGGATACACTCAAAAGAAAAAAAATAAAGATTGTGATTTTTTTTCCTGTGTTTAAATACTAAATACTATAATAATAATAATAATAATAATAATAATAATAATAATAATAATAATAATAATAATAATAATAATAATAATAATAATAATAATAATAATAATAATANTAATAATAATAATAATAATAATAATAATAATAATAATAATAATAATAATAATAATAATAATAATAATAATAATAATAATAATAATAATAATAATAGTTTTTAATGCTTCTCTGTTTTGAGTAACTTTTATAGTATTTAGGATATCAAGTATTTAGGGAGGTTATATGTGTAACTTTCATACATGGAGCACCTATCTATCCTTCAAACTGAAAAAAAAAATAGAGGAAAAGAAAACAAAAGAAGAAGAAAATGATAAAACTTTGTTATAATTGGGTAAATGTTTCTGTTGTAAATCTAATTACGAGTTTAAGTGAGATAGTGTAAAAATAGAAAGTTAAACACCACGTAAAGAATAATATTCATAAATATATTGTTTTAAAATGAATTAAAGATAGTGTTTTTCATAGGTGTTGTCTTTATTAATAAATATATTTTTCATTCCTCATGTATTAAAAATATTGACGAGATTTCACAATCAAATATAATATAGTCTTTACATGTGGTTTGGTGACGAGAATATTTTAGATTACTTTCGTGAAGTATAGAAATAAAATTCTTTATAATTTCATTTGATAATTGTAGTGTATGACCCTCTAATCAATTAAGACCAAATAATTCTATCAAATATCTAACTAGATGAGTAAGATTAATCGATCAGAGTCTCAACACAACTAGTGTGGTGATTAATGCTATATAAATCATACAAGCTAATATGATTGAATTCGGGACCATTGCCAGACCTAACACCTTTAATCTTTTTGCCAAACTGAATTTTAACTTTGATAATAAAATTCTCTAGTAAACCCCTAGTTTGTTTTTTATTGTTCATTAAAAATATCCATGCATGTCTACTATGATCATCAACAATGGAAAGGAAATATTTGTGACCATGTATAGAGGAAATAGAAAGAGGGCCCCAAATATCGTAATGGATTAAGTCAAAACATTCAGCAGATAAGGAAATACTAGTGGGGAAAGGCAACTTATGTTGCTTAGCATAATGGCAAACATCACAAACAACATTAGTATTGGCTTGAACATAAGGAAAATGATCACATATTTGTTTTACAACATTGTATCCAGGATGGCCTAACCTATAATGCCACAAATTTACATCAAGATGTTTAAAAGAAAAATCAGTTTTGGAAACAAAATCCTGATCAGCAGTAGGAAAGGCTTGCAGATAATAGAGTCCTTTGTGAGGATTAGCACACCCAATCATCTTCAATGTGGAATTCTCCCTTACCTGACAAATCTCAGAAGAAAATATTAGATTGCAATTCAAATCTCTTGTAAGACTTTGAACAAAAATTAAGTTGAAAGAGAAATCAGGGATATATAATACATTAAAGATGATAAAATCCTTAGAGAATTGCACTGTTCCAGCATAATTTGCAGTAACAACAGAGTTATTAGGTAGTCTAACATTTATGGGACTGATTTTATAGAAAGTAACAAAATTTTTCTTCTCATGAGTAACATGATCTGTTGCTCCTGTATCAATAATCCAGGAAAGAATACCTGGTTTGTCATCTTCATCATTTCTTTGCATTTGGTTGATTTTGTGTGTGGGCTCATCAGCTTTCTCAATCATTTTGAGAAGCTTTTCAATCTGTTCTGGCGTTAAGTTGATGAAGGCAGTATTGGTGCCTCCTCGATGCACAATTCCCTGTCTAGAATCATTCTGGAAGGTATTAACAGAATTTCCATCATTCTTTTTGTACCAAGGTGGGTAGCCATGCTTGGAGTAGCATTCATCCACTGTATGATTCATCTTATTACAATACGAACACTGTTTTCCATGATTAGGATTCCTGCCTCTGCCTCTTCCTTGACTGTATGATCCAACATTCCGGTTTTGACTCTTCCAATTTTGTCCAGCCTTCCAGTTGTTGCCCCTATCAGTCACATTTTCCAATACTCTTGCAATTTCAGTAGACTGATTGTGGGCAGTGGTGCCAGTATCAGTTCTTTCCTGTCTCTCCTGTTGTATGATGAGGGAGAAAGCACGATTGATGTTGGGTAAGGGTTCCATGAGGAGAATTTGAGTTCGGACAGTATTGTAGGTATCATTTAAACCTTTCAAGAAACATATAACGTGCTCTATCTCTCTATATTTCAGAGAAATCTTCAAAAAATCACAGCTGCAGGGGATTTTACAAGTAGATGTGGGCATAGGCCTAAGAGACTCCAATTCTTCCCAGAGAATCTTTAAATCAGTGAAAAACTGATTAACACTTCTTTCCCCTTGTCTTATTGAGTGAATATCTTGTAGAAGGTCTGACATTTTAAAATAGTCCCCTTTGGAAAATCTCTCTTTTAGTTCTTCCCATAATTCTTGGGCTTCTTCAACGTATATAACACTTTCGTCAATCTGAGGAGAAAGGGTTTTTATGATCCATGAAAGTACCATTACATTACATCTTTCCCATGCATCATACAAAGATTCACCATTCTTCGGTTTCTTGATAGACCCATCAACAAACTTTATTTTATTTTTGCATAAAAGGGCTCTTCTCATACTTCTACTCCAAGAGGAATAATTTGTCTCATTGAGAACTTGAGAGATGAGTGTTAGGCCAGGGTTCTCCCCAGGATGTAAGTAGTAGGGACTGGTAGGATTGGTAGAAGGATCTGTGTTTTCCATTGTGATGCAGGAAGGCAAAAATCAGGCCAAGAAAATGACCAAGAAGTATCAAGAAACAGACCTGGGCAGCGGAAACAGAGTGGGTGTTGATTCTGCTCTTGATACCATAATGAAAATGGGCCTAAGTAGCTACAGTGCAGCCCAACAATGATCTAACCCAACAAAACTAATCCAGCGAGAGTAAAAGAAAAGCTTTCGGCAGAAGCTTCCAGAGTCAGAGGTTAGATGGAGAAAGCGAGCTCGACGCGAGAGAAGAGAGGCGAGCAACTTGCGATCTTCATGGAGCGATGATGGCGGAGGCGGAGACGATCTCCGGGCAAGAAAGAAACATAGAGAAAGGGGAAGAGAATGGAAGACAAGAGCACCGATCAGAGGTAAGAACGAAAACCTTATTTCATTTACTGTATACTTCTTCTTCTTCTTCTCATCTCAAGCTTTTACAATTTCTTATATTACAAAGGAAACAGGGGGTAACGCTTTATATAGAGTTCGGAAGGGAATGGGAAAAACAGAAAATCCTAACAAACTAAAAATAACATGATTACTGTGTTAAAAACAGTAACCCAACTAATAATAAGGTTCAATAAGTCGTAAGTGAGTTTTAAGTTTAAAGTATGATCATTACTAATTCAACTGTAATTAAGTCGTAAGTGAATTCATTTTTGAATCTAAATCAACAAAGTGTTTTTGAAATCTTACAAAACGACAGATAACTCTCCTATAGAGTATGAAATCAATAAAATGAACTTCTGAAAACTTGTAAAAAGATCTTTTCAAAGATAAGCCTTAAAAGAAATAGCTTAGGGAGAAGCAGTGAACGTAGAATGATCTTGATAGCAAAAGTCCTTTTTCTTCTCTTGATACAATCTTCTTTATATAGACATCTTCGAAACAAATTTGTTACTCATAGCTTTTGACTTTTTTATAGGTTAGTAGCCTTTATGCTACAGTCAAAAGCTATTTTGCATCTTGACACAGCAATTATGTTGTGTACTGATGAGACAGGCATAAGGTATCTAGAAAACATTCCCTACATATTTTCATGTCTCTAAACATTTTTTTTATTCTGAATAGACTTTTGAATAAAGTTGGTAATCTGGATAGAAAAAGAGAGCACAACTTAACAGGCAAAAAAGTATTTGAACATACATGCATTAATTAAAGCGTCAGACGATGTAAGCATTTAGACATGATACTTGTACTAGTGTTTAATGCTTGTTTGTTTTGAGTAACTTCTATAGCATTTAGGATATCAAGCATTTAGCGAGGTTATATGTGTATCCTAGATAGTCTAACTTTTAATTAGACGCTTTAGTGATTAAATGTTCTGTTATGAATTCTATAACTTTTAACGCTTATAGCATATGTTCTAGATTATTAGACAATTAAAAATTATTTTGTTTTAGATGTTATGTTAGACTTCAAAACAAAGTTTCTTTAAACAATCTTGTCTTAAACTATTATAACACAGGATAAATGAAAGCCTCCACAAAAGGATAAGATATATGTAAGTCTTTTAAAACCACGATAGAAGCAATTTTATAAATGGAAACAGGTGCAAAATATGGACTAAATTTTAACTTTCATAATGGTGAGAATAAGTTTTGTGGGGCCTGGAATATATGACAATCATATCGAGATAGAAAAACGGACAAATACAACATAGAAGATAAAATATTCTAAAATAAGGAAATGAATGTCTAGTTGCAGAATTATTTGAACAAAAGAAGCGTTGTCAATAAGTTCACACAAATTACAAAATGATATTAACACAAGTTGCATATGTGCGCACAATACAAGAATAAGGCCTCAAAAGGATAGGAGCTGAAGCTTCGTATGTTGTTTAACTCAATTTTAAAAGAATTAGACAATTTCCATTGACTTTAAAATAACTTAGTAGCATAACCAATTCTAGATGCTAGTGGTAAGTATAAAGTTGTTTCAAACCTCGTCTTCTAGGGAACAAAAATGTAAGCACTTATTGGAATTTTGTGACTGAACTAATATGTGGTTAAAAAAGTCAAAGCAGTTAAATAAAAATATATTCTTATTCTATTTCTTAGGAGGATTTAATGCATTATTTAATTATTTAGTTTAGTAGATATTTTTCAAAGTTGGTTACAAATTATGTAGTATAAATATTTACTGTTTATGCTTAATAAAAGATATCACTTTCCCTTTCATTCTTTTGTCTCTTATATCTTAAAACCTAACAATTGGTATCAAGAGCATAAAGGATCTTACAGGATTTGCGATATAACCCACAAACATCTACAACCACAAAATAGCCACCACACATAAGATGGAATCTAAAACATCCTTTACTACCGTTTCTGTGTTTGTATTTGATGGACTAAACTATCAAATGTGGACTGTTAAAATGGAAGCATATCTAGATGCTAACGATGTATGAGAAGCAGTAGAAGAGGACTACGAAGTGTCTCCTTTGCCAAATAATCATACGGTTGCTCAAATGAAAAATCACAAAGAAAGCAGGCTTCGAAAGTCCAAAGTCAAATCAATTTTGTTCACAGCTGTATTCCAGTCATTTTCAACAAAATAGTGATGTTGAAAATGACACGTGAAATCTGGAAGTTTTTGAAGGAAGGGTATGAAGGTTGTGAGAGAATAAAAGGAATGCAAGCTTTGAATCTGGTTCGAGAACTTGAGATGCAAAGGATGAAAGATTCAGAGACAATCAAAGATTATGCGAACAAACTTCTCGGCATTGCAAACAGAATATGTCTTCTTGGCATTGAGATGCCTGATTCTCGAATTGTTCAAAAAATACTTGTAACAATTTCAGAAAGATATGAAACCACATTGACTTCCTTGGAGAACTCAAAAGATCTTTCTACTATTACCTTGGCATAACTTTTGACCGCACTTCAGGCTCCAGAACAAAGAAGACTCATGAGAGAAGAAGGTCATATTGAAGGGGCTTTGACAATTGAGTTGCTGAAAAAAAAAAAGGGGGTAGGTCATGAAGTTTCAACCACAAAAATGATAACAAATGTGTTGGTGGAGGCCAAATGTAAAATTCCATAAATGTGGACAATTAGGGCATGTGGAGAAAATCTGCAAGTTATCAGAAAAATAAAAGAATGTACAAGTTACGGTTGAAGACGGTGAAGAAGAAGAACATTTTGTTGTTTCTTACTTTTCTACTACAAGATCAATAGAAAGTTGGCTAATTGATAGTGGTTTTACGACCAAGAATTATTCAAAGATTTTGATGCAACCTACAACACAAAAGTCAGAACTAGAAACGGAGTAATCAGAATTGGAAATGGAGAAAAAATAATAGTGAAGGTTGAGTTAGACTTAAAGTCCACTTTTAAAAATTACTAATCTTCTAACACTTATTACAATCATCTTAAATAATATTAATTTGTTAACGTTTTTATAACATCCACAAAATAATTTTATTAAATAATAATTTCTTTTAGTGAATAAAATATAAATAAATATAATAATAAATGATTTTGAACACTACCCAATTTTAAAAAAAATATATAATATTATCCACTTATATTGTATGATATATCCTCGTAAGTGACAATATTTTATAAATTGGCTTGAGTCCCTAACCATCTTTGGAACTATAATTTTTTTTTATGTATGTATCTTCGACTTTACATACCAAAAAGGATACCACAAATGTCATTTTTATTAATTTATTTGTTATTATTAAGAAATAAATAAATAAATAAAAAAGCTTTAGGATGATAGATAAAGTAAAGATAAGTAGGCAAGGAAATTGAGAAAATATATTAAATTCACATTTCCATGTTACTTAGAAATGCCACAAATATTGGAAGCTTAATTTCTCTTACAATAAATCCACCACCACAAAGGTTGGCATGGGAATTCATTTTATTGACAAGATACTTTAGGAACCGTGGATCCAATCGTCCCATTAACAATGTTCTTACAAAAAGCATAAGCATCTTTGGAATTGGAAGATTTTGAAGAGACAATGTAAATCTGATCCAATGTAATGTTGAAACAACCAGATGGGCTACAGTTCAAATTAATTGCTTTCTCACTTGCAGAAGTTCCATTGAACCCTCTATAAGTCACTTCACTCACCCTCACTGCATCATCTCCCTGTTACCACAATTACTTCAAATCAAAATATTCAAATCACATATCATAATAATATTGTGAATGCAAATCAAGTTTATACCACTTCACTTAGAGTTTTAAAGCCGTAATGTTGGTCTATAATAATTGAATTCTTAGCATCTTGCAATATGATTTCCTCAAACATGATTTTTCTTGCATAACCTGATCCACCCTGCATAAAATTGAAGAATGTAAAGATAATAAAAGTTAAAAAAAAAAAAAAAAAAAAGGTATGATATATGAAGTATTGTATATATAAGTTACTCACTGGCCATGTCTTGATTCTTGCTCCATTTGTGGTGCCAATGAAGCTGCAGTTTTGCACATGTATCTCTTCAACTGTCTCATAGGATTTATTTCTACCAAGGCTTCCAATACTGAGTGATTCATATACATGTTTCATTACATGTCATGCACAGTTCAATCACATATTTAACTTTATTATTAACATTACAGAAACTATATATATGATACGATTTATACAAACCTTATCCCGTGGCCTCCTATGCAAAA
>NC_028359.1:9544153-9557941 GCF_000741045.1 Vigna radiata var. radiata | reverse complement strand
ATATATATATATATATATAGAGAGAGAGAGAAAGAAAAAAAAAAACTGATATATACATTTGAATCATCAGTTGAGCCATCACCAAGAGCTCCATAGTCCATCACATTAAAATTTTTGATTTGGGTTTCATGATTGTGTTTGAGAGAGAATGTGGCTGAAATAAAACCTAGAATCAAGATACCACTCATTAACCTTTGCATTTTTTACAAATTCTAGAATAACACTCTTTTCTTTTTTTTCTTATTTCTGAAACAATATTTATACAGAGATAGCTTGATCCATCGTTGTAACCAGTGATGAATAAATATGGAATTGGAAAAAAGAAATTAAATGCACAAGACATAATCATTAAAGTACACATGTTTTTCTTTAAGGCGTAATAAAATAACTTTAAATAGGTAACTGATTATTTATTGAACACTAATTCCGTTTTGGGTAGTCAAAACTGTAGTAAATTAATGTTAATAATTAATTTAAAGACAAACTAATTATAATTTTTATTTTTAAAAAAATTATTTTAAATATCAATAATTTTCAATTTATAAATTAATATAAACTAGTCACTTAATTATTATTTAAATATTTTCTTTAAGTCATATATTTTCTTTTCATGGTCATCATATATAATATAACCGTAGTTAAAATAAATATTTTATTAAATTTATTCTCAAAGTGTTTTTTTTTCACACAGAATTTATTAGCTATATATTTTTATCTAAACAAATACATTTTTATTTTTTGATCATTTAAAGAATAATTAAATAAAAGATAATGCGTTATTTCAACATTTCATAAATGCTAACTGAAAAAAATTTCAAAAACTAATTAAAATAAAAGTTAACATTAAAGTATAACTTATTTAAATAATATATATATATATATATATATATATAATAAACATTTTATTATTATATATATTAGTGAAAACACGTGGTTCACTTCTTTTTAACATATTATATAAAGTCTGTGGAAAATTATCCACTGAAGTGACTCAACATTTTCCAAAATAAAATAGTCTGTCCAAAATTTCCCACAAAAAATAAAAATTCATGGAAAACGTTTTTTATGAGCTTATTATCCATAGAGTACGTGAACAAAACACTATTACTCAGGAAATTTGAGTGTTTTTCACGAATTTTTACCATAAAAAATTTCAATTTTTCTTATGATATAAATTAGTATTTAAATTAATTAATATACAGATTAATTATTTTTAGTTTCTATAACTGATTGTTATTTAAATATTTTCTTGTAATATTTCTCAACTAAAATAATTTTAGTGACTTACATGATCATCCATTCATAAAAATAGTTAAAATAGTAAGTAGTTTGACTTTTGTTAAAATTACCTTCTAAGAGTAATGATCTATACTAGTCAATATTATGTTAATAATTACATGATCTATCAGTAACTAGTGGTGAAAAAGTGTGTAATTGTAAATTTATTTATGATCTTCCAAACGCTAAACCATTTATTTAACAAAGAATAGAGACAATTTGTTTTGAAGAACCTACACATATTATGATAGATACATATAAGCAATCCATTATTTATTTTTAAAAAGTCCTAATTTCATTGCATCTTGTCACATATACAAAACCTCGATAAGATCATTTATCTGCTTCTCTACTTATGTATAATATATATATATATATATATATGATTGCAAGCACAAACCACGATTACAAAAATATAACACTCTTTCATGATATTACTAAACACTTAAATAAATTGTACATATTTTAAACGAATTTATTTTGCATCATAAACCAAAATTAAAACATTCATTTACATCATCTAATAAATGTTTCACTCAATAACATTTATTTAAAATAATAAGAAAACATTTTAAAAATAATCAATGATTAAAATTTATCCAAAATACAACCGAAATAAAAGAAAATACATTCATAAAACAATCCCAAGCTCCTTACTGCGAACCACCATCTACAACATTATCTACTCACATATATATGATACAAGTCATACAATCATCATATATGGAAACTACAACCACAAACATGTAAGGATGAACTAACTCGTGATAAAAGAATTGTGATTATTGGAAAAATTCAAAGATATAAATTTGGAAGTGAACCTCAGTGAAAGATTTTTTTAGTTGTAATCAACTGAATGTTTCTATTGAATTTTTTGTGGTTATCAAAGATAAACAATGGGAGGATCCTAAATTGAGGTGGACAAGGCAATTTGTGGGTATATACCAGGAAAATGATTTTGCGTAGGGATTGATAAAATACTAAGATTCAAAGGAAGGCTTTGTGGCGATGAAAATTATGATTCTTGAAAAAGGTCATAAAAGTGGACTTAGTATACACTCGAGTATGGACAAGATGTACAAAGATCTGAAGGAGTCCTTTTGGTGGACTAGAATGAAAAGATATGAAGCACAGTTTGTGGCTTCCTATTTAACTTGTCAAAAGGCTAAAATGGAGCACCAGCGAGCAGGAGGCTTGTTGCAACAGTTGAAGATACCAGAATGGAAATGGGATAGCACATTTATGGACTTTGTCATCCATTTTCCAATATCAAGAGGAGGACATGACGTTGTGTGGGTGATAGTGGACTGTTTAACCAAAAAGGCTTTATTTCTACCTATTAGCTTAAGAGTGTTAGTGCCATGGTTAGCTTAACTGTATATCAAAGAAGTGGTAAGACTGCATGAGGTACCATATAGTATTATATCTGAAAGAGACCCTAGAGTTACATCTAGATTCTAAGAGACATTACAAGAGGCTTTTGGGAGCAAGTTGAGGATGAGTTATGCCTATCATCCTCAAATTGATGAACAGTCGGAGCGAGTTATATACTATTTGAAAGATTTGTTGCAAGCTTGTATGTTGGATAATCTAGGAAGATATGATGAAGTCCTACCCCTAGTGGAGTTCATATATAATAATAGTTACCAGGTTATTATAGGAATGGCTCCTTATAAAGCTCTTTACGGAAGAAGGTTTATAACACCTTTTTTTGGTACTAAGAAAGGGAAGTTATATTAGTAGAGTCAACAATAGACCATGGAGAAAGTTAAACAGATTCAAAATAGGCTAAGAGCATCACAAAGTAGACAAGAGAAGGAGGCCTTTGGAGTTTTCAATAAGAGAACATGTGTTTCTAGGAGTGAATCCTATAACTGGGGTTGGATTAGCCCTTATCTTTGAAGTTTATTGGTCTGTACCACATTTTAAGAAAGATTGGGGGCTAGTAGCTTATAAAATTGTCTTACCTATACTCAATTAGTGAACCTTCACAACGTTTTCCATATGTCCAGCTTAAGAAGTATATACTTTACCCCACTCATATCTTGGAGTCTGATGAGGTACAAAGTAAAGAAGACGTACCTATCCGTAGAAGTTAAGCCTATACAACTTTTAGATCATTAGATAAAGAGTCTAAAGGAAAGTATGTTTATTTAGTAAAAGTATTATGGGATGAGATTCCACTTGGTTATTGATGAATGATATGAAGAAAGTTTATCCTGATATCTTCTCTAGTCAATGAATTTTTAAGAACGAAAATTTTTATAGTTAGGAAGAATGTGAAACCCTAGAAAAAAAAGAAAAATAATTATAAAAAATAAAAAGTTTTATAAAGATGAGTACACTACTATTATTAGTAGTAATCAAGGACAATAGTATAAATAGAAACATTAATAAAAGTCATGTTAAATTCTTATAAAAAAATTGTCTCTCTTTGTAATATCTCCTCGAGGAACCCTCCTACTTCTCTCTAAAATCCTAACTTTCTCATCTTCTTGAAGATCCAAAAAGTCTTTTTGATCTTAGCAGCAAGGAAAATCCTTCCAAAATATTAATTCCAAGATCAATTTCAACTATAGAGGCAGTTCAAATTCTGGTCTATTTTTGAGAAAACATGTGTTTGGCATGCATGTGATCCAAAGCAGTTACATGTGGTTGTAACAAACTCCCTAAAATTCTTTGATCTTTATGGTTAGAGTTGTCGGAAGAACGTAGAACCCTGAATTTTTAATTACAATTGGTGAAGTCAGTTGTGTTAAACATGTAAAATTTTAAATTTTTTGGTTTGTTGTTGTTTGAATGTGTTGATACTTTGGTGAGAAATTGTTTGAAGACATTGAGATTTGAGCAATTAGCCTCTAATGGTATGGTTTAAATGTATATTTTGTGTCAATTTCTGATTTAGAATAGAATGACGAGTATTAAAGGGGGTCAGTTGAGTAAACTACAAAATTTTCCTACATATGGTTGTACATATCATTGTACAAAATTTTAAGTGTACACAAATTTAATCTTACAAAATTTAAGCATACAAAATTTAATTGTACAAAAAAATAAATTATTTTTATGTTTTTCTTTAAACGTAGAGTAATATAGATGATAAATGATTCTATGTAAGGGTTATGAAGTTACTTATTCCCAAGGGAAATGGGTTTGTGGTTTGTGTGAGATTTATTAACAATAAGAATTGAAAGAAGATTAACCTAACTTTATTAATTCTTGAAATAAAATAAAGGAAAAGGGTTAGAGGTGAGAGTCGAAGAAGGTTTTGTTTAGAGTGTTGGCAAACGTCAAGTTTGATAGGCCTATAATTCACCATGTCATACCCTACGAATCGGGAGAAACTTGAACATATTATAACTATCAATACAAGAAATATTGGATTTATCGACTGATATAATTTTGTCGATAATATTGTGTTATTAAGATATTTATCGACAAATTATCTCGATTAATTTATCGACAAATACATTTGTCGTTCATATTGTCAATATGAAATATTCGTCAATAATATCGTCGGTAAAATATATCCATTATTCCCAAGAGATTATATTCATTGGTAAGTGTCGGATTAAATTTGATTGAAAAGTGGGAAATTCAATCTTCCCTTTTCTTAAAGTAAAATAGTTCAAAAAAAGAAGGTTTTGTAATTAATTGATTAAATGTTTGCAAATTTAAATATCTAAAGTGCCAAAATAAAAAAGATAGACCTTGATTCATTTTTAAATTTCAAAAGAAGAAGTAACCTATAATTATTTAGTCGTAGAAGAATTCCAAGACCTAAAAGTAATTTAAAACCAAGAAAACAAAGTCCTTTAAATGGTGTCAAAAAACCACTTGCCACAGGTCTTAACTTTGTACATTCTACTTGCAATATACAATGATTACAATGTCATTTAGAACATAAGATATAAGATAAGCTATAACAGTTAAATTGAAGTGAAAATTTTCAAAAAAGTATAGAGGGGAGAAGTACATCATCACATGCTTACTATAAGTGTTTTAACTGAAACGAAAATCATCAAAGTAATGTTATATCAATAAAATTAAATATAATAGGTGTTTGGATATAGAAGAAAGGGAATTAAAATGGTTAGTTATTAATCAGATGATGTCAAAGGACAAACCCATCATATCGATAAATAAGAGGATAAGGGGCATTGAAATTTGTACACCTTTGTGGGAATAAGGCAGTAGCTTCATTGTAAAAACATGGATGAGAGATTTCTCTCCTATTTCTTGTCGTTTTTCATCATATTCAATAAGATCTATCTTTTCTTTCTCATTCCCAAGGTTTCTAACAATAGGTGTTAGAGACTCAATTAGCTATAGGATTATAAGGGAATGGGTTTTTGATACCTATCTCATTAGCCCAATGTTTGAAAGCTTTACACTAGAAGGAATGTATGATAATGATAGAGAGAAGTGATGAGCTGGAAGTACGAGAGAAAGGGAATGAAGGAGTTAGTAATTGAATAATGGAATGTGATTTTGAAATATAAGAGAAAATTAGAGTGAGGAGAAGATATCCACGCATACTATTTTGTTAGTTATGAATTGCTCTGTATACTATGGGTAGAACTTTGACATGGCACTGAGCACCAGCCTCAGGGCGCTGAGCGCTAGGAAACAACATCTAGGGCATTGAGCGCCAACTTTTGGGTGCTTGAGTGCTAGTTTCCTCTACCTCTTAAGTGGTTTTTAGATGTTGTTCTGATTTTAATGGATATTTAAGGTTTTGTGGTGGATGTTTATTGATTCATGTGTCTCTGACATTGTTATATGATGGTTTATATACGAGTGAAACATGGTTAAGAGAGTTCTAAGGAGGAACTTCTCAATGACGGTTTCAAGTATTGTAAGTATGAATATAGGAAGTTCAGTCTTGGAGTTCATCCTGACATTCTAATGATCATTCATTCTCAAGTAGAGAGGGATGAGACATATCATGAGAATAACAGGTCCTAGTCTAAGGGTTTTACCTTGGCCTAAGGAGAGTGATAACGGACTAACCTTGCGTGATAGCTTGGGGTGGGCTAGCTGTTTTACCATGACAGGTGCATGAACTGTCATAGCTTAATATTCATACCGATCCGGATAGTTCAGTCTAAGCCTTGTCATGCATAAGGTGTTTGATTGGTTTTGTGCAATATATGTATTATATGTAGAACGGTTAAAGTGTTTAGGTATATTATTAATTGTTTGTATTACTAGCTTATTTGTTGTTTGTAATTTGTTTGTATGTTCTTGTGCTTTGTTTTTGGCTATGATCATTTGATAGATGTGAGAAAAAAATAGTGAGATTTTTGGAAAGCAAACTCTAAATGGAGGGATATTTGATGTTTAGATTTATGTAAATTTATTACTGTATATAGTTTTATTTAGTTATTTTGTAAATAAAGTTTTAATTTATAATTATATTAGACTATTGTAAATATTTTTATTTTCTTGCCTTTGTGGACTATTCTTGTTTTATTAGATATGTGAGAACTATTATATAGTTTAATACTATATTTTGAGATTTAACATAAATATATTTGTATGAATATACATTATTTTATTTTTTAAAATTTATAGTTATTTTAAAAATAATAATTAATTATTTATAGCGAAATTATAAAATTATTTTATTTTATATCTTACTTTTTAGTATAAAATGAATTTTGAAGGAAATTGAAAAAAGGTAAAAATATATACTTCAATTTCTGTTCAATCAACAAAAAAAATACATTTCTTTTTCTTTTATAATTAATGTCGACAGCCTAATTCTTTTAATCATTTGAAACCAAATTCTACGTCAAGATCACAAAAAACTGTATTTGGGATATTAATTCAAATATAAATTGGTTAATAGTTAAATTAATTATTTAAGACTATGTCTATCTAAATTTATTTTAATTCAGAATTAAGTTTGTAGAATGAAATGAAGCATGTAAAATTTCCATGGTGAAAATTTTACTTTATCACTGTTACCTTGTCGATTTCTTAATAATGGAGAAAAAGAAACTCTGTTGTCAGCAACATCATCATTGGTGACGTAATTTTCAGTTTAGGATAATTTTCTTCTTCATGATTTCCTTGAACCCTTTTGTCTATAAACTGAACTGAATTGAAACTCAGAAACCCAGCTGAGTAACGAAGATGGCACAAGTGAGGAACAAGCAAGTGCTTCTGAGGAACCATGTCACAGGTTTTCCAAAAGAATCCGACATGAACATTGTCGAAAGTACCATAACATTGAAGCTTCCACAAGGTTCCAATCTTGTCCTGCTAAAAAATCTGTACTTGTCCTGTGACCCTTACATGAGGAATCTCATGAACAAACCAGAAGGACCCCCCAATAGTCGCGCCTACACTCCTGGATCCGTAAGTCATTTTTTTTCCTTTTGTTGCTGCAAATTATGCAGTTTGATTCGTTAAAAAATGTAGCTCTTGTTTATGGACTATTAGATACATATATGGCCTTTGTTTGTGTGAATTAATCTTTGAAAGATGATGTTGTTGGCATGTTCATGATATCGGGGACTGGTTTGTGTAATTGAAAGGTTTTAATTGGTATGAGTTGTGAATACTTTGTTTGATAATCAGATGGAATCAATGCATTTCAGGAAGTGGGTTTTGCAATTTGTGTTTAAAATTCTTAAAATTTGTAGTTTTTGAGATTGTTCTTTGAGTTTAATCGCTATTCACACCATCAACCAATTGGAGTTGGTGATGATTATGAGTTTTGAGCTAGCTGTTGTGAAAGTTAAGAAATTTATTGTGTAAGGCAATTGTATGATTGAATGACACTGTAAAAGCTCTTTACTACACATGCAATAATTTGTTCTTATTGTTTTAGTTTTTCACTTTACCTTTTGAATTGAGATTGAAGTTAATCAAAGAATGTTCATGATGGAAACTGCAATTGAAGAATTTATCTTTGCTTCTGGTGATTAGTGTTAGTGATTGCAGCCATTAACAGGATATGGTGTGTCTAAAGTGTTGGAGTCTGGACACCCAAATTATAAGGAAGGTGATTTAGTGTGGGGCTTTACCAATTGGGAAGAATATAGCTTGTTATCCTCTGCTCAAATACTATTCAAAATTGAGCACACTGATGTTCCACTTACCTACTACACTGGAATTCTTGGTATGTGTACTGTAATTTCAACTTACACTGTCTTTGAATGAAGGATGCATTTGACACTGATATCATTATGAACTGCATGTTGGAATTTATGGAAGTTTTGTCATGAATAGATTACACTTTTTAAAGTGTCAAAAGAGAAAATTTAGAAGAAAAGAAATGAAAGCCTCTATTCTCATTTGGAACTGAAAGTGCAGTTCTTCACTGCCTTTATATATCTGTTACAGCCATGTATGGGTGGTAATCTCTCAGTTTTAGTATGTATATTATCTGTTATATATTGAAATTATACATTCTGTTTCTTCATCATATGAAGTTATATTATATCCAGGCAAGCATGCAAGCAAGAATCTGTATGTTAATTGTGTAGCTTGTCTCATCATATGAAGTTTCTTTGTAATAATCAGCTCCCTTTTATTCTTGTATGTTTAGTATTAAGGGTTAAGCATCATAGAAGAACATAATGTATAGGACTTGGTTTTCTGTCTGTTTGTTCCTATCTCCTTCTCCATTTGCTTCTTTTGTTCAGTCAACGTTATTGGCTATTGATCACTGATTCAGGAGACTTATTGGCTGATCAGCTTTGATACTGAAGAGAACAAACAATGCATCATGGTTCTTTTTATTTGGAAGCTGTTGCTAAATTGTTTTATAGGTCTATTGCTGTGCATCTACAATTCTGTGATCAACTTCTATCAATTTATATTACACTTTTTAGCTTTTAATATTCTGACTCTATACATGCTTCCTCTTGATTTCATTGAGCTCGGATTTGATAGCATGACACGTTTTGTTCTTGTAAGTTGTAACACAGGTATGCCAGGAGTGACTGCATATGCAGGGCTATTTGAAGTAGGTTCGCTCCAGAAAGGAGACAAAGTTTTTGTCTCAGCTGCCTCTGGTGCAGTTGGTCAACTTGTTGGGCAATTTGCCAAACTGAATGACTGTTATGTTGTTGGAAGTGCAGGATCTAAAGAGAAGGTATTGTTGTAATTGTTTAAGCTAAGTATACCTGCAATCCTGCATAAATCAGCATCACCTATTCCTTATCTGTTCCCTTGTTTCAAACATTTCTTTTGTTTTTGGCTCAAGATATACTACTATTTTGGTTAGCCTGTTTGTCTTGTTTCTGTTGAGTTTTTAGGTTGAGAAATTTATCTTTTATAAACAACCACTTCTCAATGAAAAGAAAACTGAGACATCTTGCATTCATACTGGAATCCAACTCGCTTCCATCAGATATTAAGAAAAGGATTTACAAAAATGACTGGTGACAAGATTAACACTAGCACTTGTTTTTCTTCTAAATTCTGATACAAACTGAATATAGTAAAAGATTATGTTGACCATCTGTTGGAGATCCCACAACGATTAAAAGTATACAAGTGAGTGCAAATCTCATTTTACAAATCAGTTTTGTAAATTTGAATTAGGTTTAAAATCTACCTCTTTATATCCTGAAATAGATTATACTCTATTAGAGAAAAATACTTAGTCCTTTCACTTGAATATAAATTTCTTGCATAACCAGGTGGATCTACTGACTGATAAATTTGGATTTGATGGAGGTTTTAATTACAAGGAAGAGCCTGATCTTGATGCAGCTTTGAAAAGGTCCATACTCAACAGCATTCTAAAGATATTTAGATTATGCTCATCAAAACTTTAAATTACTGTTCCTGGTAATAAAACATGGTGCTGCTGTAGTGACTAGTGTATGTGATTATACAAATCAGGCACTTTCCAGAAGGCATTGATGTCTACTTTGAGAATGTTGGAGGCAAGACACTTGATGCTGTACTCCTGAACATGAGACTCCACGGTCGCATACCTGTCTGTGGAATGATCTCACAGTATAATCTTACTGAACATGAAGGGGTAACAAATTTGGCACAAATCATATATAAGAGGGTTCGTTTGCAAGGTTTTAACTTCATGGATTGGGTTCACCTATATCCCAAATTCTTGGATTTTCTTCTGCCTAACATCAGAGAAGGGAAGGTTGTGTATGTGGAAGACATAGCTCAGGGTCTTGAGAATGGTCCCTCAGCTTTGGTTGGCCTTTTCAGTGGCCGCAATGTTGGAAAACAAGTGCTTGTTGTTTCTCATGAATAGAGAAGCATTTGGTTTTTGTGTTCTCTGTTGAGCTATCAGTTTTACTTTTGGTTCTTCTGTTTAAAATCTTACAGTCTTTATATAACCTTTGCTGTATGATGATGCTCTCTGTAGTATCAATGTAATCTGCTGTTGTTCCTCTTCAATAAAAGCATTTGGTTTTTCTCTGTGTCATTATCTATTATGCCAATATCTGATACCACAATATTTAAAAATAATAAATATGTATAATGAAAATTATTAAAAAAATTAAAAACATAGAAAAATATGTGATTCTGAATCTAAACTAAAATAACATATATTAAATTTATCAAAAAAAATCATAAAACTATTAGTATTTTATAAATTAGATACTTTATTAGTAAAGTATCTTAAAGTAGGATGATATGTTATCAGTTTCTTCTCTTCTGGTTTTTTGTTCATCATAATTTAACTATCTCTGCATAACCTTTGTAATCATCCTTACTCAACTGTTTAATGATTCTTTCTGCTTGTGATTATCTTCATGACAGTATCAGCAAAATAAGATTTTGGGTCCTTAGTGGGGTCAAACTTATCCCCAAAGATTCATGCAGAGCCTTAAACATGGTCATCATTAGCCTGATCCAGGAACAAAAAGCTATGCACTTTTTGATGTTTGTTCATTTCTTGTCTTCATAGATATTTTTGAAAGTGAGCATAGATATTTAAGAAGGGATTGAAGACTTAACTCCTACAGTCAGAATTGGGAATTGGCTTTTTTTTAGTCCTGTGTAATCTATAATTTATATTGTACGATCTAAAATTGATTTTTAATTATTCTAAATTAAGTCACATAATAAAAATTAGAACTAAAAATGTTTTGTCTCTGTGTTTTATGAGATTTATGAAAAATATTCTTTAATAAGAGTGTTTTTTTCACGTGATAAATGAATATTGAATTATAATATAATTTTCGTGTCATTTGTTGGAAGAGACATTTTTCTTGTTTTTTTCTTCTGCAATGGAGAACAAAAGAACAGCTGCAATCATGATGGTAGTGAAGACAATGATAATGATGACATAATATCATAAAAGAGAATATTTTAGTAATATGGATACAATTAGTAATTTTCGGGTGCAGAAAGAAAAAACATCGAAGAAACTATTAATATAAATAAGTACTCATCCTAAGTATCTGTTCGAATGGAACGATAAAAAGTGAAAGACTGAAAAAAAAAGGAAAATTAAGGTAAAAAATAAAAAATAAAATCCTTAAAAAATGAATAGAATTAAATAATTACATTGGTAGACTCAACTTTGGAACACAAGCTTATAATAGAAAGGAGTGTGTTGCTCCAAAATCATATATCATGAATAAACCTTTACCATTTATCTCACAACATCCAACTATAAGATTATCTGAACTGGTTGCCTCGATTTCATCATGGCATAAACTCTCTTTGAAGCTTAAGGTCTATCACCTCTCCTCTTCTCCTAAGTTTGAAATTGTGCTACAAGTTTTACCATAGAGCTTTTGTTAGAAGGATAGTCTTTTACAACATCCTCTTCTTTCTCACAACTGAAAAATCTCCTAACATTAACTAACTAAGGACACATATTCCTCATATGTGGCCCTCCATACTAAAAGCACTAAACTTAGGATAAATGGGACGATTGCTGAGAAGAAAACCCTTTAGTCCCTTGAGGTTGGGTTCTAGAATGTGGTTTCTTCATCTCCTCATGTATAGGTTTGGATCCAGATGGTCCTCCCACCTTTTGTTGTTGTCTCTGCTAACTTTCCATTTCCGCTTTCAACTTCTCCGTCACCATTGCCTTCTCTACTAAAGCAAAAAATTCTTTAATAGAGGGAAGAGCTATCATCAGCTTGAGATCTCCCCTTAAGCCATTTTTAAATTTTCTACATTGTCACTCTCCATCCATTCTCAGAGCATGAAACCTTCCCAGATGCTTAAAATGTTCAACATATTCAGATACAGTCATGCCTCCTTGTAACAACTGCAGAAACTCCGCTTCCTTCACACATTTCACACTATTTGGGAAATACTTAACATAAAACTTTTTTTAAATGGATTCCAAGTGATGTTCTCTCCACCTTCCTCCATCATAATCTTCATACTAACCCACTGGTGTATTGCTTCCCCGAATAACACATACTCTTAATAGGATAACATGTTCTCCACCAGATACCTTTTAGCATCAATGATTCTTTCCTTGTCTTTGATTCACTAATCTACCTCCTTCGAATTAGTTTTTCCATTAAACTTAGCCAGATGTTGTAGAAGGAAATTCTCCAAACTTCACTCTTAAATTTGAGGGTGTGGAGCTTGAGAAGGTCCAGTTGATGCACAAGACTCTCTCATTCATTGCATGACAACCAAATATTATCGCTGCATTGCATTAATTGATAGCCTAACAGAATCCATTTTTTTGCATGGCTAGGTTGTGCTACTGCACCATGGAAGCATTCTATTGTTGCATTGCTACTACGAAGGATTTCATCTCCCTTACCAGGTTAGGCATATCCATATTTGTAGGAGGATAAAGAAGCCTAGGTTCCACAACTCTGCCCACACTGAGAAAACAAACCATCAGTCTATCACAAGACAGTTGTCAACACCCAATTTCATCCGGGTGAATAAATAATAGGGTTTGTTTCTATTTTAGTCACATTTTATTTTTGTTTTATTTATTTATTTTGCGTTTTTAATTTTTAGTTTACTTTTGATTATTATTAGATTTTATTTTATTTTTGAAAAAGGAAAAAAAAACGAAAAAAGAAAAAAGAAAAATAAATAGTAAAAAATAAACAAAGGAAAAAAAAAAGAAAAAATAAATAAATAAAAAATAAAAAAAATACTATTTCGTTTTACTATTTGCACCCCCAAATTAATTTTTTTTTTCCTTAACCCAATGGCCCAATTTAATCTCACATTTTTTTACTTCTTCACTACCTATTTTTCTTCTCACACCCCACTCTCCACATCACCCTCCACATCACCTTCCACATCATTTACTTTTTCCACCTCATTTTCATATTAATTTTTATATACCAACTTTTCTAATAATTCCACTTACCTTTTTTTAATCATATATTTTCTCCACCAAATTTTTATATTATTTCTTTCATTTATTTTCCACATTAACTTTTACTATTTACTATATTTTATTTCATCCACTTTCTCCACCAAATTTTTATATCATTTCTTTCACTTATTTTCCACATTAACTTTTTCCTATTCATCTTTTTATTATATTTTATTTCACATAATTTCTCCACTCACTTT
>NC_028359.1:9502006-9543213 GCF_000741045.1 Vigna radiata var. radiata | reverse complement strand
AAAAAAGCCGTGTGAGTGCTCGTGCGATCGTACGCATCAGCCTAGTGCTCACTACGCAAAACAATAAAAAAAATAACAAAAAAGCCGTGTGAGTGCTCGTGCGATCGTACGCATCGGCCTAGTATTCATTACGCAAAAATATAAAAAAAATCATATCAAAAATACCCAAAAAAAATACAAAACTTTTAAAAATCACAAACAAAAAATTTATATTTTACTTTTCTAGCTCACTGTTCCTGTCGTGACATTTTAAATAATTCAAAATTTCCAAAAAAAATCATAAAACCCAAAAATCAAAATATCAATGTTTTCATATCAAGATCTTTGCCAGAACTACGTGATCCTTGATTCTCCATCAAAAGTGGAGATACGTAGGAGCAAGGTCAATCCTTGTCAAGTTCACTTTCCCAAAAATCCAAATATTTTCCAATATGATTTTCTCAATAATTTCACATAAAAAAAATACAAAAAAATAATTCATCTTTCTTTAGAATTTTATTTTTTTTAGGGGAAATTAAACATTTTGCAAACCACATCAAATTCGCATATTTAATTAAAGGTACTGCCTTCGGGCAGGCGTTGTGGGGTGCTAATACCTTCCCCACACGTAACCGACTCCCGAACCCAATCTTTGGTTTCCGTAGATCGTGCCTTACTATTTTATGGTTTTTCCGTAGTTTTCCAGAATAAACTATGGTGGCGACTCCAAAATCTCTTTTTCTAAAAACGTCTAATCTTTTTTGGATCGTCGTCGTCCCGTCGCGATTTTCCGGTTGCGACAACAGTCATACAACTTACTAACATAACATAGAGAACACACACCAAGGGCTAAGAAAGCCTATACCTACAAATCTCCTACAGGAACTATTACTCTGATACAAAAAATATAACATCTCATTTAATAGTACAAAACTACTAAATAAAACATTATAAATTTTAATAATACATAACATATAAATTAAAAAACATATAAAATATTAATACAATTATCCATTTAACAACCATAATGACATAACATATGTAACCAACAACTGAAAAACTACAAGAGTTGTTCAAAAGGAAGAAACTCCTATATGTAACTACTAGATAAAGCTATACAACTATGCATTGGCATTATTGCCTTTTACCAAAGGCATATCAACACTTAACTCATCATCGGATCACACTAAGAGGTGATCATTACAAAAGCACAACAATACCAGTTCAACATTCATAAAGTTCTAGAATTCATAAAAACACACAAAATAGTTGATTCTAGACTCAATTATCTAGATACATGCTTTTGACATAGAACTTCACTGTAGGTATGCACTTGTAGTAGTATTTATGCTCTGTAGAGTCATAAACACAAGGGTTATCACCTTACTACAAACAAGGTTAATCCTTTTCACGCCTAGAACCAAAAAACCAAGGTTAGGACCTTCTTCCATTCTTTCCTCCACCCAATTTCTCTTTATATGAGTTGAATGCTTTGTAGTATATCAGATACCTCCTTTCGGAACTCCCATATGTCAAGGCATATATAAAACATCACCATTACATATAATTTGTCCTTAAAATTCTCTTAACCACAATATCGCACATAAGCATAACAAATATTCTCATTTCCATACATATAATTATCATACACATAAGCACACTCAATGATTATAAATTAATACAAAAACAATCAAAAATAAGAAACAAAACTAGCATACAGTATGACGCTTAGAGGTGGCGCTCAACGCCAAACCTTTCGTAAAATGTGACGCTCAACGATAGTCCTGATGTTCAGTGCCATTCTTCTCGCAAAACATCACACCCAATAACACTCTTCTACAACTTAGTGTCTTGAAACTAAAATTGCTTGAGACTAGTAGTGCAAGATGGTGCTTAGCGGTGCCTTGCCCCCACTTAGTGATAAAGTATTAGCAAAACTGAATGTCTAGTGGTGAAAAGGGTTACTCAACGGTCTAAAGCAAAAATGATTCTAGACTTGCACAACCTAGCTTGCGCTTAACACTACACCAATATCGCTTAGTGCTATATCAAATTTTAGCATACTCAGATTTGTGATTTAAGTGAAATGAGACCTGATCAATTGCTGAAATTGATATTCTTTTTCTAGAGAAATGGTTCAGCACAATTTTTATACCTTAAATTCATACAAATTTATACAATTTTTCAACTCTTAAGTTCTCTTAGTCATAAAATAACAAGCCAAAATCAATTCAATTATTAAACTATACCATTCAATTCAAACACAACACCAATCAAATTCAACAACATACCATTATCAATCAAAATTATCCAACTCATGCACACTAAAGCAACTAGCTTCTTTTACCTGAAAGACGACCAAACAACTCAATGACCCCTATAACATTCTTAAATGCACAAGTAGTTCAAGTTGTCCTATGAACAATGCAAACACGATCAGAACACACAATTAGGACCATGATCAACAAAGACTAGCAAGAAAAACACAAACGCTACATGCGAACTAAAAAGGGGCCACATGTAGCAAAAGAACCAACATTGACAAAATCCTAACTTACCTTATTAAATAAATTGATCGATTTTTTTTTATGAACTCAATGTTATAAAAAATAATAGTTTTCAATTTTCAGAAAAATAACAAATTGTAAAAAATCTTAAAGAAAAAGTAGAAAAGATTTAAAAAAATATTTCTAAAGAGATAATATCTTTTTAATTCGTTTATAAAAATAATATTCATATTTTAAAATTTTAATATTAAAATAAACTAGACTCATCATTTTAAATATGCTATCAATTCTAAACGTAATTTTGTAATATTGAAACACTACATTAGTTCATTTAAATGAGTAACCAAACAAACCTTAAATATTTTTTTTCATTTTAATTTAATGTTTGAATAGAATTAAAAAGAGAACCAAAATTTACAAGAATTTATACTTACTTTTTCATATGTATTTAATTTTTAATTTTTATTTAAATTTAACAAAGTTTTTTATTCTTTATATTTATTAAAGATGTTTATTTGGTATCTATTTTGAATTTTATCTACGCATAAGAATTTTTTTATAAAAGATAATATTAAAGAAAGAAAAGAAAAGAGGAAAAGAAACGTTGAGAAAAAGCCAAAGGCTGAAGGTGGGAACAATCATCACTGAACGAAGTTTGTGTAGTTATCAAACGTGTGTGTGTGCGCGCGTTAGCGTTGTCATCACAATCAATCGATTGTTGTCGCAAATCCAAACGGCGTCGTCGTCAGCGGCGGCGGAAGATGTCTTCGCAGCAACAGCAAATGCAGAATAGTGGCGGCGGCGGCGGCGGTGGCAGCATGGGCATCCCAGCGAGCGAGATTTTCTGGACTCTGGCCGATAAAGCCGACAAAAAGTTCTCCAAAATCAGGGACATTCCTTTTTACCAGCGCAGCAGGTTCGATTCGTGACTACTACACTCTTTCGTTTGCTATTTTAAGTTCACCTTGAGATTGGTGTGTTTTGATCTAGGACTAGTTTTTGAGTTTTTTTTTAGGTTTTAGGTCGAATGCTTTGCTTCTTGCTTTATTATTTATTTGTTTGTTCGTCTTGGGGAGGTTTTCGGTTTTAAATTTTGCGGTTCTGTCACGATTCTTGAAATTGAGGGAAATTGCCGGCAAATGCTGCCGATGCAGTTAAAGGGGGCCTAGAAAACGTTAGTGTTGTGCCTGAAATTGTGGTTGCGTCTGTTTCTTGAGAACCTTTCACGGATAGAAACAAGAGAAGGGAAGAATTGGGTTAAGTTAAATTCTGGTTGTGGTTTCATTGTGATTCTTATAATTGTGTGAAATTGCCCGTAAATGTTGTTGATGCAGTTGCAGTTGACCAAACAACTTGGTGCTAAGGCTAAAATTGTGGTTGCAGACTATTTTTTAAAACCTCACATTGATGGCAAACAAGGAAAAGAGAGGGTAAATGGAAAAATTAATAGTTATTTGATGATTTGTTTGAGAGGTTAGCCTTGAACTATGAAGCCCAGATACGGATACGACACAGACACGGACATGGAGATATGGCTAAATTGAAAAAATATAGGATACAGGACATGTCTTGTATATACATATTAGTTTCAAACTTACAACTAACACATTGTCAACTAACTCAAAAATGAATATAATCTCTCTATCTAATATCCAAAAAGCAAAAAGTAGTGATCATATAAGATTTATTCCTTATTTTTATAATCATAATAGAAACTTATGTAACAAGTTTACAAGTTTATGGGATTTTTTGAAAGTCATTGAATTATTGGTTATTAGCATTGTGTTGGAGTCATGTCAAAATCATGTTAAAGACAAAAAAATGTCTTTCAAATTGGACACTTTATCGATACTTGTGTTGTGCGAGTATCATATGAGTGTTGATGTTTGATACGTGTTAGACATGGTACACGCCATTTATGAGGTGTGTTCAAGCTTCATAGCCTTGAAGCTAAGACAAACTAAGACATTTTAGGATTTTTTGGGCACGCTATGTTGGAGAGTAAAGATTTCATTTGGATGATGAGTTCATTGGGAGTTGACATTATCACTTTAGTGGTGTGGTTTGTGAATGTAATTGAAAGTAATGTGATTTTTGCTGCACTATGGAATGAAAACCAGAAATAGGTTTTGATGTTGAGTCCCTGGATTGAGGAATAAATATGAACAGAACTTAGATATAGTTTCATATGCACTTTTGGTGTTGTTCTTTGTTAGTATAGAGAGATAGAAACTGATGAAAAGAAAACTATTTATGCAGAGAATACATGGTAGCTCTGTTTATAGAGCAATGTACAAAGTGAGGAGATCTCTTATGGATCTAACTAAATAACAGACAAATAACTAACAGAATGACAGTTGGATCACTAAACAGTAACAGAATGCAGTTCACTGATTATGTTAGAGATATGATTTGATTGCATTAAATATAGGGAGATATGATAGATTTAATAGGGAAATATCTTACAAAATATTTTTCAATATTAGATATTGATTTTGTTCATTATTATCCCTTCCTCGTTATAAATAAGAACACTCATGTTTGTACACAATACACAAAATTCAGTGTATTCCTTTTTGGTTCTCTTCTCAACACGGTGTCAGAGCAAGTACCAAAGCAGTACTATCCTCCATCACTTGTTTTGTCACTAATCCTTTCAGCAAGAAAAAAAAATGTTTAATGAACTACGTGGAAGTTCTATCCAATTATTGTTCATGAGCCCATTTGGATGTGAGCCTTAAACTTATTATGTTTCCTGTACTGAAATTTTGAAAGCAATATTGAAATTTTGGTTGACATCGCTATATTATTGATGTGATTTGGACTCAGGTATGATTGTTGATATATTCATTTTTTACTGAATATGGTTGATTGATATTCGATACTTGTATACAGTTTTATAAGGAGTTCAGTGTACACACACTAATGGAAGAATTGGGTTGGTTTTCTGTTTTGTTCTGTATACCTAACAGTTAGGCCTTACATTGGTGGTCAGAAATAAGAATTTCATGATTTTGGTTAATCAATTGGAAATTAACAATGATATGGTTTACAATTAACTTTTTCCTAATTAACAATTTTGGCGCCCTTTAATTTCTGTTCCATGATTTTTGTTCCCCTATTCCTTTTTTTCATGATTTTATTTCCGATATTTTAGAAAACCAGCAATTTTTATATAATCCTTATTCTACATTCAGTTTATTTTGATACAATTGAATTCTAGACCTAGCATATGCATTTAAGATAATCATGACATTATTTAATTAACTAAAATGTATTAAGAAAAAGAAATAAGCCTATTTAAAACTGAAGACTGCATCAAAATTGCAGATTTCTAATATAAGGGGACTAAAATTAGAAAAAAAAATAATGGGACTAAAATTGTGAATCATGAAGCAAAGGAGGATAAAAAATTGCAATTTAGCCTCACTTTTTGTTTGTTCAAAGTGCTCAAAATTTCTAATCACGTGGCTTTGCTGTAGGCGTGATACGTACTTTTACAAGGTCTTCAAGGTTTACACACAATTGTGGAAGTTTCAGCAGGAGAATCGGCAGAAGCTAGTTGAAGCTGGGCTTAGGAGATGGGAAATTGGTGAGATTGCATCTCGCATTGGGCAACTGTATTTTGGGCAGTACATGCAAACAAGTGATGCAAATTATCTGTCAGAGTCATATATATTCTATGAGGCCATATTGACTCGGGAGTATTTTAAGGAGGGAATGTTTCAGGATGTGAATATTGCAAACAAACAATTGAGGTTTCTTGCTAGATTCATAATGGTGTGTTTGGTTTTGAATCGGAGGGAAATGGTACAACAATTGGTTAATCAGCTTAAAGTATTAGTTGATGAATGCAAGAGAGCATTCCAGGTTTGTCCATGCTAATTTTCTCTTGTATAGTTCATTGAAAGATAATTTCATTTCTATTATATTTGAAACACTGTATTTAGCCAATCTGATTGTTTTTACAAATGATGTAAAGGTGTTGCATGTTCTGAATAGTTGGGTTCCATGCTGCATGGTAATGGTTGTCTATTGCCTACTACTATGCAGCCAATATATTCTTTGAAATATAACCCTTGATATCTATTTTCATTTATATCATGGAGGTAGATCATTTACTGCATTTTTTTTACAGTTTAACTAATGTATGTTGTACTAGACTGCTTATTGGAGTGTTCCATGCAAAACATGATGTTGTCCTGTACCCAGAATATGCTTTGATAGATTGACCTTCAAACAATTTGGTTACAGGAAAGTGACTTTAAAGAATGGAAGCTGGTGGTTCAAGAAATAGTCAGATTTTTAAAAGCTGACACTGCTTTTATGAATATGAGGCCGTTAAGATATAGTTTAGTTTTGGACTCTCATCCTGATACCTTGCCACATGTTCCTGCAGCCATTACAAAGCGACATTTGAAACTACGAGATGCTGTATTAAGTAGCTTCCATCAAAATGAGGTAGGTATCCATGACTCTTTTTGGTTCATCTGTATAGAATAACAATTTGTTGAAAATGATAAAGTCATTAGGTAGTTTTCTACAGGTACTATATATAATATTCTGCAAAATTTTATGATTTTTCAATGTTGTTTTCAACTATCATTCCTCAACAGGTAAAGTATTCAGAGCTCACAGTGGACACTTTTAGGATGCTTCAATGTCTGGAGTGGGAACCTAGTGGCTTATTTTACCAGTCCAGTGGTTCAAAACTTAGCCAGAATGGGGCTACTGGGACTAGTCGCATCAGTTACATCCAGGACATTGCTGATCCTACTTTACCAGCAAATCCACGGAAAGCTGTATTATACCGTCCTGCACTGACACATTTTATAGCCGTAAGTATGAATATAACTCATTCTTGCCACAAGTTCAAGGATTTGATATAAAAGATATAGTAGAGAGTACTTCTTCATTGTATCAAATGGGCTTCCATCATTTAAAATTGGGTCCAAGCGAGCCATTGTGTCTAACATCTATCAAAGGAATCAGGGTTCTATTTGGTTGCAGACCATTGTTCCTTGTTGATATAAAGCCATTGGAAACTCTCCATCTTATATGTTACACTATAAACAAACTCCATCTCCATTGAGAATTTGTTAGGTTTCTTGGTGACAAGAAACCAACACTCTCTTTCAGATTAAGAAAAATACACATGAATATTACACCAACTTTGTAAGATGATGTTTTATTAGAAAAGCCAGTACAGAAACGTTCAACAACTTCCAGGGAAGAAATTCCCTTTTACACAGTACAGAACCTGTCTGAAACAAAATACCCAACTGCTCCCTCAGACATGTTTTCCCCCATTAAGAGATAACCCCCACAGCAGCCATTATAACCGCTTCCTAACTTCTAACATAACCCCCTGTTAACTGTCTAACCCCCCCTTAATTGACTCTCAACTTTTATTTCTGCCCTTTTTCCTAACATATACCTTGAGAGTTGTATCAGAATTCCCAATTTTGCTTTTCAAGTGGTTGGTAATAGCAAATCTTTCTATTCTCTCTGCATATTAGAATTGCAATTCCCTTGAAGTGGTTTTGCAAACTTAGGTCACAGACAAATTATATGATTTAACTGGACAATGATTCTTCATTCTAAATGCTGGAGTCCGAAAATGCTTGTAATACTACTCATAAATTGCTTTTTTGTTGGACGAATAATCTAATAGTTGTGAACACTTTCATTTGGGAGAATAGAAGTTTTTCTTTGTCTTTCATATTTGAAATTGAATAATTTATGAAGTCATCTCATAGCTACAATATCATAGAATCTAATTGACTTGCTAGGGTCGTTGGCTGGAATTATCCTGGAGGGACCAGGGTATCAAATCATCTGTTCTGGGTAAAAATGTGATAGATGTGCACATTTGTGCTTCTATGCAATTATCTGCAACTAATTTAATAAATGTTCACATTTAGCATTTGAATGACCATTTCTTAGAATATTGTTTGTTTATTTATTTTTATTTCCAGATATAATTTGGAATTTCCTTTCAATGGTCAGGTTCTTGCCACAATATGTGAGGAGCTTCCTTCCGATGGTATTCTCCTTGTGTATTTGTCAGCTTCAGGTTAGACTCTGTAAACAATGAATATATGAATGTAAATTTATAGGGTTATCAAACTTCTTATGTCAACTAAATTCCTTTAGGTAAAGATGAACTCTGTCTTTTCAACATCAAATGCAGGATATTGTAGTTCTCCTCAGAATGAATCTGGTTGCATACACCTTGGTTCTCATGGAGAGAGAGGTATAACTTGTGTGTATTTCCATTCTTGTATTGCCTTACATGTATAATGTCGAGGAACAATAAAGAATCATCCTTGCACCCTTTTTACACAAATTCACCTCATGCAATTGAAGTTGGCTTCATTGTGTGTGCATAACATTCCCGTAATTCTAGAAGACACTAGGAGTGGGATATCATTAAAGTGACGCTGAGTAAATTCTCTAACAGATAAAAAGTTAAAAGGGAAATGAAATGAAGTAAACACACTGCAGAATATAAAGTGATAGAATCAGTAGGTTGTGCATTTATCACTCCTAATGATAGAACCATCTTTGGTGGAGACAATAGGTGAAGAATTTAAACAAAGAAATTGTTGATGTTAGAAATTCCACATTGATTAGGGATATGGTCTAATTATAATTTAAAACTGAGTGCAAACTTTATCTTGTAAATTGGTTTTATAGGGTTGTTGGCTTAAATTCAGTTTTAAAGTTCAGTCTTTGGCAAGGGGTTGTTGTAAATCTTACATCAAATATGAATATGACTAATGCAGTCCTTATAAAAAGGCTTAGACAATTTTCACCTTATAAGCCAATATTTTGGATTGAGTTAGGTTTCTTAGTCCAAATAATGGAATACTTGTTACCAATCCCATGGTTTGTTTTTGAAATTATGGGGTTTATGTAGAGATAAAGAGATATAAAAAAAAAAAAAAAGAAGAACGAAACACTTCTGTATCGAGAAATATATAGCAATTTGTTAATTTGTTATGTAAAATTTAGAGCTCTACCAACCTCTTTATATTAATCATAATCTTAAGTAATTAGTGAAGCAAATCATGATAAGGAAATATGGTAATTAATTGTAAGATAATAAGGAAATAGGGAAACTAATTGTAGCAAATAATTTTTAAGATATGATAAATATTTTTATTATTTTTTAGATTCTAACATGCCCTTTCAAATAATTTTTTAGATAATAATTTTTTTTACTACAAAAAAACCCTTTAAATAAAAGAAATCACACTACATAGCCGTGTTTCAAATAATGCTATGGCATAGCTGTTTTGGAAACTACTGCAATCACTACTTGCAGAGAACTAGCTGTCGGTTCTGTTGTGGCACTCACCATGGGCATGGTGTCATGTTGAGTTTGTTGCCCCATGATGGAAATATATTTTTTTAGGATTAAATATGTTTAGTCTTTAAACTTGGTTGCAAAATTATAATTTGTTCTTATCTCAAATTTTGATATAGTTTGATCTTCAAACTTTAAAAGTAAATAGATATATTCTTTCTAACTCAATTGCGTGAAATTTTTTTGACGAGTTAAATGACATGAGGTTGGCATTTGAGCTATTTACACTATTTAACAAGTACAAAATAGTTAATGTCGTTAGGTTAGAAAGACTATATTTATTCATTTTTAGAGTTTGAAGATCAAAATATATCAAAGTTTGGAACAGGAAAGAATTCTAATTTTGAGTCTAAATTTAGAAACTAAAAACTTATTTAACCATTTTTTTTTATTAATATTCAAGTGGTAGATTTGCCCATTTTAAAATAACCCAAAGGCCTTTCATGTGGGCCATACAATTTCCTGCAACTGAAATCTTGAGAGGACATTTGTGCCATCCAACCTTCTTCAAGTCTTCTCAATGACCTGCTACAACAACGGAGCTATGACAATGACATTAAAGCTAAGGTTGCGACTTTGAGGTTGGTGGCACTTGGGTTCTCTCAAGGTTTCAAGGTTTCAATAGCAAGATTGGCAAGAGAGGCCTTTGGGTTGTTTTGAAATTGGCCAAACTAAAAGTCCAAATCCTTTTTCTATCAGAAAAATGATATTTCTGCATGAGTGCTGCTATCCCCCATGTGATAGGGAGCACTGCAGTGGAAATACAGAGGACACTATTCTCTTCAAATCGCAGATGGCGATCACTGCCATAATCACTATTTGCGTACACTGATTGATACACAACAGTACATGTAAGGGTTGAAACCAAGTAGTCAGTGGTTGAATCCATATCAATTGTATTCTTAATAGCTAATATAAATTCTTATGTAAGGTAAAGAAAGCGTGTAAATTGTCAATGTCTGTGCCCGCCACATGATGGGATGTGTTATTCTAACTGCATAAGCTTTTAGCATAATTGGTTTTTGACATGTTTTGTACAGATGCTTTGTGTGGGTTCATTTTTGAAACCATATGCATACAGTGGGAAATGTTTCAAGTATTCCTGAAAATCAGCTCCGTTCATGAATAGCGTTAAGTCAAATTTTGCGGGCATAGGTCCTAGCAAACTGATTAAAAGACATAATTATGATCATGGGTATACATTGAAAAAATTCCTGTAATATCTCAATGAGTCTAGCTCATAAATTTGCATAAAGATGATAATTTCAGTGTTCATATCACATGATTTTTTGTTGGAATTGCAGAATACTTTAACCCAATCCCTTTTCAGGATCAAACTGCGTATATCCTTCTGACTTTCTACCATTTACTAGAAGACCACTTCTTTTAGTCATTGATAATGACAATAGCAACGCATTCAAGGCAAGCCTCAGATACTTTATATATTTATATATTTTTTGTATCTAATACTTGTGTCTATAGTATTTATATATATGCTAACTTTATCTAATAATTAGGGGGAAGGTATAGGTTGGGCATGTAATGGCGGTGGAGGATTCTGGTTAGAATCTATTAGGTTATATTACAGTTTCGAGTGAGAAAACAGATATAACAAACTGTTTCAATTGAACTGTATTATTCTCAATATTCTGTACAGTGTTTGTATTTATAGAAATACAAGAGAAAAGACAGCTGTACGTAAGAATTGACTATTTACCATTATTAACTAATAGAATCATACTAACATAAACTAGCAGGTTAGAGCTACCCTGCCTTTGGTACCCATGTTAGAGTTGATTGGTAATTTAGAAAAAAAGTTTTTGTATTCTGGAAAAATGAATTCTCAGTTACGAACTATGAATGATCAGCTATTTATATAGTTGCAGGCTAAGCATCTAGAACCCCTGTCCGTAACTGATAGGTTTCCAATTAAGAAACCTAATCAATACTCACTCTACTGGTATTATTATACAGTGAAAAAAATACAAGAATAGAAGCAATTATGGGAGTCTAACCTTCCCCAACAGGAATAACACATCCTGTTTAGAATACATCCAGAGTCAAAAGTCCGGTCTACAACTAACGCTCCCCTATTTATACAGCTCATTCCCCGCCCCTGTCTAACTGTCAAAACAGTTAATCTATTAACGTTTTCTCCTTCTCTCATTCACTAATAATCTCCTATCAGTAACTAACTCAGTTAGTTACAGGTACAGCTTTCAAATAACTAATGGAAAACAACAGTTCACTCCCTTATTACAAAATATTCTTTAGTTTTAGGAATTGTGTAATGAAAATATATTCATTAGTCTGGAAGAGGTCATTGCTACAATTTTCTTTTTACGCGTGCTGTTATTAGATTACTCTGACATTTTAAAAGTAATTTATCAAAATATGCAGGTGATAGCAGACGCAGAAAAGGGAGAGCCAGTTGCAATGCTCCTTTCACCAAGCTGTTCTCCTGCTGTGTCTGACTGCTCACATTCAAATGGGAGCCTATTCACCATGTTTCTTACAGCTCCGCTGCAAGCTTTCTGTCTTCTGATTGGACTTTCAGATACTGATATTGATTTGGTCTGTAATTAGTGCCCTCTTCCTTCATGCTAGCAAAAGTTCCATTTTTATGAAAAAAATATTTTTCATTCGTTGGAAGAGGAAAGTTAATATGCTCAGCAACTTAAATTTGACTATAGGACACATTCAACAAAGCTGAAGCGATACTCACATCTTCACTAAATACCTGGGGGCTAGCATTGGCAATATCAAACACACTTAATCCTGTTTGGGGGCAGATTTTAGGTGATCCCTTTATTAGGAGGCTTATTTTGAGGTAAAACTTGTATTCATTCCTGCTCTGATATGTACTATTATCTTCCATATAGTTCTCTCGCTTCTCTGTTCCAAACTGTACTACCATGCCATCTATGGCACATTGTGACTTTTATTTTCTGTTGTGTTTCTGTTGGTATTTGTTAATTCTTTTTATTTTGTTGATGATTTATCGCTATTTTGAACATTGTAGAGGCCATTGTTGTTAAACAATGTTGTTAAACATATTCAGTACATCATGATCACCACCACCACCACCACCATCATCAAACACTTGTTTGCACAGTGTACACAAATTCTGTTGTTTGTGCAGGAATACCCTATAAACTGTCTCAACTATCTAAAATCATTAGATCTTAACTGACACCGAAAGTTTCTGTTGTAAATCTCTTGAGCGTTGACTTACTTTTACATGAATGACAGGCTATTAAATAACTTTTGTTCACATGAATTTTGTTTTTAACTTTGCCACTCTTATGTTCTTATGTCAAGTTTGCTTCACACTTTGTTCAGATTCATGTTTTGTCAGGAAGTGTTGACCCTATATGCACCAGTTTACAAAGAGAACAAATTCCTTCCGACATGTGTCCCTGCTCTTCCGATGCCTGCCATGCCTCCAACTTACTCATATGAGAGTGTAATTCTGAATGTAGCCAGCATGTTTGGTGCAACTAAGTATTTCATCTTCTCAGAGGATGTTGTTCGTCCCGAAAATTTAGAAGTCGACTTGAATCAGTTGACTCTATGAAGATAATTAAAAGCATCATCTCGGAGGCATTAAAATGTATACAGAATGTTTGTATAGCAACTAAAAACATGAATTCTGTCAATATTTTTATTTTTCTGGTAGGTTTCCTAGAATTTAAGTTGTTCAGCCTTTGGTGTGAACATGGTTTTTATTATTAAACCTTTTTTTTTTTTTTTATCTTAGGTTGTGCGAATGTCTAATGTGGATTGAAGCTCAACATGGCAAGTTGCATAGTCCTGAAGAATGGAATTGAACAAAAGAAGAAAGTTTGATATAGGGATCGGTATTGTTGCGAAGAAACCTTGTATTTGTTTTTGTCACTTCAACCAATGTCATGATGCTTCGATGTTTTTCTACTAAAATGCTTCGTTAATGTTTTTGGCAATGAATAGAGAATGTTTGCGTTGGTATCACGGCTTTTTCTCTGCATCTTGATAAAAAAGAATACATTGCTATGAAACAGCTATAGAACCTAGAGAATGCACCATAAAATTTTGTAGTTAAAATTAAATTCGGATTAGTTATTCGTTTCTAATTATTGAATAAGAGTGCTTTCAATGGAGATAAAAATATTCCAAAACTACTCTAATTACTTAACAGTAAATTTGGCAATAACTGAAAATGCATATCAATGAATACATTTAGTTGATTAAAGTTATGATTTATGAGGCTTGTGTCTTGCAAATTTCTAAAAATTAAATATAAGACTTAAAGTTGAATTTTTGATAGAATTAAGTTTTTAAATAGATTGAATAAGAAAGAAAAAGATATGATAACTAAAGTGTAAACTATAATAACATGTATCCCTAATTGTGAGTTGATTAGTAAAGACTTCTTTGTTCTTATACTTGATTATAGATTATCACTAATATTGCATATGTATTGTGTGAATGATTAAGTTTTTTAAATAAGAGGTCATAACTTTTCATCCACCCTCAATAAAACAACAATGCGTTTATATCCATAATGACCATTAACAATGAAATCAACATGACTAATGTAAGGATGATAAATCAGATGGAACTAATCTAGCATAAGTATTCACCTTTGTTGCATAAATCCAAATCTTGCATTAGATTTAGTCTTAGATTACATGCCTCTCTTTGCTGAAAAATTATCATGTTTGGAATGCAAAGCGTTTACATGCCTAAAATATGAGAGTTCATGCTTTATAAACCTTTGAGATCGATGAACTTTAGTCTTGTATGAACCCTTCATTTTAACTTTAAGCATTAAAGGTACCATTGATGTTGTTAGCAGGACAAGCAATTTCAAGTAATTTTTGTTTGATTGTCACTTTTTCTGCAATGCCAACTTCTTTGAAATGATTGAGCACCAGATCAAGTTCCTTTTGAATGCATAACTCTGTCTGTGATTCATTTGATAAAATATTTGAAAAGCTGAATCTACTCAACATGATATGAATTTCAGACAGAGGAATCACCCTAGGGTCAAAACGCAACCACAACTTTCACTATCAAATCATATATGTTGAACCCGATTGAACTCTTTACAATGAGTCTCAAGCATATTTTGATACATATCCAATCAATCTTTTTATACTTACTTGGCTTAAAAGTGTTACTCATAAGATTTAGACCTTTTTTTTTTTAAATGACATCTTCATTTCATTATGAATTTTATCCCAACACGAGCAGAGGTCTCCTATACTATTTCCCAATACTCATGATCTAGTGAGCAGACTCAACCTTGATACGAATGACATGAACAATATCACAAACCGTTTAACAAAAACAACTAAACAAAATAATATTCAAAAATACTAATTTGATTATGTGTTTCCTAAATGAATTACTCAATTTGTCTATGCCTTTACAAAGTATTTCTTATATAGAATTATTCTAAGAATAAAGTCCATGAATTACAAAAATGATGAAGGCGATTAACACAATCACTAAAGGTTGACATGTGTTCACAATCCATGACATTTTTCCATGCTTCCATGACAATATTCCTTGCCTCAACAGAATTGACTAACATTTTGCGCTTGGCTTGCATATTTTTCTAAATGTGGAAACAACATAGGAGATGATATCATTTAAGAAATACAATGCTAATAACATTCATTAAAGGTAGGTCTATGTTGCTAACAATGACTTGTGGATCACGCTTAGATGTCATAAATAATCTTTTTAGCCTTTCCAGAGTCTAATTGAAATTATTTTGTTGTTTACTTGATAAGAATATAAAGAAAATTGAGAAAGTCAACCCTGTTGATGTGACCCCAACTATCTCAAATAATGACAACCAATATTTGTTGGTTTTGTAGGTGTTACCATTGAGAAAACAATATTAAATGCATTAAAAAAATTTACTACATCAGATGTGTCCAAAAGAGGTAATGTTACCACTTCAAATTCATCTACACATCTATTCTAGTGAATGTATTTATCATGTTCTAACATCATCATAAACTGTTATATTTTAGTTCTCAAACCTCTTAATGATCATTCATAAGTGTAGTGTTGTCATATTACACTCATTATATTCTTTGAGAGTAAGAAGAATGTTTGTAGGCTTCACTTGACTCTTAGTCATATCAATAAGCAATAAGTGTTCAATGGATTTTAAACTCCTAACAAAAAGGTGACCAATTAAAGTTTGTGACAAATCATGGTTATGATATCTACACATTATCTTCAATACCCGCTCCTCTCCATTAGAAATTGGTTAACTTCTCAATTTAAAAGGACAATAGCATTTTCTTGTGTCGGATATACTAGGTTGAACATCATATTTATATTTCATATACTTTCCACCTCTTTCACTTCCAAACAGTACATAAATTTTTCTCCTAGGTTGATCATTAGTTTTATCAGATCATATAATGACAACAACAAAACTAGGATCGAAAGCAAACCCTTAAACCCATTGAATTAACTCATACATGTGGAAAAAATTTGATTAGTTGTAAAGTTATTTGTGTAATCTCCCTTACACATTTCATTTATAAAAAAAAAGAGAAATTTGATATAAATCTAAAGTTTACTTGTGATTTCATAAAACTTAAAGGGTAATATTTCATCTTAGATACAAAGACTTCAACCACCAACAAGATGACATTAGCATAAAATACTTCAATTGTTCAATGATAAAGAGATCAACAAATTCATAATACAAAACAAGCAAAATAAATTTAAAATAATAAACAAAACAAGTAAAGTAAATTTTAAAAAATTGTTTTCTTTTTTAAATTAATAAAAGCTAGATTTCAAAATCTAGGAAAATACTTAATCGAATTTCAAAATCTAATGGATTTCTTAATCGAATTTTAAAAATTGATGTTTTCTTTTAATTAGATTTTAAAATTCGATGAATTTAATGTTTCTCTAAATTAGATTTGACAGTCTAGTGTTTTTTTAAATTGAATTTCAAAATTTGATTATTATTAAACTATTCATATTACGACTTTCAAAATCCGATCAATATATTTATCAACCGAATTTTGAAATCTAATACATGTAAAATATAATAAAAATAAATATCAAATTTTCATTCACAAAACAAAAGTATAAGCAGCAAAGTGAATATGTGTACTTGTTTCAAACGAAGATAAATGAAAACGAATACAAATGACTGAAAATGAAAAAAAGAAAAAAAAAAAGCAACGCCGTTGATGAATGTTGTTTAAAGAAGAAGAAAGTTAAAGTTGAACGTTGTTCAAAGGAAAAGAAAGTTGAAATTGAAGTTGAAAAAAAGAAAAAAACACCGTTGTTTCTAAAAGTAAAAATGACTCGGAATTTTAATAAATATATCACTCCGTCCTAAAATACATTTAGTAAGCAATAATTACCGTTAATCTAATTAATTTAATATTTTATATATATTTAGAAGAGACATATTTTACATCACATTCAAATTTATGGAATGCATGTGGGTTTGACTTCCTGCACCCACACAATATTTTCATGCACCCTCACAAATTTTCAAAATAACCATCTTACCCTCTAAAAATTGACTTCCAGAATATATATTCAAAACCTTTCTAAAATAAGCTTTTGGTAATTTTTTAGAATAAGATTTTTATGATGAAATTTTCAGAATCACATTTTCGGAATAGAATTTTCAGAATGTATGAGATGCATTTAAAAAAAAAAAAAAAAAAACTTTTCCAAAATAAAATTTCCTGAACAAGTTTTTTTGAACACTTATAATACCTTCTGAAGTGAGCTTTTCAAAATATCCCTACATGAAATGTGATCTAGAATGAGTTTTTCTTAATGAGTTTTCATAAATTACATTTTGAAAAGAACTTTCAGTGGTGAAGGATATTTAAGTCTTTTTCCAATTATTATAGGTTTAGTTAGTAATTGTGTGGGTGCAGGAAATAATAGACCTGGGGTAAAAATATGATCAATCACTTATTATATTAATTGTTTTCTAAAACGCAAGAAATATTCATCTAAAGTAACAAACAAAAGGTGTTTTAACTTTTGCATACTGTAATAGTTGGGAATACCTATTGATGGATTTTGACTATTATGATTTTATGTTGTAATTTTAGTTTCTTATTAACACCTACTCTTATTCTATAGGACATGTACTATTGTTATTCAAATTAAATCTCAATACATTATTCCAAAATATCCATGTTTCCTAATCAAAATATTAGAAAATACATCAAGTCACATTGAAACAAACTTTTATATATAAAAAATGAAACTCATTATTAAGCCTGAACAAGACCCCTCTGGAAAAATTACAAAATACAGATTTCTGTACTCAAATTTGCATGAAACAGAAGTGTAAAAAAACCATGGTTTTATTTGGTAGACCTTGGTAGTGAAATCTCAGTTAGACAGAAGCAGCAGTCTCTTTGACAGGTTGATCCTTGGACAATGTCTCCCACTTGATTTGCCTAAGCATTTTGAATCTTTCATCCAATGTCACAAAGCCAGTTTCAGGAGCCACTACATCACTAATTCCAGCTTTATAGAGCAATACAACACTTGCCCCTATGTCAGGTCCATGAAGTTTTCCAGTCAACAGAACTCTGAGAGGCATGAAAAGTGATTTTCCCTTGAACATGAAAGTGGAGATGTTTAGTTTGATGAACAAACTCTTTAACATTAAAGAACAACAGGCTTTAAACACATTTGATCAAACTTAGGGGCTGAAAGAACACATTTCTTCCAAAATACTTTATCAATAGAATGCAAGTGGTGTTTAAGATTGTCCAGTTCAGCTCACCTTCCGCTTAAGCGATTTACCGAAGCCTTTCACCCACTTTTGCCAGCCAGCATGGCCGTCTTCAAGTGCTGCCACCAGATCACCACTATCATAGGCTGCCAATAGGCTATCGGCAAACTCAGAAAGATTATCTTGCAAGAGAGGTTCTGCTTCATCGCTGCCACCAACATGTAGAGTTGTAACTACTAATAATGCAAATACCACTGCCATTATAAATCAACACTTATCTACAAATATAATACACAATTGTATAGCCAGCAACAAGTTGTGACCCTCAGACTTGCAAAGCTAAATCCACAAAAGCATACACATCTTAACCTTGTTCATTTTATAAGGCCAATTGAAAAATTCCCTCTTAGAAGAATATGAGTAATCACCTCTGTAAAGTAGAATGCAAAGGATAAGAAAGCAAGTTAGTAAGGGCCTTGTCTGCATCATTTATCAAGTCAATCCCATCCTTAAGTAGTTGAACTGTTTCCTGTTAGTCAACCATGGGTTATCACTAACTTCAGTCCATTGTAGCAAGATGGGTCAAAACCATATTAAAATAAAAAAATCACCATGCTTCAGAAAATGAAGCTAAGCTGATTGTATTTATAGGGAGTCTGAATCAAGAATGCATTCAATTAGATCTCACATCAATAAAAGGTCCTGCTGATACTGTGACTATGCCAGATGTCTTCCAGTACTCTCCAATAAGTTTTGTCAACTCCTCCAATGGACGTCCTCTCAAATGTTGACCATTCATCCACCTAAATTGAAGGCATAAAGTATATTACAGGGACATTAATTGTAATAGTTGTTTACTTTTATCAACAATGCCTCAGAACAGCCACTTATATTACAATTTGACTAAATAAACTCATTGTACATACAATCATAAAATGCAACATTTACTCTGCAAGAGAAATGAGAACTTGGGTTTTTGGAGTTGTCCCTTCAAAATACACTGATTTTGATTTATAAAAAAGTTTTTAATATATTTCATAATATCAAAATGAGTGCATTTTGAAGGTACAGCACCAAAATCACAGCAAAGAACCTGGACTTGAGAAATGCCAGTTAAGTAGTAACAGTAAAAGTGTGTTGAAGAAACTGTGTTATAGAATAATTTCCCATTCAGAACAAAACCTGCCTGTATTTAGTAATTGTAAGAATTTTGACCCATTTGAGCTCAAAATGCAGGATATAGGCTAGCTGTGGAAATAATAGACCGATTATGCTTACAAAGTAAGCAAAAAGCAAGAAATTACCTTAACTTCGTTGAGTCAAAGATAGCACCACTTTTATTAACACGTTCAATAGTGAATTTTTCAACTGTTTACACAAGAAATACATTCTTAAAGTAAGAAAATTGCCAAGTAAATTTCCTGTTCAGAAAACAAATAGTACAAGATATGAAATATTATGATAGTATTCTCAAAAAGTAAAGTAACAAAAATCACTAACCAAGTTGATCAAGTGTATAAAACTCATTTTCAGTCCCATCTCCCCAACCTAATAATGCTAGGTAATTCACCATTGCTTCCGGTAGGTATCCCATCTCCCGGAACTGTGAATGAGAAGTTATTAGAGTTTGAAATTAATTATCATTACAAGAGAAGAAACTTAATGGAAACTTCCATAGTAAAATTATGAAGGAAAGAGAATCAAGTGAGACCTCATAAATCACAACACAATTTTAAGATGGATAAAAGATGGAAAAAGGATAAATCAACCTCACCTGACCCACTGATGTTGCTCCATGTCGTTTTGATAATTTGCTCCGATCAGGAGCTAAAATCAAGGAAACATGTGCAAAGAAAGGCATGGGAAATCCTAGTGCCTGTAAACACATTCATGTCCAGATGTCGAACAAACCTTAATTAGTAACCTAGATTAATGCATGACTTAGAGGAAAAAATATTAAAAATACGTAAAATTAAGTAAAATCTTGACCAATGGTTTAAGTCCACATTGACATCCCAATTGATAATATATGGATCACTTAAAAATACAACTTAAATTTTATCAGTGATACCATACATACCGATCTACACATAGGCCAAACAAAACCACGTTCAATCAATATTTTAAGTAAATTCAAATTTAATTTTGGTGTTGACTTGAATTGAGAAAGAAAAACAATTATAGACACTTTGAGTTTTAAGGAAAAACTGATGCTGTGAAAGGTGATATGATATACTACATGGTTCATATTTTTACCTTATATATTAATGCCTGCCTTAGAGTGTTTGGTAAATGCTCCTCTGCCCTGAATTCAAAATATTTAACAGAATAAATCAGTGAAAAAAAAAATCTTAGACATTCTGATTAACTAAGAAATTATAATCACTACCTAATAACATGGGAAATTGCCATGGTAGCATCATCTACCGTTACACAGAAGTTATAAACAGGCTGGCCATTACTCCTCATTATCACAAAATCTCCAAGTGTATCCAAGTTCCAACTAACCTTCAAGATACTACCAAAGGTAAGTTAATAAATAGCCAGTAAATGTTATTTTGAAAGAAATCTCATGCATCATTTTCCATATGTTGTTAAATGACTTGCACAACTCAAATGTGTGAAAACAAAAAAACACAAAGGCGAAAACACCCTTTCTCTGAAAATTAGTCAATTTTAATTTAATCCCAATGAAAATGCACGTAGTCCTTAGTGATCACATGGCATAATCAGGTTATGCCTGATTATGCCTGTAAGTGATCTATGTATCATGGTATCATGTCACAACTGAAAAAATATAACCCTCTAGGCTAAAGGGAATCTTCAGAAAAAAAAAGAGGCTAAATTCACAGCATCACATATATCTTCTCTATCTATAGGGGATCACCAATACAAATTATAGGATAAGATAAAATACTTCCAAGATATCAGTTGATTTCTGTATATTCAAAGAAATGAAGAATTTATTTCCATCACTCAAGAGAAAATGACAGAAAAATCTGAAAATGATGGAAAGAACTCACTTCGCCTCGAATTAAGTCATTAATTTTTAAACTTCCTTTAGGGACTCGAAACCGGTATGTATAAGGAGTCCCTTTTGCCAGCTCTTCTTCAACTTCCTCATCTCTTGCGCTGGCCCATTTACCTGTGTACACCGGTGGCAGATTCTTTAGTTTAGCATCCTCCTTCATCTTCTCCAGTTCCTGTTAAATAAACAAAAGCCAAGATTAATAGGTAACCTTAGCATTTATGATCAAAGATATAAAAGCACCAAAACTAGTTCAGTAAACAATGACCAAATTCCAATGGCCCAACCTCATTTTAAGTGGTACACATCCCAAAATAAGAAACTTTTGTGAAACCAGCTCTCAATAAACTGAACCAAAAATTGAAGCTGAGGAAGCTTTTACGTCAGGTCAAATCTTTCAAAAAAGGATTTCAAATTTAAAATTTTGGATCAGGTGCAACAAAGGGAAAACAATCTAATGGCACACATTTTGAAGCATATGGGCAAAGTTGGCACTTCATATCTTAAGTGTGTGCTTCACATTAGCTTATTTCAGGAAAATGGTTTTTTTTCTTTTTTTCTTTTTTTTTTTGCAGCTTCTTAAGTTCCATTTTGGGGATCTATTTCTCATAATTTGGGTACATTTCTTCAAGCTTTAAAAAAGGCAATTCTATGGAAAAAAAAAACTAATAAATTGTTTGGAGAATTCACACAATAATCATAAATTCTTTTAAACAATTTTTAATTAAAAAAAATCCCTCTTTCGTAATATGCAGACATAAATATAAGGTACTAGTAAAACCCTCCCAAATACATGCAAACTTACTAAATCATCAAAGGTTACAAACATTGTCGAGTTCAGAGCATTACATTCACATGAAGCAAGTTCCAAAACATACCTCATTAGAACAGAAGCAGCGATAAACATGGCCAGATTGGTGTAGGTTTTGTGCATATTGTTTGTATAAAGAATTCCTCTCAGACTGCCTGTAAGGACCATAATCCCCTCCAACACCAGGCCCTAGCAAATGCACCATAACACACAAATATACACACTTAACGAACAACAAATATACCACACTTAACGAACAACAAATATACCACACTTAACGAACAACAAATATACCACCAAAGCAAAACCATTCCAACTGCTCAAGGAAAAAGATTAATGTACACCCGTATGTTATTTGTCAGTAATGATGCGTGAACACCATATCATTTCAAACATGGCATTTGTCTCTATCTCTCTCTTCCTATCACATCAATTTACCCACCATACTTACATTTCTCTTTTTTCTCTCTATCTCTGTGTCAAATGTCAAATAGCTTTAAGGAGACCGCAAATCATCTTTGATGTAGGTATAGTAGATTATGTGACAAGAAAACGACATAAAAAGGGTGTCAAATATACTTGGTCTACAAGGTAAAAGATTAGTGGATGCCCAATGTTTAGTGACACCAAGAGGGGAAAAAAGTGATAGAAAAGAGAAATATTGATATAATGAATTTCCTATATCATCATCAGCGCTTTTTGTTTCTCTCTAACTATTTCTTCTTATAATATAACATACCTGTCAGACCTAGTCCTCTTTTTCTCCTTCTAGGTCTTAAATACAGTGTTGTTATCCATTGCTATTTTCCCATATATAATTGATGATGATGTAAAGAGACAGACAAATAAGGGGTGCCAAATGGAACAAATCACTCTTCAATGCAGAATCACCAACTAACCCTCCTCCCAATCAAGTCCAAGCCGTTCTATTTATCATTTCACTAGGCATCCTGTTATTTAATCATATTCTAATTAATTATAGCGTTGCAAATTATGCTGCAAGATCGACATTTTAGCAAACTAATGTACCCCAAAATCAGAAGGCTCCACATTATGCGCAGACTAAGCCTAACATATGAAAAAGAGATGTTTCTATATTTGAACTCATAACAAAGAAGTCACCAAGGCACACCCTTGCCGTTGCTCAAGGGCTCCCCCTTTCATAAGAAAAGCTTTCTGTACTTCAACTATATATCTATGATGTCATTCAAAGATTCAATTTTCTTATCTCTTTTAAATCTCCATTCATGCGTAGGTTTTATTTTACTTAAAGTGCCTATAATATAGAGGTATTAATATATCATCATCATTGTTGAACGCACACTCACTCGCTCACCTTCATCCCAATCAAGCCCAAGCCAAGAGAGATCTTTGAGCATGGCCTCCTCAGACTCCCTTGTGGACCTCTCCAAGTCAGTGTCCTCAATTCTGAGCACAAATTTCCCACCTTTGGACCTGAAATCGCAACCCCAACACACCACATAGCGGAAAACTTAAAACCAACGAAGACCCACTATTTAGATTGAATTTTTATGATGAAAAATGGACCTGGCGAACAAGTAGTTGAAGAGGGCCGTTCGAGCACCGCCGACATGGAGGTTTCCGGTTGGGGACGGAGCGAAACGGACGCGAACGGGAGGCTGCTCAGAGAGAGCAGAGACTGAGAAACGGCGTCGTTTGAAGAATAGGAAGGTGCGAGGGGCGTGAGAACGGTGGAAAATGGGAGGAGCAACGAGCTTGGACCATGGCGTGCTACCACTCAACAACGCCATTTCTGTCTCTTTTTTTTTTCTGTGTTCTGTTTCACACTGGATAATGGTTTTATGTTTTGGGGAGAAACTAAAATAAAATAAAAATTGATAACAATCTGTAACAATTAATTAACTTTAATAAACACAATATCTATAATTATTTTTAATAACTCTTTTGGTATATATATTTTATTATCGATTTTATTTTTATTAATCTAAATTATTTTATCAGATTTTGTAGTTTTTTTATAATTGTTTTAAGAATATTTTTTTTTATAAATTTTGTAGTACTATTTACTTTAATATTAATTGAAATAATAAGGTTTTAATAAGTTGACACAGGTAGATGATGTCGCATGATATTCTCATAACTTTTTTACTACCATTGGTGAATTAAAATAATTTTATTATTTGATAAAGGATATAATCTTGTCCATACAAAAATAATTATATCATTCCTTAGTTCTTATTCTTATAAAGTTATTTATATTTATTTAGTCATACTTTTTTTATATAGAGAGATAAGAATAAAATAACTACACAATTCCTTAATTCTTTCTTTATAAAATTATTTATATTTTATTTTAAATTATACTTTTTTACATATAGAAATACAACAGCTTGAGAACGTGTATATATTTTTTAATCATAGTGATAATAATAACTAATTTTTATTATAATGAATGATTTTAATTATATTAAGCATTTTTATTCTCTTAAAAGATAAGCACACAAACACTAGTACTTCTAATTTTATGAACAATAACTAGTTTACTTTTTTTTTTCTTAAAATAAAATATTTGTAATTATCAAAATCAGAAAAAATAGTTGCAAAAAAATTAATAAATAATAATCGCTTTTCATATTTTTCATAAAATTGTATTGTCTTCCCTATGTTGTTAATAGAGTAAGAATTATATTTTTTATTTATATTAAACTCATGGGAAAATATAATAATAAGTTAATATCGTGTTGTTTGTTTAAGGGTTGTTGTGTAAAATAAGATAGAAAGTAGGTGTTTTGAACTTCATTACATGTGTGGTAGAATAGGGTCAAGACAATCCACATAGAATGTCTTATAAGGAAAAGATTTTTCTCGTTCTTTTTTCTTTTATCTATAAAAAAAATTAAAAAAATATAATCTTGGATGCAATGTACATTCACTTAGTTTTTAAGTTCCAAAACACAATTTCTCAAATTTCCAAAAATAAATGCCAAAATAGATGGTTTGATTCTTTGTGAAGATTCAATTCATGATTATGTGTATGAAAAGTCTCCAAAAGAAGAATTAGTTTATGTCTTTCAGTTGAAGGATACCTTCAAAAGAAGCAAAGCAACATACTTTCCAAAGGACTAATGCACCACAACATTATTCAATACTCTAATGTGCAAACTCTCTTATTAAATTATATAACTGGCTTTTCATGTACTTCAAATTCCATATCATACAACATAGCAAAAGATAGGCTATTGCTTTCTTCATATCCACAATTACTAACTACACCCCAAAACTAAAACACCCTTCACCATGCCACTCTTTTGTTTATTTGTAATGTTGGTTTCAAAGACCAAATAATAGTTTTTTTTAAAAAAAAAAAAAAGGAAATTGGCACTTAAGGAGGATTTTCTAAACATCAACATTGGGAGGTTAATATTTCTCTCTATACTCAAACCCTTTAGAGTAATTGCTCAAAATGCATTAAGGATGAGAGCATAAGAGAAAGTAGAAACATATCAAGAAAAGCCATTAAGAATTCAATAGGATAACCAGATTGTGCCTTTGACAATGATCATTGGTGAATTAAAAGCTGAGAAGATACACAGGATGAAGTAAGAAACTAATAAACTATATAGCCTCAATAATCTTGAAGAGTTAAAAACTATGACACTCACTTTTGGACATTTTCTCTATTCTAAATTTAGCAAGGAGTAGATAAATTCGCCAAATCTTCAACCTTCAGTTCAGAATTTTCATGATGATTAGTTGCTAAAGGAGCCCTTCACACCCTCAAGGCTCTCCCCCAACGACGACCTGCAAGGTAAAACAAACAACGATGCTTAGACTAAACTTCATCCACACATGCCATGTAGCTCTCTCAACATATCAAGGTTCACTTATAATAAATTTCTTAACATGTACAAAATAAAATTGATTAAAAGGGTAAACATGAATCAAACATGTTTTCTTATTTAACTTCAAATCAAACCAATGGCTCTTGTTGCCTGTCATCCAACAACCTATATCAGCACTAAAACTAGAATCAAAGACAACTTCAAATCTCTGTCCATTTTAGACAACACAGCACTGCAGAAAGAAACTGGTTAAATTTTCTAGCCTAAAGCCAAGGATGAATGATATATTATCGACTGTAAGTGTATGCTAATTATTGTTTCCACTATGAACATTCAAGTTCTCGTTAACAACCTACCAATATCTTTTAAATTTTGTTATACAGTTGAAGTTATCTTTATTATAATAGTCATCCGCCCAAACATATCAGGGTTCTTCAATTTATACTAGCCCTCCAAAATCAGATAAAACTTCAAAGTAACAATATGTGACATTCCTAAGAAACAATGATCTTGTGAGATCCATTTTTCACTATCCCTACTCTCAATAATCAATGTACCAACACATGAATCCCAACCAAACAATAAAACTAAAGTTAACTCATAAAACTGATTAATGATCCAACTCATTTACTTCCCTAGGCTCTATGTTGATTACTTGGCTTAATCATACAAGCAAATTATGTGTCCTATTTACGGATTTGGGGATTCAATTATTTGTTACAATAATGGAGAAAGAACCACAACTAAATGTAAGATCAAAGTCCATGAATTGCAAAACTTCAACCCTTCCAATATCATAAAAATTCCAAGCATCGAGTTACAGAAACTAAACATACTTATGCATGCAGTATTTGTACTCTTGACTGCGAATCAAGTCTTTTTCTCCCTCTTCAAGCTACAAGAAAAAAATTCAATTCAATTGAAAAAGGTATCTGATCTGAACTCTATTGAAAAAGGTATCACATGAAGAGATTGTCTCACCGGGTCACTCTCATAGATGAGCTCAAAACAAGCTGGTGAAAGGCATCGCAGAGCACAATTCTCCCTTGCTATCGCTGATGATTTGCACGACCAACCCCACAACCCACTAACCACAAAAAGGCATAATCATATGTGTGGATCAATAGTTTCTAAACATCACACTTACTCCCATTAAATTTCTAAGAAAAAAAAAACAGCTAAGAACACTAACCAATATCTCCGAACAATGGCACTAAACTTGAAGCAGAAATGGTTCAATTATAATGCTAAAAGAAATGAGTCAACTAGGATGAATCTATAACAACAAGAGTTGCTGAATATCACAAAATTTTACAAACCAATTAAATATTCCAGAAATAAGAACCAGACCAGAAACAGAAAAACCAAGGGCATTTAGCTATATATTTCAGCCTAGCACTGAACACACTTTTAGTTATAATGTTACAAAGGTTAATAACAAATTTAGCAAATATACAATTTAGTCCTGAACATGTGTTACCTACTATGGTCCTCCAACCACCAAAGTTTCTTCTATGGAAATTAATCCTCAAAATTCTCAATTTGCTATCAAATTCAGTCTAGCCAAATCGCTGTGAAATTTACTCTTCCCAGATTCTCAAATTTCTATCAAAGTCCCTCTACCTAAAGTCTCAACTTGCTATCGTATTCACTCCATCCAAATTCTCAACTTGTTATTAAGTTCGATGCCCAAATTCTCAAATTGACACCAAATTTACCCAACACAAATTATGAACTTGCTCTCAATTTCAACGTCACTCTACTGAAATTCTCAACTTGCTATTAAGTTCGATGCCCAAATTCTCAAATTGACNTCAAATTTACCCAACACAAATTATGAACTTGCTCTCAATTTGAAAGTCACTCTACCGAAATTCTCAACTAACTAACAAGATAATAATCCCTTTTTATGCGGATTTTGCATAGACAAAACTTTTGGGACCAATAAAACAAGTATAACATCATTAAACATCAAAATATAATTCACTCTAAAAGACATGTTCTACGGCCCAATTTGTTAGATATTTTGAGAACCTGTCAATATCGGCATAGCACTGAATCTTGTTCTTCCTGACTTCAGTGTCCTGCCAGATACCCAGATATTAAAATCAATCGGAAAACGAAAAGGGTAACAGAAAACGCAAAAAGAAAGAGGGATAGAGGCTTACGGAGATTGGGTGAGAAGACTTGGCAAGGAGTGTTGGGCAAAAGAGTGAGGATATTAAGAGAAGAGACAGGAAGAAATTTGGTGTTGCAATCAGCATTCTGAAAGTGATTGTTATGTGAAAATCAAGGAACAATCAAGAAATTCCTAACAAATTTTGATGAAAACAAGCAAAGCTAAATCAATCAAGCAGTGACAGTGGCTAAATGCCTTATTCCACAAAACAGGTTTCACAGTGACAAGATCTTTGCAGTACAGTGTTTTACCCATTATTTAGGATCCTTCATAATTACTGTTAAAGAAAGATTTTAATATTTTTTTTAGAATACATATTTTTATAAAACAATGCTTATCATGAATAACAATTATTTATTGTTAATAATAAATTTTTGTTATCACTTCTTAATTTATACATTCTTATAAATACATGTTGTTATGTATGAATAATTACATTTAAATATCATGCATTTATAATATTATAAAAGTTAATAAAAAATATTTATCTTTAAAATATTGTTGTATATTATCTTTTATAACTTTGATATAAATTTGAATGATAATTTTTTTATTTTAATAACTATGATAATATCTAGTTTTCTAAATTTTCATTATCATAATAAATAAATAAATAAATACACAGAATATAGTTATGTATTTCCAATAGTTATTATAAAGAAGTGGTACTACTATAATCAGTTACTTCACTTTCTTTTAAGATATTAGAACTAATTACTACTATATTAGTTGTATTTATGATAAAATGGATAAATTAAATATGTCAAAACATGATTTTTTACTAACGAAGGTGTGATAATAATATATAAAAAATATCTATTATGATATTTTCTTTTCTTTCCTTTTTATATAGAATTACTTAAAATTGATAAAAGAAAATTAATTTCTTATGTTTTAATTTTACATCAATAAAAAACTTAAATTTAATCTAAAGAAATTCATTATAAATATTGTCATCATCAATAAAACTAAGTACCTATTTCTACATATAAAAAAAAATGAGTTTATACCAAAAAATTAAAGTTTCTAATTGAAGATATACGTTGCAATACAACTTTTTTTACAAGGAAAAAAAAGTAATATATATATATATATATATATATATATATATATATATAAAAAATTACTTTAATATTGTTTTACTATTTTTGAACTAAAAATAAAATTATTGTCGATTTACATTTTAATTTTCTTTTATTTCTTTCAATTCAAATATTAATCAAACAATTCAATATGATCATTTTCTCTTATTTTTTTAAATGGTATGTGTAATCATCAAACTAAAAGTTTATTTTTTTATTTTGCAAGTAAGTTATTTAGATATGAGTTGTGAGATATGATTTACTTGATAAGTTGTTAGTGTCAATATTTCACCATATTTACTTCAATTCTTATTGTATTTATTGTTTTGTGATTGTATATTTTTAAAGGTTTCTTTATTAATTAGACGCTTGTATGCCATTTTAGCTTATTTGTTTCGTTGTTTAATATTTTGTAGCTTTAGACATAACTTTTAAATTTTATTTTGATTTGGCTTGGTGCTTAGATGTTTCTAATTTTTAGACATCTAGATAGTTTGTTTGACGGATGCCTAGATGACTTTATAAAGTTCATTTCTTAGTGTTTAGATGTTTTCTCTCTTATGATTATTAGATAATGAGATTCTATTCTCTTTGTGATTTTTCTATGTCCTTTTCTTTCTCTTAGACATCTGATTACTCAAGATTATTTCGTTTAATATTGTTTGTTAAACTTCAAAACCAGAAATGCTTTAGACGATCCAGACTTTCCCTAGATGATTTTGTCTCAACAATCCAAAGCAAAGTCCATACTCCCTGATTTAGAAGAAATAACTTTATGAAAACTTGAAACCTTTTGGTTGTGTTTGTTATCCTTGTCTCAAACCATACAATCAAAATAAACTTTAGTTTCATACAACTAGGTGTGTGTTTCATGGTTAAAGTAGCTCACACAAAGGATACACATGCATTAACTCTCATGGGAGAATTTTCATCTCAAGACATGTGATTTTCAATGAGAATCACTTCTCTTTTCATGAAGGTTTCATTGATATAATAAATTCTTTAAACAAATAATTGAACCTATGTCAATTTTGCTTCCAAATTACTCTACAGGTACCATTATCAGCAATACTCTTGAACCAAACAACAATACTACAAATCATCAGGAAGAAATCACAAGTGATAGTCCTGCCAACAATGGTACAGATGAAGGAGATCTTGGTGAATCTTTTATTGATACATCAAGAGAAAGTTAAGAATAAGGTTTAACATCAATAGAGTTAGTAGAGAACAACAATCAAACTGAAACTGAAAACAATCAACCTAACACCAACACTCGTTGGATGGCGACCAGAAGCAAAACTGGAATTTACAAGCCTAAGCAACGATACATAAGATTGATAGAGGTTCATGAAGATGAAGAAAAACTAGGAAATGTCAAGGAAGCTCTAATCAAGTTAGAATGGAAAGAAGCTATGGATGCAGAATTCAAGGCTGTAGTGTCTAATCAAATTGGGACATTAATACCATTCAAGGGACAAGAAAACATCATAGACACAAAATGGGTCTTCAAATCCAAGTATAAAGCAGATGGTTCAATCGAAAGAAGAAAAGCAAGACTTGTTGCAAGAGGTTTTTCAACAAACAACATGCATAAACTTTGGTGAAAATTACAATCATGTGGTCAAGTCCAATTCTGTCAAAATCATATTAGCAATTATAGTACATTTCAATTGGGATGTTAGGCAACTTGACATAAACAATGCCTTAATAAATGGAAGTTTGAAGGAAACAATTTTTATGCATCAACTTGAAAGCTACACAAACTCAATCAAACCGAATTATATATGTAGATTGTCCAAGACCATATATGGTTTGAAGCAGGCACCAAGGGTTTGGTTTGATAAACTAAGAGACACGCTTCTAAATTGGGCTTTTCGAAAATCTAAAAGTGATCCTCTCATTTATGTTGATGACATTATTGTAATAGGAAGCAACTGTTAGAATTTAGAAACATTCATCAATCAACTGAATGTTGTTTTCTCATTGAAAGACTTAGGAAATATAAATTACTTTCTTGGCATTGAAGAAGTACAAAGGAATGTCAGTGGAATGTACCTAAGGCAAACTAAGTACATAAATGATATTCTGAAGAAGTTCAACTTGGAGACAATTTTTGTCTATCCAACACCAATGGTGGCTGGTAGACAATTCGCTACAAAAGAGGAACCATTGACCAATGCTACTTTGTACAGACAAGTCATAGGTGCATTGCAATATTTGACCAACACAAGGCCAGACATTGCTTTTGCGGTCAACAAAACTCAACAATATATGAGCGCACCTACCATGGACCACTGACAAGGAATAAAAAGAATACTAAGATATCTTCAAGGTACAATGAACATATGTTTACATATAAAAACTTCAAATGATCTTGACATAATAGGATATTTTGGTGCAGATTGGGCAACTAGTACTAATGATAGAAAATCCATGACAGGACAATATGTATTTCTTGGAGAAACTCTTGTTTCTTGGTCTTCAAGAAAACAAAAGCTAGTGTTACGATTAAGCACAAAATTAGAATACATAGCCTTGACTGATCTTGCTGCTGAAGTAGCTTAGATTAGATCTCTGCTGACAGTACTAAAACTATAAATGCTCAAAAAACCAAATTTGTGGTGTGATAACCTAAGTGCCAAGTCAATTGCTTCTAATCAAGTCATGCATACACAATTTAAACACATTGAGATAGATGTACACTACATATGTTATCAAGTCGTACAAAATGAAGTGATTGTGACCTATATTCATACTATTGATTAAATTGAAGATTGTTTGACTAAACCTCTCACTCATATAAGATTCAACTTGCTAAGAGACAAATTGGGCATGACCATGTCACCACCGAGGAGGAGTTAGACATAATCAAATATTCTGTTAAATATCCTATCATTTATGACTCTTGATTTTGGTAATTCACAATATTAATTTTCTTTTATGGTGTAATATTACATTAATTACTGATCAATATCTTATTTAAGAAATTATTTATATGTATTACCATAATTATATATATATATATATATATATATATATATATATATATATAAGTTTTTTATATTTTATATTGTTTTTTAAATATATTTTATTTTATATCCAAATTATTTTTTAAATATATAAAATATATTTTAATATATTAAATTGTTTTTTAATTTAATTTAATATATTATTATTTTAAAATATTTTTTTTGTTTATTGAAATTTGAAAATATGTTTTATTTTAACTTAAAATTTATTTTCATTCTAATTTATAATTAACAAATTATTTTTGAATAATTATTTTATAAATTGTTTTTTAAATATATAAATAAATATTTTAATATATTAAATTATTTTTTAATTTACTTTAATATATTATTATTTTAAAATATCTTGTTTTTGTTTATTGAAATTTGAAAATATTTTTTGTTTTAACTTAAAATTTATTCTCTTTCTAATTTATAATTTACAAATTATTTTTGAAAAATTATTTTAGAAATTATTTTTTAAATATATAAAAAAATATTTTATTATATCTATGGCATCTTTTACCAACTTTCTACTTACTTTCAACACTCAATTTAAGTATCCTCACTTTTCATTCTCTTACCTTTTATTTTCTTCCTTTTTCACTTGCTAATCCAACACATTCTAAAACTTAATTTTTATTTATCCTAACCACGCTAAAAAGAAAAGAAGTAAAATTTATAAACATATTGGTATGATTTGTGTACACTCATAAGGTAGCCTTCACCGAAATGAGTCAACGAAAAATGAAAGAAATTGGTTATAGATAATAGTTGTATACAATTTGATTTAACAGTTTATTATTTACATGCATATACATAACCTTCCACAGAAAAATCCAAAATGCAAAACATAACCATTGATTTAATCAAGGGTTGACGTTTTTATTCCTAAACTATAACATGATTTAAGTTTTTATCTTTATCTTAAATTTTGATCATGTTAAGTCCTTGTATTTAAAAAATGCATGAATAGAATCATTTTCATCCAATAATATTAGTTGTATTTTACTATGAAAAAAAACTACAAATCACATTAATTTTTTAAGACGTTGATATGAAGAGAAATTGTAGATTGTATCTAACATGATTTATGGTTTATTACATAAAAAACAATTAACATTATTGGGAAAAAAAGATTACATTTATGTCTTTTTTAAATATAACGACTTAATATAATCAAAATTTAAGATAGGAATGAAAAGTAAATTTGCCTTATAGTTTAGAAACATAAACATAAACATAATTAACCATTTTATCAATTTTCATTTTATATCTAACATGGATAGACTTTCAATCCTACGTGGAATCAAGAGGTAACACTTTAAATTTTTGAGATGTGATAGTGTAAATTTTTATTTATATATTTTTTTTAAAACACAATATTTTCATAAAACATTTATGAAAGATAATCAAACTTTATTCAATTAAAAGGTACACTAGTGAAAAACGCTGTTTAACGACCTATTAGATATCGGTTCCGTGAAAATCTGACGTCTATTACTGCACGGTGACATTATTGTAAATAAATTGGAAAACTAGATGTCAGTTTCGATGTCAGGCGACGTCTCGCACCTGCCGCAAACTGACGTCCAATTGTCTGAGGTATGTGATAAGACAGTCCATTGACGTCGGTGTTCACGGGGACCGACGTCTACTAGGCTGCAATTAATGTTGTCCATCAAATTCCCAGGAGCTTAGACGTCGGCTAGAAAGAGCATCGATGTCTACGTCACTGACAAGAAATCAAATGTCAACCGGTTCAGCTTTAGACGTCGGATCCCGTGAAAAAGCGACGTCGACTGGGCTACATTTAATGTTGTTCACCTAATTCCCTATGCAATTAGACGTCACGTAGTCAAACGCCGACGTCTAAGGCCTGTCTGGAAGGCGGGAAGACAAAAAATTTTCAATGTAGACGTCGGTTCTGAGGGGGCACCGACGTCTAAGTTCCTGTATTTTCACCAAATTCGAGGGTTTTAGACGTCGACTTTGAGGGACACCGACGTGAACTACCCTGACAAGAAACCAAAACGTCAATCTTTTCAGCTTCATAGACGTCGGATCCCCTGAAACACCGACGTCTATAGACGTCGGTTTCGGGAACAACCGACGCCCCATTTCATTTTAAATAGACTGCAGACTCTTCTCACCATTCAGTTTCTGATCTCGTCTTCATCTCTTCTCCTTTTTCTCTACTTCTCATCTTCTTTCGCTTGTGCACCTCTACTTTTTATCTCTTGCGGCATTGTATTGTCGTTTCTCAATATGTTATTGTCTTCGTCCTCTCCTTTTTCTCTCTTGCATCCCAGGTGCGTGGTTTTTTTTTATGCTTTACCGTTTAAACTTTCTTTAGTTTTTTATCCATTATCTTGTCGTTCAACTGATTAAAATTTGCTTTGTTTGTGTTGTGTTTTAGTGCAGTTTTGATCCTTTCTTTGGGTAACATAGTGTAACATTCTCCCTTTGCTTGCTTCTTCACATGAAGAGTGGCGATCTTTTGAGTTTTCTATGGCTTCCGACCCAAAATGGAACTTGGGTCCTTGTCTAATTCTCATATCACGGTAACTTTTTTCCTTTGCGGTTGAATAATGGGAAGTAGTCATGGACCCAGGTTTGGTTTTGGGTTGAATGTCATAGAAGATTCAAAAGACGCAAGCTTTTTTTGTGGGGAAACTAGCGAGAGGAGAGTGTTACACAATGCTACCGAAAGTCTGGATCAAAACTGCACTAAAACACAACGCCCTTGATAGACGTCGGTTAGTGCATGGTCCAACATCTATAAGAACATAGACGTCGGGTAGTCTCATTTACAACCTCTATATATTTATGTTGACGTCGGTTTAGGTATAGGCGGACGTCTATATAGAGTAAATAGACGTCGGTTTGAGTATAAGCAGACGTCTATATAGAGGTTGGTGGATATCGCTAACTGACATCTATATAGACTTCTGTCATTACCTGACTGATGCAAAGTAACGTCACTAGAATAGACGTCGGATATGAAACTGACGTTAAAAGCCCAAATTAACCGACGTTAAACAACGTTTTTGCACTAGTGGTAGAAGCAAAACATATATATAATCATCGTCTGAAAAGTTTAGAATATCACTTTTGCATAAAAATATAGCAAATCTAAAAACTCTTTAAATAATAAACGATCAACCCCGAAATAAAGATTCCAACTCTCGTCAATTACTTCAATCTGATCTTATCTGCAACGTTATCTACTCTCGTACAAGTACGATCATCGTAGGTGGAAACTACAACCACAAACATGCAAGAGTGAGCAACCAGAAATAACATCATAATATCTATAACATAGTATTACAACATTAAACACAAACCGTAACGAGTCATAACAACATATCTCCACTGATACATAATATCACAACCAATTCATTCATAAACCATTGTCATTTCCTTGTACTTTGTCGTCTGAACCTGTTACGCAAAACAGGACGATTCAAGTCGTCCTAAATCATAACTTTAGACTTATCTCCCCGACTTTTCAAGCCTTGTAGACATTCACATCCTTGCGTAAAAGGAAGTGACACTCGAATTTCTATCTCTATAAAAGACCCAACATCCTTATCGTAACGCAATACGAAATGTTCATACAAACAACAATAGTATGAGAAAAATGACAGTTTCATATTCACATCACAATTCCATACACATTCTCATTATCATTCGTTACTCCACAAATTATAAAATTTATTTCACTATATTAAAAAAATATACATCGACTAGTAATAGGAAACAATACATATTTTCAACAATATGCATTGTTCACCAATCTCAATATTTATAACACACATCTTATTACTTTTCATAAATATTATCAAAATAACATCTATCCACCCATTCCAAAGTTCTAAAACTCAAAGCAATTATTCAATTAAAATAATTAAACCCAACAATTACATAAACATTAATCCTTAAGTTGTGCCACTAACTTCAACATGCTAATAATAACAATATAACAAAAGCGACCCAAAGTATTTACAATGACACCTCTAGAACCTTACTTTGTCTACTGTTACTCATCCAATACTCAAAACATACACCATCCACGAATGTCAAACTACACATCCGATATCTTGCACTCAATTTAAATCAAATATTATGGTCTCTCTACCATCCATGGTCACGCTCCTAATAATATTATGAAAAAAATTCTTATTAACAATTATCTTTTGACAAGCTTATATAATAATTTATAAAGCTTATATAATAATTTGTGATTGATTTATTTTAAATATTTTTTTAAACATAAATTTAAATCAATCAATAAAATCATAACATGTGTCTTATTATTAAAAAGTTTTTATTTTTCTTTTTCTACCACTCAAAGAAACCTACAAATTTTAATGCATCCTAATTAACCCTTGTTTCCTTCTCTCTAATTCTCTGGCGGACTTCTTCTTTTCCTTTCCCTCCCTTTGCAAAACATAAACTTCCTTTCTCTCTCTCACCTAATAATCCATACTTCTAAAATTACTCTCCTCACTGTCCTTTATCTTGACACTACTAGTTAAGTGAAAGAGGGTCCCCTCGTACTTAATCTAACTCATTATTTTACTTACTCTTATATATAAATCACCTAAACTTTCCCTCTGCAAAGGAAACTCTCGCTCACTTTCTCCTTAGATAGACTCATGCACAAAAGAAGTCAAAAACGTGATTTTTTCTATCTTGCAATAAAACAAAACAGAACTTCCTCCTCACATTCATTCACGTGAATTAATAACCATTTTCAAGATTTTTCTCTCTCATTCACCAATGTGAGTCCCACGAATTTCACCAATTAAATAAAACAAAAGAAAATTATATTTTAACACTAATTTTTTAAAACCATTTTCATACTACACACATATCAAAATATGGATAAACGATCTTAAATTAAAAAAAAAAAAATCAAGCAGCAGGAACTCCAACTAGCATCCTGGAAGCGTCTCCCACTTTCGCACGATGCATAAATCACTTGTTCAGGCGCTTGACATTATGACACAAACATCAATAATTCTTACTTCAATCAAATCCCGAAAATTTAAATTAAAACTAAAACTAATTAATTCTTATTCATCTCCAAACAATTTCATCACTCAATAACATATCATAATCAAATATTACTAACACAGAATATTAAAATAAAAATAAAAGGTATTTTTATTTTTTCCGAATCTTACAAATTCAACCATTCTTTGAGAAAGACTTGGTGAGCAATGGCTACAGAGAAGAACTTTGAGCCTTTTTCTTGAACCACACAGCTGCAATGATTGCAAGGGAAGCACAAACTGAATTTGGTATCTTCTTCACCACTTTCCCAACACCTGGAACACCCTCAGTGGCTTTCTTTGTTGCCACTGCAACTGTTGATGCTACAACCATAGTGACAACAAGTTTTTGGCTAACAACAGTGAATGTATCAGCTGTCATTTGAAGCATGAAGTCGAAAAATTCTTCACGCTCAATATCCCCATCAAGGTTGATATCACATTTCTGCAAATTGTTATATGAATCACACTTAGTTCCAACAAACTAATAATTATAGCATACATAAAAAAAAATCAAATGTAGTTGAAGTAAAATGATAAATTCTGTTCGTCTGAACAAAGTTGTATTTGTACATTTAGCTTGTTTTAAGAGTTGAATTTTAATGTAGTTAAGCAGAACAAAAAGACCACATGATAACTTTTGTCTGTTTGTTGATTCTTATTAATAAAAAGGGTAAATCATCAGACGTTGAAGGCAGAAATGTGAGCGATGACTCTCGAGTTTCGACGAGCCTTCGAACGACATTCTGAAACCGAGATCGAAGATCTGAAGGGAGTCGTAATTCTGTCAATGACGATCGAGAATGACAATCATCAGAGAGTTCTAAGGAGGAATCGGAGGACAACCGAGACTGGTTGGATGGTTGGATAATAAAGGCTGAGAAGTTTTTTGACTTTTAGGGAGTGACGGAGGAAGAGAAGAAGAAGCTGGTTTATATATGTATGGAGGGAGGCGGAAACTATTGGTTTCACTTTTGGCGGAAGAAAACCAGACACCCAACGTAGAAGTTGTCTACGGAGGCAATGACGCGGATGTTCGGAGGCCTGAACCAGGGCATTGTTTTTGAGAAGTTGGTTGTCGTGCGACAGAAAGGGGGCATTGATGAGTCTATCCAGGAGTTTGAAGTACTCGTGGTGCAAGCAACTGAAGTAACTGAAGAGCAATTACTGGGGTATTTTTTCGTTGGTTTGCAGGAGGGGTTGCACAACTTAATGAGACCGCACGACCCACGCGACTTGTTGATGGCAATGGAGCGAGTTCGAGATGTCGAACAAGTGGGGTTGACACCACAGGGGAGTAGTGGAGCCGGAGGAAAAGGAGGGGCGTCGTGGGGAAGATACTCCGCGAGTTTTGGGACGGTTGCAAGATCGAAAACTTTTCGTGGCCCGTCAGAAGTATCTGTGAACGGCAGCGGAGGGCAAGGGATGAAGAAGGACGTTAGCGCGAATACCGTGAATTAGAAGGCGGGTAGTAGAGGAGGAGGAAACGCAGGAAGGGGAGTCAGAACTCTGCTATTAAGTGACATGAAGAAGGACGTTGTTTCCACTGTTGTGGACCTTACAGTCTGGGCCATCGCTGTGCTGAAAGGAGCATGCGTGTCATGATATTGGCGGAGGAGGATGATGCTTTGGTCATCAAACTCTAAAAAATACAACCCACTTTTTTCCTTAGCAGTTAAAATTCTTCCACGTGGCAAGGTCCTGAAAAACACAATAAGTTGGAAAAAATGTTACTNAGCAATTTAAATCCTTTGTGAGTTTTTGCATAGAGATAAGATTGTTAGTTAATTGAGAAACATGTAAAACATCCTTCAATACAATAGATGAGTCCAAAATTATATTCCTAGAGCCGCATATGGGTATATCCTGACCATTCGCAACTCTAATAAGCGGTTATTTATTTCCTTTACCATATGAGTCGAAGGAAACACTAAAAGGTGTCATATGATCAGTTACACCCGAATCAAGGATCCAAATACCTTGAGACACATGATCAACAGTATTGAGGCAAATCTTACCTTTTATGGACAGAGTACATGATCCAGAGGGCTTACTCATTGATTGATTCATTGCGTTCAAAGGAATAATTTTTGCTTCAGACATCTCGTAGAACGCAATGAGAGTCTCCAAGACAATGACGACATATGGGTCACACCGAAAAAAAAAGGAGCAGAACTTAAAAGCCCAGATCTACTCAAGAAAAGATCAAACGGGGTCGTTACAAACCCTAGGAACAGACTCAAGAGGCTCCAGCGACTCTGTCTGTGGCGCCGGTGACGGTGGAGGCGCGTGGCGGCTCCTCTCATGAAGCGACTTCCGGCGTTGTGGTTGTCGGAGTTGGCACACCTTTCTGCCCTATCAACGACCCCAACCGACGACGGCGGCAGCGGTGATGGTCAGACAGCAGCGGTGGCAACTGTGCAGCGACGTTTATGGTCGCCGGAGTTGGGCGCACCTTTCTGCCTTATCAATGACCCCAACCGACGATAGAGGCAGGGACGGTGGCCGGATAGCGACGACGGCACAACTACACGGAACGAAGTTCCAAGATCGGAAGCTCTTGATACCAAGAAGAAAATAAGAGTGAAATTTATTATTCAGAATTAATTGAAAATACATTCTCATATCTTCTATTAGTAACAATCTAATTCTCTTAAAAAAGAAAATAGGAAAACTAAGAAAAACAAAATAAAATAAATAAAATAGAAGATTATATATCTATTTTCACTAATTAGGAAAATTATAAAGATATCTCTAATTACAATAATAGAGTACCTAGTTTGATCTCATTATGTCACAATAAAGTACCTCTTTGACTTCTTCGACTCTGGCTTTTGATGGAGGGTCAACATGGGGACCAGGTATATACTTGTTGATATCACTATACCATAGAAACAGGTCTCTTTTAGAAAAAGTAATCAAATTTATTCAGTAGTTGAAAAACGTATTATCAAGGCCACCAAAACGTCAAAAACAATAATGAAGCAGCCTTCTTACTTGTACACGAGTAAAACAGCAATATACAGTTCTTCAAAACTCAACCTATCACTTTCCTTTTGATTCTGTACTTTTTCAAAAACTTGATCTGTTATCTTTCTTATTTGCGTTTTCGTCCACTCCTTACCTATGTAAAATGCATAGTTATTAAACATTAGCAATTGATAACTATAACACGACCACACAATTGTGTGCTATTTTTAATATGTCGTATCTTACATATGCAAGAATGTCATTATAACTTAATGAAGGTGATAAAAAAATGCATTATCATTAAATCATGTTACCTGATGTTCATGAAGAGTGAACTAGGAAAGTTTTCAACCATCAAAGAGCGGATTTGTAGAAAAACCAATTATGCAGAACAGAATCATTAATATTTAGGGGTTTGTGATAACCTTTAAAATTTTGAAAGATTCAGTAAGTAATATCAAGTTCATTTCTTCAGCCTGAATTTAGGCTACTTGAATATTAATATCTTTATCTTTGGTCTAGCTGTTAAAAACCACTTTGTAAAAATCAAGTGTTCAATTCTTGAATGGAGACCCAAAAATTACAGCAACTTTTCTTGCTCTCATACTTTCTCATCCTTTTTCTCCTTATTTCCCATCTATCATTTT
>NC_028359.1:9494121-9501231 GCF_000741045.1 Vigna radiata var. radiata | reverse complement strand
TGTCAAATACTTGTCCCATGCTGTGATACCAAAAACAAGTCTCTCAGATATGAAGCTTTATCTGCGTGGTTGTGGTGATAGATTTAAGGCACAATCATATACTATGAACGTTAATCCTTTGCAGAATCTAAAATCAGACATCTCGTCATTTTGTTTTTGTTTTCTTTTTTCCATAGAAAACAAAGCATCTTTTCATCTATCATCTTATTTTGTTTAGATGATATCAAACTTACGTTAATCCTTTGCAGAATCTAAAATCAGACATCTCGTCATTTTGTTTTTGTTTTCTTTTTCGAAAAGAATACTTTAACACACTTTTGAAGTTTGACACTCGTTTAACACGCGGTGGGATCCACATTTGCGCTGGATTGGGATGATACTAAATGAAACTGTCCGTTTGAATTTGGTTTTCTCTCTGAGATCACTTTTGCTGGACCATTTCCATTTCATTTTGAAAGATAAAGTATTCGTGCTAGGACAAGGGGTGAACGAGAACGTTGTCTCTCTGATATGGTAAATGTCTGACAGAAATTGTTGAGGCAGATCATTGCCACCATTTATATGCCTATTATTTCGGATAAAATCCTCTTCTGTCATCTACTTTTTGACCTGCACATTATGATGATCAGTATTAAGCAATATAATTGAGTATGATAACACGAGAGCAACATCCTTGTTAGCTAGGATATCTGGTGATTGTTCAAGCACCCTGTGTATGTTCTGTGATTCTCCAGGAAGCCTAAAAGTCTCCAAAAATACACGTAAGGCTGTGTCTAAGGTCATGGAAATCAAATGTCTAAGCAAATTCATGAAGAACCTGAATGTAGAATTCATCATGATCTCCAAGGAAATCACCAATGGAATTCTTATCCAACCTAGCTGTGTATCTTAAAAAGCAGGCAACACTTTGGGAATCAGGTTTGTTAGGCAAAAGATGTGCTCAATTGTTGACCTGGTTGATAACTTATGGTTTAAGTTTCTGACACTTAAATATTTTATGAATATACTTGCAGCAAACGTTCTAAATTCTCATCTTCAACTTGAAGAGGTGTCGGAAAAATCAAAGGCGTTAATACCTGCTGACAGCCTCCGAGCACCAACTCAAATTTCAGAGTCTACATCTAATGTTTTGCCAAAAGGTAATTATTTATTCATACCCCCACAGTCTGAATTCCATTTGTCACCAACAATGGTGCATGGTTATTTCACAGAGACTAAAGATTTGGCTACTGAAACGTCAACTGTTCAAAAGTTTGATTTTGCTTCATATAATGAAAACAAACCTACTCGGTGGTTTTGGACAATCAAGACAGCTTGGTAGTGGTTTACCTGGAAGTGGTTTTTCCCCTCCCAGTGCTTTTGGTCGTGGATTTGCTGGAAGTAGTTCTACTAACACTGCCATTGGTGGAGGGTTTGCTGGTGTTGCATCCACTGGTGGTGGATTTTCTGGTGTAGGATTTGCCGGTGCTGTTCCTTCAAATGGGGGATTTGCTGGAGCTGCTTCAGGTGGTGGTTTTGGAGCATTTAGCAGCCAAGGGAATAGTGGAGTTGGTGACATTGGCGGCAGTAAGCCACCTGAGCTATTCATATAATTTTAATACTTCTTTTATCCTCTTTGTTTGTAACTAATTAAAAGAAGTTATATTTTTCCTCAAAAACTAAAAAAATTATCTTTCTACGTCTCTCAAATTATTATTTTTATTAATATACTTTACTTTGTTAACAATAATATGTTTTAATCTAAAAGGACTTTTACATCACACTTTAAATTATTTATTAGAAACGTGGTATATAATTTAAATTTAAAAAAAATAAAAATTATTAGTTTAGTAATAATATATTTTTTAAATATTCCCCTTTAATACTAGTTACCATTTCAAAATAATTTGAACTAAATATATGTTTAATTATTTGTGTATTTTTAATTAAGTCTTTATTAAATTTAATTTGTATATTGGATATTTAAAATTTTTATATTTATTAATATTTTGAATTCAATAACTTAATTATTATCTTTTTCTTATTTTTTTTATAATCTGAATTTTTTAATTAATGCAAAAGTAATAGACAAAACTTTATTTTAATAACCAATCCTAAAAAAATTAATATCAATTTAATATCGATTATATTATTAAGATAATATATATATATATATATATATATATATATATATATAAGTTTTTATATTTTATATTGTAATATAATGAATACTTAAAATAAAATAATATACTAAAAATAAAATAAAATAATTAATTTTAAATTTATATTTGATAAATTAATTTACTTTAATACATTATTATTTTAAAATAAAATTGTTTGTTATTTTTTAAATATATAAAAAATATTTTATTATATTACATCTTTTACCAACTTTCTACTTACTTTCAACACATAATTTAAGTAACCTAATTTTTCATTCTCTTACCTTTTATTTTCTTCCTTTTTCACTCGCTAATCCAAACACATTCTAAAACTTAATAACCATGTTAAGAAAGAAAAGAAGTAAAATTTATATACATGTTGGTATGATTTGTGTAGACTCATAAGGTAGCCTTCACCGAAATGAGGTCCTATGAGCTTTCATTTCAAACATATTTTTCAGTTAGATAAGCTCATTATAGGAACCAAGATATTAGAGATGAGTAAACGTAAAAATAAAAGAAAATGGTTATAGATAATAATTGTATACAATTTGATTTAACAGAGTTTATTATTTACATGCATATTACATAACCTTCCACGGAGAAATCAAGAGTTGGTTTATTATCCAAAATGCAAAACATATCATTGATTTAATCAAGGATTAACTATGTTTGTATCCTTAAACTATGACATGATTTCGGTTTTTGTCTCTTTCTTAAATTTTGATCATGTTAAGTCTTTATATTTAAGAAATGTATGGATACAATCATTTTCACCCGACAGTATTAATTGTATTTTAGCATGAAAAACTACAAATCACATTGATATGAAGAGAACTTGTGGATTGCATCTGACATGATTTGTTGTTTATCACATCAAAAAACAATTAACCCTGTTGGACAAAAAAGATTACATTTATGTCTTTCTTAAATATAAGGACCTAATTTAATCAAAATTTGAGATTGGAACGATAACTAAATTTGCCTTATAGTTTAGGAACAAAAACAAACATAGTTAAACCTTTTATCAATTGTCATTTTGTATCTAACATGGATACAGTTTCAATATTATGTGCAGAATCAAGAGAATTCAACCATTCTTTGTGAAAGACTTGGTGAGCAATGGCTACAGTGAAGAACTTTGAGCCTTTTTCTGGAACCACACAGCTGCAATGGTTACAAGGGAAGCATAAACTGAATTTGGTATCTTCTTCACCACTTTCCCAACACATGGAACACCCTCGGTGGCTTTCTTTGTTGCCACTGCAACTGTTGGTGCTACAACCATAGTGACAATAAGTTTTTGGCTAACAACAGTGAATGTATCAGCTGTCATTTGCAGGATGAAATCGAAAAATTCTTCACGGTCAATATCCCCATCAAGGTTTATATCACATTTCTGCAAATTGTTATATGAATCACACTTAGTTCCAACAAACAAATAATTATAGCATACATAAAAAAAAATCAAATGTAACTGGAGTATAAGGTTTAAACTTCTTTTTGGTCCCTAAGTTATAAACGAATGTTCAGTTTAGTTCCCGTTTTTAAAAATGTAAACCTTTAATTCCTAAGTTATACAAAATGTATCAAATAAGTTCTTTTTTGATGTTCATTGTCAAAGTACAAAGAGCAATCTAAAGTGCTGTTATTATTAAGAAACAAATCAGAACAATCTAAAAATGTAGCAGTTGTTAAGAAACAACTAAAAACAGTATTTCAAATCAAAAAAAGACTCATTTGATACATTTTTTTATAACTTAGGAACCAAAGATTTACATTTTTAAAAACGGGGATTAAACTGAACATCCGCTTATAACTTAGGGACCAAAAGAAGGTTTAAACCGGAGTATAATGATAAATTCTGTTAGTCAGAACAAAGTTGTATTTGTACATTTAGCTTGTTTTAAGAGTTGGATTTTAACGTAGTTAAGCAGAACAAAAAGACCATTTTGAAGAAAAATGAAAAGGTGCCTCTCAATTCCTAGCACATGATAAATTTTGTCTGTTTGTTGATTCTTATTTAAAAAAAGGGTAAATCAAGTACATGAAAAAGAATAGTTAGCTTCTTGCAGATAAAGTGAAGCTCTAATGGGAAGTGCAGAACCCATCTGATAAATTGCAAGAGAGGCATGTCCAGAACAATAGTCATACTCAGAAATTTAAAAACCAGAGTGTCTTATGCACTTCTACAAAATAACAGAATTTAAGAATCCACATTTCAAAAAATTACATTTGTATTCCAATGATTTTCACAGTATTGAAACTATTCAATAGTAGTGCTGAATCACTCTTTGACTATATCTTTGAAATGTGATGTGGAACGAATTCATGTTTCCTAAGGTATTTCTGCATGATCTTCACCCCAGGTAAAGTTGATCTTCTTTACTTTATCCAAGTCTACTCACGTGATTTATGAAATTGAAATATCTTGTTCAGTTTTCTCTTATCATACTTACGAAGTATCTTACTACATTCCCCCTAACCACACTGATAACCTTCTTAACATACAAATCAGTACCTTCCAGGCAGAACGATAATAAACGTATGACTCGGAAAATTATAAGAAATTTGTCAATGTTTGAACCCATCAAATTTCAAGATATTTTTCTTGTGTTCCAATACAAAAAAATATTTCACATCTCATAAGAGCTGAATACTATCACCCTCTAATCTACCTAGACGCCATTTTACAGGGACAAAACTGTGATAAATCACTGAACACCATAACAAACAATACTTTGGATATAATGACCTTATTGACACTTGCAAACTTCTAGTGAAAACACTTTGTGACTTTTCAGTTAATGTTTTGTGATGTATTCCCATCCACCATTGGTTTTTAAAATAGTATTAAAATGTATGAACTTCTTTGGGATAGAAAACTCACTTATTCAATGAACACTTTAGCTCAAAGTTAGTAGACAACTCAAACCACACCACAAACCATGGTCTTTGAACCAAATTAGTCAGTTATGTTATCCTGCCCACAGATTATAGTTTGACATACACGCTACAAGTCCCTGATATTTAGGCTATGTTTGAGTTGATAAAAGTAGAATGGAATATAATGTTAAGTTGTTTGAATTGGTAAGATGAGTATGAAAAGGAAATTAGTGCAACCTAATCCATCTTAGTTCATTATTTACCTTAACTTTTCTTTCTCCCCCAATTTGAGAGGAATGAGAATATTTTTTCATTATATCTTAACAATCCATTATGTTCCATGAAATCATTCTACTCCATTCCATTCCAATCCATCTCTTCCATTATGTGACACAAGATGATAGAATAGTCTTTGTTACCAACTGTCGATCATTGCCTCACAAACCCTCTGCAAATTCAGAAACATGAAGTTTCTTCACAAACACAAACCATCATTACACTTATGCTAGTTTAATATTAAATTAAGAGGAGGATTATGACTTTTCACATAGTTTGAGACACTGCAGGGCAGAAAGTCTTTTCCTGACATTGGAAAATAGCCCTTGTGATCCAATTCTATTAATTTTTGAATTGCAATCACAGGTGTTTAACAATGGCAATTTTACTGAGTAACAATGTCTACAGACTGCAGTACTTTTTCCTTCCAAGTTACATGATACACCTTTATGTACAAATTTGCCAATTCACTTAGATCAAACCAATTAGTTAAAATACAACCAATACGAGCACTAGTGAAAACAAGAAAACCAGAACGATGAAGTCCTTCTCAAATTCTATGCTCAGATTCATTACTTGACTTTCACTTTGAGATATGTTGTAATACAATGATGATTTATATATCTTGACTTGAAACATGATTTAATACGACGAAGATTTTCATTTGCCATTTTGAATTCCTCTCATTATCACTTTCACTTTCACCAAGTATGCACTAAACCATAAATACATCTGGCATGGTTATCTCTCAAATTAACCAAAACTCTAACAAACAATTTATCAGATGAAGCAGCATTACTGCTTGTATTTAAACTCTCCTCTGTTATCATAATGGAAAACCTGAATTAGTAATATATTATTAAAAAGTTAAAAAAGGTATTCAGTACATAACATGATTATAAGAAAAAGCGCCATAGCTTAGATTGGTTTCAACTGTGTAAAACTTTTACATATATAAATAAATAGAGTACCTAGTTTGATCTCATTATGTCACAATAAAGTACCTCTTTGACTTCTTTGACTCTGACTTTTGATGGAGGGTCAAAATGGGGACCAGGTATATACTTGTTGATATCACTATACCATATAAACAGGTCTTTTTTAGAAGAAGTAATCAAATTTATTCAATAGTTGAAAAACGTATTATCAAGGCCACCAAAATGTCAAAAACAATAATGAAGCAGCCTTCTTACTTGTACACGAGTAAAACAGCAATATACAGATCTTCAAAACTCAACTTATCACTTTCCTTTTGATTCTGTACTTTTTCAAAAACTCGATCTGTTATCTTTCTTATTTGCCTTTTCCTCCACTCCTTACCTGTGTAAAATGCATAGCTATTAAACATTAGCAATTGATCACTATAACACGACCACACAATTGTGTGCTATTTTTAATATGCCGTATCTTACATATGCAAGAATGTCACTATAACTTACTGAAGGCGATAAAAAATGCATTATCATTAAATCATGTTACCTGATGTTCATGAAGAGTGAACTAGGAAAGTTTTCAACCATCAAAGAGCGGATTTGTAGAAATACCAATTATGCATAACAGAATCATTCATAATTTAGGGGTTTGTGATAACCTTTAAAAATTTGAAAGATTCAGTATGTAATATCAAGTTCATTTCTTCAGCCTGAATTTATGCTACTTAAATATTAATATCTTTGGTCTAGCTGTTAAAAACCACTTCGTAAGAATCAAGCGTTCAATTCTTGAATGGAGACCCAAAAATTACAGCAACTTTTCTTGCTCTCATACTTTCTCATCCTTTTTCTCCTTATTTCCCATCTATCATTTT
>NC_028359.1:9488060-9493366 GCF_000741045.1 Vigna radiata var. radiata | reverse complement strand
TGTCAAATACTTGTCCCATGCTGTGATACCAAAAACAAGTCTCTCAGATATGAAGCTTTATCTGCGTGGTTGTGGTGATAGATTTAAGGCACAATAATATACTATGAAATCAAACTTACGTTAATCTTTTGCAGAATCTAAAATCAGACATCTCATCATTTTGTTTTTGTTTTCTTTTTTCCGTAGAAAACAAAACATCTTTTCATCGATCGTCTTATTTTGTTTAATTTTTTTTTAAATGTTTGAAAATTTGTATTTTTATCTCTAAAATTTTGTTTATTACATCAGTTTGATCGTTCTCTTGAAATACTATACGAAGAGAAGAGTATTAATTTTTATTGGTATAAAAATATTTGTTATAAATTACATTTATCATCATAAATTAAAAAGTGAAAATTTTAATATAATAAAAAATTTAATAAACCAAACTAAAACATTTAAATATTTAAATTTTGATAAAAATATTGACTTTGTCACACAAAATTTTTCATTTAATCTTTTTTATTTTTAAATAAATTCTGCACAAAATTCTCTTACTCAATTATTCTCCGGTGAGTTTTTTCTTCGTAAAAATCAATTAGGAAAGTTAAATGTTCGAATAAAAGGTCATGATGTTTTGTAAGACTATAATCACAATTAAGTATAAAAGATAAATATCAAACACATTTTTTGTATTAAACTAATTATTAATTATATTTACGATTGTTTTGTAACTTAAAAATCAAATGTCAAACCTTTTTGTAAAAGATAGTGTGAGGAAATAATTATAATTGTGATTAAAGTGTGATTGATTATAACTTTAATAAATACACGTTCAACTAAGTAGTTGATTATCATTAATTATTATATTTAATTAAGTGTTTAGACACTTTCTGACTTAAATATTAAAATACTGGTATCATTTTAGCAGTTGAGATGAAGGAAAATTTTGTATTAATGAATTGACTAAAGATAATTACCAAGAGTATGTGAAAAAAAAATTGAATTATCATAGAAAATATATTTAGATTTTCAAATAGTTAAAAACATTTGATATGGAATTTTTAGCTATTGTTTAAGTACACTTTATAAAATTAAAATGAGATCAACGTTAAAAAAATTGATATAAATGACATCGAAATTTAAGACTTCTTTCTTCTGAAGTTACACATGATTGATGTGACAAAGGGAAAGTGATGTTGATAGATTATCATATTCATCATTTACTTTGATTTAGTTCAATAATTTTAATGAATAGTTTATTTGTTATTATTAAATTAGAAAATAGTAAATGATATATATATATATATATATATATATATATATATCATTTATGACAAAAGTAAGTTAAGCGGTCTATAATAATGTTGATGTGCGAAAAGCAAATTAAATTATCTATCAACATGGCAAAGAATTTTTTATATAAAAAAATGGTAAAGTATTACATTTATAATACTAACTTTTTCATAATAATAAGTTTTTAAATATATTTATTCACGATAAAATTCATATATTTACAAAACCTATAAAATCGATGACATGCCTTTTAATTACTATTTTTATTTATGATACAAATAAAGGTTTATATTTATTTTATTAAATTCATTATTTCAAAAAAATTTGTAAGAAAAGTCTAAAAAGTCTAGAGTATTTTAAATAATGAGATTAAATTATTTTAATATTAAAAATTTAAAAATAAAAATAGAATTTATATTAATATATTATCTTTTTAAAACTCTTTTTTCTAAGAGGTCGTACTTTTTATTTAAGTTTTTTAAATCTTTGTCTATTTGTATTGAAATAAGAGATTTCCTTAATAATCCTTAAGAAGAGATCTTTCAGTCCAGACAATCATTTTCACAAAAAAGTAAGTTGAATTTTGTTTTTTTTCTCAATGTGTGTTTTTTCATATATATGAATTGTTCTAGTTGCATTTGTCATCTAAGTCTTCTACATGACTCTCCACTAATAAGTGGTCTTGATAATATGCCTTAATCATGTTTTTGTGGTTTGTAGGAGCATATAAGGTTCGTGGAATTGTTTTAGAGTCCTTAGAGTCGTTTGATCATTTGATAGTTAAGTGAAGCTAGTTACACTAATTTTAGCTAATAGGCAAGTTTTGATTGATGCTTGTATGTCAATTAGATTGTGTAATTGAATTGTCTGATGAGATACGACCTGTTGAGTTGAATTAGGAAGTTTGAATTGTCATCAGAAATAATGTGATTGAAACTCTATTATGATTGAGTCTGCATTTGAAGTGAATTGTATTGTTGAAATACATTGGTTGGTTTAAGAATTTGTGAGTGGTGTTAAACTGATTTTGTAGGACTAGAATGACATAAATCTATAGAATTCTATTATGCAAAATTATGTAGACTTCTTAAGTGAGCATATACTCATTGGACGAAGTCAAAGTCAGAGAGTTACTGTCTTGGTGATCGTTGGGCAAGAATATACTCGCTAGCCGACTTTTGGAAGATATTATGCTATGATAAGGGCAGAAGCAACCGGTTCAGGTAACCTTATCATTGAAAGTTATGTAATAGTTGATAGATGTTTATGTGTGTTGTTTTATTCTGGAGTGATACACTTTTTTTGTGTCAAAATCTCATGTTCAAGAGTTGGGTCTACCTGTGATGGAGTTGCAGTAAGATCTGATGATATCTACCCCAACTTTGAATTTGGTCAAAACATATGCAGTGTGCAAGATGTTCAGTGTTGGTATAAGGATGTACTTCCAAAGTGAATCTAGTATGTCTACCTCTACAAGGGTTGTATGTTATCTTAGGGATTGATTGGTTATCTGCCAATCACATTCTTATTGATTGCAATAAGAGGAGGAATGCTTAAACGATCAAATGTTTATTGAGAAATGAAAAATATGAAAAGTTGGAATACTTAAACGATCAAATATTTATTGAGAAATGAAAAATATGAAAAGCCTATAGTTGTTTTGAACGCACATTAAATGTCATTAAATGCACAATGTCTCAAAAAACCAAAAGTGAAAGGAAAAAGGACATACATGCTTGTATGGATATCTACTCTGCTATGTTCAGATTATCTATGTCAAACATCCACCTGATCTATCATATACAAGTCAGAAATGGACGTTAGAGACAAAGAAGAGATTCACGGAATGATCTCCTTTTCAAAAGTCATGCCAAAAAGTTTGTACAACCTACTTTTGATAAAGTACCGAAAAAGTAAGCATGTTCTAACAAGTAGACCTCAACCTATGACAACCACCTATGATAAAGGTTATGAAGAGCTGAAAATTAAAGACAAGCATCGTCTAACAGTTAAATTCTCAAAAAGCTTATAAATAGAAGATCTTTAAAAGAGAAGAGAAAGAGGACAGGCACATTAGGAACATAAAGAAAAATCATCCTTATGCATAGATCAAGAATACTCTCAGAACTATTTAGAGTCAGAAACTTACATTTGTAAGAAGAGAGAATTTCAAAATTTTGTTAGATTGAATTGTATTGTAAGCAAATCCTTTGTCAGAGTAATCGTCTAATGATTTGTAAGCGATATGATTAATTGCATATTCTGAAGAGAATTCAAACACTTAACGCTTAACTCGGTATTAAATGGTAGCTAGACAGTGTATCGAAAAGATATGGGAGTGTCTAGAAATACCGAGAGTGGTAAACAATACTGCACAACTAGGAGTGGATGAAACTCCGTTATAGTCACAATAACGGGGTTCCTGGGTTGGCTAGGAAAACCAAGAATGGATCAAACCTAACCAGACATTGTATCATAAAAATACGAAAAATGCCTAGAGATACAAGGAGTAGTAAAGAATACTGCACAACCAGAAGTGAATAAAACTCGGTTATAGTCACAGTTAAGCGGTTACTGGGTTGACTATGAAACCCAAGAGTCTAATTTATGCCTTTGTAATAACCCTCGTATCCCTTTGTAAAGATTTATGCATTTACTATGATTACCAAAAGTAATAATCATACATGATTCTTGGAATTATCAGAATGCAATCTTTATTCATAATGAAATAGTGCAGAAAAACAGTGGAGCATCCCATTATTACAGTTTGCAGTCATAACAATTTTTCAACGGTAGTTGAAGTAAGATGGTTTGATCAAATGAAGAAAAAAAAGAAGTCCTAGATTATATTGAATTTCTCATAAAGAAACAAGAAAGAAAAAAAAAAGCAGAAAACATATAAAAGAAGCAAAACAAGAAATCTTATTATTGATATGTAGAAAATGTATATAGAGTTGACACAACAGCAAAATATATAAAAAGAGAGAAAGAGAAACAAAAACAAAAATCAGACTATCAGATCGTCTGATGATCAAGTGCTGTGAGAATTTCCATGATCTAAAAATATTCTAAGGGTTGGTCAGAATAATAAACATGAATAATTATTAATCAGCATCATACTGAGATAACATTATGCAAATAATATCTCCATTCCAAATTCTACCTTTTCAACTTAGATAGTGTAACTTTTTATTGCTAAAATTAATTATAAACGAGTTTTATATTCTGAAAATTTGATATAGTGAAGACTCAACTAACTTGCTTGAGAGTTATATCAATTGAGAAAATTACATTTCAACACACATTTACTAACTGCTATTATAGATACTACAATTCAAAATGACCGCTAAAGTCATACAAAGAGGCTTAATATTCAACAGAACTTAAAGAAAAATTCAGATACAAAGAGGCTTAGTATTCATCAAAACTTAAGAAAAACTCAGCAATGTCCAAAAAAAAACATCTGCATTCAATCACGAGCAACAACAACCACTTGCTTACCAACATTCCGACCAGTGTAGAGACCAACCAAGGCTGCAGGGCCATTCTCAAGACCCTCAGCAATGTCTTCCACATACACAACCTTCCCTTCTCTAATATGAGGCAAAACAAACTCCAAGAATTTGGAATATGAATGGTAGAAATCATTTACAATAAACCCTTCCATTTTAATCCTCTTAAATATGAGATTTGCCAAATTTGTTACACCTTCATGTTGAGCAAGATTGTACTGTGAGATCATTCCACAAACAGGTATGCGACTATGGAATCTCATGTTAAGGAGTACTGCATCAAGTGTCTTGCCTCCAACATTCTCAAAGTAAATATCAATGCCTTCTGGAAAGTATCTGATGTGTACATTGATATGCAGCAATCATTGACATTTATTGAATGCACAGATTCACTCAAAATTTCTCTTTCACAAATCTGTTGAATTCTAACCTTTTCAAAGTTGCATCGAGGTCTGACTCTTCTTTGTAGTTAAAAGCTCCATCAAATCCAAGTTTATTCTTCAAAAGATCCACCTGGTT
>NC_028359.1:9476306-9486945 GCF_000741045.1 Vigna radiata var. radiata | reverse complement strand
CGTCATTCCCCAAACTAAATCACCTTTCTTGTAATCTGGGTGTCCAGATTCTAGGACTTTTGACACTCCCAACCCTGCTAATGGCTGCATTTACAGAACTGTTAGTGCCATCTTAATATCCATACTAAAAATTGTATTTTCAAAACTACCTAGGGATTTAGAAAAAATTAATAAAAGACAACAATATCTACAAAGGAAGTTCAATTTAGACTCTAAATATTTTCACTCGTTGAAATAATATTTCTTAGTGTCTGCCGCCATATTCAATAATGTATTGTCCACATTAGAGTTTGGAACTCCTTAAAAAACATCTCTGAAGGAAAAGAGTGTATTTACTTAGCTCAACTTCTATGTAATTTGGATGTATTGGTTATACCAGAATACTGACCAAAAATATTATTTCATTTCTCTATCGTTTTATTATTGTTAAAATATTTATCAAGAAGTTTATCTACTCAAGCTTTGCTTCTTTACACCAGAACCTATACATTCATACTTCTCACTGAACTATTCGTTCAAAACCAAAATAATGCTTGCTTACATTTTCAGTCAATCAAATCAAATATAAGAAAATCTCTACAAGTTATATTTGAGTTAGATGTATATTTTCTTTCCAATTTTCCAATTAGGTCTCTCTATACACTGATGAAAAACCAGAATGATATTCCAATATAAAATAGCAATATGGATTAATTATCACAAAATTAAGCCAAAAAAATTGCATGACTTACAGAGCCAGGTGTGTAGCACCCAAATCCCTCATGGTCTATCTTGCTCATCAAGACTCTCATGTAAGGGTCACAAGAGAGGTAGAGATTTTTGAGAAGCACATCACTGGAACCTTCTGGAACCTTCAATGTTATTCTTCCTTCGACAGTGTTCATGTCGGATTCCTTGGGAAAACCAACCACATAGTCCCTTAGAACCACTTGCTTGTTCCTCACTTCTGCCATTGAAATTCGTAGAATAGAATGTGAATTGTTTTAGATTCTTCCCAAAAGCCAGGATATTTATAGAGAGAATAGTAGAGTGTGAAGCGGGAAAATCGATGAAGTAAAGTTCTTATCGACGTCGAATGTCGCGACGTGCAGAAAGATTGGTCACGTATTTCGCATTGTGTCCCATATCGGACATTCATAACCTAACAAAAATTTATTTAATCTTCGTTTCACATTTAGAAAACAAAATTAATCAAATTAGTTTCAGTTTTAGAAAATTATGAATTCAATTTGATTTAATAATTAAACAAACATTAAAATATATTTAAGAAAAAGAATGTAAATTAGATTATTTTAATGATTATAATATCTTTATTTGTTTGTTATCAGAATTAATTTCGCTCTGTATTAGTTTGTTGAAAATGGCTTTACAGTAATTAATTTAATTTATAAATAACATAAAAAGTCTTGTCCATCGTTAAAGTTGTATATATACCAACTTGATACCACTAGACTTCAACTCTAATTTAACTAAAATATCAGTGATTTAATAAAAAATATTGTGATCATGAAAAAAAAAATCAAAATAGTATGTATGTATATCATAATCAAATGGTAATTTAACTTTGCCAATAATTCTTATCAAGGCACACAACCACTTTTATGTGCTATATTGGACCAATGGCAAGTTCCTGTGCATCAGAATTTTAATATACACGAAGGTTCCCACTTTGCACCACTTGGCACCTCTTCAAGCTTGAAAATTCAGATGCTCCACCAAAAGAGGTTACTAACAAAACTAGATATACTATTGTTGCCACTGTATTAAATTAAGCAGAGCTGGTTGTTCTTTTGATGATGCCAAACTGCTTTTGCCCAAACAAATCTCTAGGCGTTGAAAAGTTTCAAGAGCACATCTCTATTCTTCCACTGTTTTTGCAGTGCCAACTCATAATAGCCTTTCAACACCTCCATAGCCAAAATTAGTCTACCCAGCAGCCCCAAACATGTCAAACAAAACTGCATCAGACAAGCACCATAAAGGTAAGTAACGTTGCACACAGAAAACCAGGTTAGGAAAAACACAGTTTATTTCACACTCCCTCCAGGTGTATAGATGGATCACTCATTTTTTTCTCTCAAAAACCAGAATGCATCTCACTTTTGGCCAATCTCTTGAGCTAACATCTCAAGTGAAGGAGGAGCAACTCAAATCCAATCTCTCAGTCAGCAAAACCAGAAGAAGTTTTAAGACACGTAATAAAAGCACTAAGTGAAGAAAGATACACCAAAACAGATTTAGGATTTCGATGTTGACAAAACAAGACAAGCAAATAAAACTTGCAGAAACATAAAGCTGAATTATATTGAATTGAAAAAGAAAAAAAAAGACAAATGGGTATGAAGCCGAAAGCCTAGATGAGCTACTTACTATGACCCGTAAGCATTAAAATTAAGCACCGAACACAAACACATTAGTGAATTGACCGAATGAAACTAACACACATGACAAAGGCTGCGCATAGGAAAATTTTCGAAACCCAAAATGACATTCATCGAATGGATTAATCATATGAACAACGAATGGACACTGATAAGCAAACAAAAAACACCAAATAGAAATTAAATTCACGAGACAACTTTTACCGAAAGGAATTAAACACAAAGCTGAACAGAAACACTGAATGAACTGAACAACACATATTCACCGAAACAAATTAACACACACTGATTTCAGCGATTTCACACAAGCATACTCCAATAAACCATGGCTCTAATACCAAATGATGAGTATGAGTTTCAAACCCATTTTTAAATCCATGAAAATTGGGGAAAATGCTTGCAATTTGAACGGAATGTACGCAAAATAGAAAGGGATGTACGAATGGAACACCATACACATATGAAACATAATTAAAAATTTCATCTTTACAAACAAGGAAAACCTCTATTTATAGTTTGAGGGTAAGCTGTCCTATGAATTAGGTTAAACTAAACATGTATTAACTCCTAATTATAACCTTTAATCAAAGAAAATGCAAAATAACATGTGTGGGTCTCCTGGGCAACGATCACGCTCATAAGGCGTCATTCTTGACACTGAGCGCCACTCCTAGAAGAAGCAAATGGATGGCCCCTAACAGCATCCTCACGGGGCGACATCATCCTATCGCTGGGTGCAGGCTCCCCTGTAGCTATGGGGTTGGGCTTCCTTCACTGGGTCGAGGAGTCTCCTTGCTAATTAGGTTAAACTTTATGTAAATTAGTGTTTAATTTTCTTTGTAGGCGGTAGATGGCGTGCAATAGATATTAAACATTTGAGTTTCAAAACTTTTGAAAAGGTATTTTTGTTTTTATAGTACTTCTTTAAAAATTAAATTATTTATAAAGGATTCCATTAATAACAAATAATTATAGACGAGTTTAATTAGTTTTATTGTGCAATTAATTCATTGGTTTAGATGAGTATAATAATTTTTGATGTCATTAGTTTATTTGACTAGACTATTTTATTCTACTATGTTAATTTTATAACTATTTTACTTCACTTATGAGTAGAAGCAAGAAGTGTTTTGTTTTGAAAGATTACAAGAGTAGAATAAAATCAAGATGATTTGAAATCAATGTAATGATATTTTGAAAATTTATAAAAGAATTTTTCCATTCAAAGACAAGTTAAATAGACAGAGCTTAAACAGAGAAGCAGTGTGAGTGTATTGCACTAAGATAATTCTTGTTTTTCTTCTCATGTAGTCCTATTTATATATAGACGTCTTCGAAAAAAGATGTGTTACTTAGATCTTTTTTAACTTTTTTTTAGAGTTGTAGTCTTTAAGGTAGAGTTAGAAACTATGTTACGTGTTGTGTGTATGAAAGGGACACGTAGAAAGCATGAAGGAAACATTCCTTGAAATTTGCATAGAAAAAGAGAGCACGATATAATAAACAAAGAAGTATTAGAATGTACACCCTTTAAAGCATTAGACTATCCTGAAGGTTTGAGTACTATAGTATATAGTTTAGCACAATCTGTTTGAGTAACATTATGTCATTTGGGATATTTCAAATTATATCATTTAGCGTTTATCTAAGCTTTCGTTAGACACTATTCATATTAGACACTATGTTATAAATCCTTATAGTGTTTATCTTAGATGGTTGAACATTCATTAGACATTATTATAGTTAGACACTCTTATATTGTGTAGGATACTTAAGGTGTAATATTTAAAGTTTCTTTTCTTTTATCCTAGATGATTAAAAGCTATTTTATTTAAACGTTATGTTAAACTTCAAAAGAAGGTTTGCTTAGACAATCTTATCTTAACAACAAAAAATCATACTTTTCTTAATCATCAACAACATCGAGTCAAATCTCTCAAATAAAGAAACATTGGAAACTATGGATTGGATGATAGATTGAAAAGTCTAATCTCTCCTTTTGTCAAGTTAAGATATATTCCTGATGAATAATATATATGTTATAACTTATTCATATCAAGGTTGACATTTCAAACTATACTCCAACCTAAAAAGAATATTAAAGATATAAAAATATTTTGTCTTTGCTTAATTATTAACTTTGAATTACTTTGAGTTTGGTTGTGTTTAATGACATTTTTATGAAATTTGTATTATATGATATATTCTTCAATTTGAGAAAATGTTAAAAATATGATTTCGTTATGTTAAAAGTATAATTTGAATAGTATATATAAATAAAGAGATCTAATATGATATTTTATTAAATATTTCTTATTATTACATATTAATAATTTCATCATGTATCTCTAATTTCTGAAAATAATTTTAAATTTTTCTTTATTGGATTTCAAAATCCGATAAAAAAAATAATTTTTTTTTATCTGATTTCGAAATTTAATGAAAAAAATAAAAAATCTTTGTATGTTATTCCCACAATACTAAAAGGATAGTATAATATATTAAGTTATGAAATATTTGTTAAAAATTGAAGTATGATTCTAAATTTCATATATAAAAATGAAAAAAATTGAACACTTATAATTAAAAGATTTACAAGTTTATTTCTTTTAAAGTTTTGGATTAAATATGATATGAATATGACTCATATCCCATTGTTAATAAAGTTTTTTGATAAATTCTCTAAAAATAAGCATCATGATTAAATTATAATATATAAATAAGACATATATTTTACTTATAAATGAGTTTTATGATATTGAGTTATAAGATTCAATATGAAGATGTGGTTAGAGGAAAGAAAATAATTTTGAATTTTATTAAAGACACTTCACTTACATGTGTAGCATATCCTTTGACATAAAAATCAATATTTGGACTTTTGTCCAAAATGCCAAAAGGAATCATTGATTTTATATTTTTTTTCTGAACTGCTACTCATAAGCAATGAATCAGTGTGAATCCATTGTGTAGAACAATAAAGAGAGTTGTATCTTCCTGTGAAAAAAAATGAGACCATTACTTATTTTTTACTTTTTTTTTTTTAAAACTACAAAACTTTACACTCTTTGAACTATTTTATCATTGTGTCAAATGTAAAAATGTATCATGATATTATTACTCCAATGAATGACTAGAGTGCAGAATCCTTATTGGTCTCTTGGAACCACACAGCTGCAATTGTTAAAAGGGCAGCATAAACTACTTTGGGCAACCTCTGCACCAGTTTCCCGACACCTGGTACTTGTTCAGTAGCTTTTTTTGTTGTTGCTGCAACTGTTGGTGCAACAACCAATGTGGCTACAAGCTTTTTACGAACAACATTGAATGTTTCAGGTGCCATTTGCTGGATGAAACCGAAAAATTCATCACGACTTATTTGCCCATCCTTGTTCTCATCACAGTTCTGCATATTATTTCATGAATCATTCTAAATTCCATGCACCAAAATTTGATGTAGTTATGCAATTATTGACTAGTTATGTTGGTCTGAACAAAGTTATACATTTAACTCATCTTCAGAAAGCTGATGAAATCTACAACTATCAAATGACTCCACTGGTTAAGCATGAAGAGAAAGATGATTCTTTGAAAACTGCAAACTCTCATGATAAAATTGTTCCATGGCGATTCTGATTGAAAAGCATGATAAAGCCTTGTATATAAATTACAACAACTAGCTTGCTGAAAATACAGTAAAATTCTAATGGAAAGTACCTTATGTTAGGAAATGAAACTCAGAACGCATAGGACACCAATAATACATATATATAAGTGAAATGTCCAATTCAAAAGATGTTTTTTTGTGTCTAACATAACTTTACCACTCCAACACAATTTTATAAGAACAAATTTAATGATGTTTGAATATATAACCTTTGAGGTTAAATACATTTTTTTTCCTTAAACTTTGATTCAAAATTAAAATTTGTTCATGTCTTAAACTTTGATATATTTTGGTTTCCAAAAAAATTGAATAGGTATAATTATTTTAACCTAATTGTGTTAACATGTCAAACGTGTTTTAGGACGACGTTGGGGTTATAATGTTCAAAAAGATCAACACCGTTAGGTTAAAAGAACTGTGTTCATTTATTTTCAAAGTTTGAAGACCAAAATATATCAAAATTTAGAATAAGAACAAATTCCAATTTTATATTCAAGTAGACTAAAAATATATTTAATCCTAAATTTTCAATGCTTTTCGAACCAAAATGGTTAGGTACATTCTCCTCCTCTCAGAATGTGAGTCATCACACTCTTCTAATTGTTGATTTCACCAAATACACAAGTAAAACACATCTGAACAATTATCTGTCAAATGAACCCACAACTCTACCATAGACAAGTTAATAGATGAAGCAGGGTTGCTTTTCAGATTCAAACCCTCCATTGTTATTAAGTTGAAACAAATGAATAGGTAACGGATTATTGAAAAGATAAAGAAATGTGTACATTTATTACTAGGTTAGAACATAAAGCACCACAGTATAGATTTATTTCCAGTGTAAAATTTGCATATTTATAAGTAAACAGAATACTAAGTTTGATCCCATTACGACAAAATAAAGTACCTTAATGGCTTGTCTGACTCTGTCTTTTGAAGGAGGATCACAATGGGAACCAGGAATATACTTGTTGATACCACTACAATGTAAAAGCATCTCATTTTAGAAGAACTATTCAAAATTTATTCAGCATTTCAGAAGCATATTATCAACGCCACCAAAATATCAAACACAGGCTTCTTACTTGTACACAAGTAAAATAGCAATATAGAGATCTACAAAACTCAAATTATCAGGTCGCACTTCATTCTGTATTTGATCAAAAACTTGGTCTGTTATCTTTCTAATTTGCCTTTTCCTCCACTCCTTGCCTGTGTATACACGAGCACTACAACTTGATCACTCAACTGTATGCTATATTCTATGATGCATGGATACGAAATATGTATCGGATACAATGCTGTATTTGAAAAAGCAATATGTTTATTTTGAAAATAGTAGAATATAATATACGATATATATACATATTTAAGAATGAATGAAATATTTAAGAATGTTTTCAACCATAAAGGAAGTGAGTGAGTTTTACTGAAGTACCAATTATGCTTAACACTAAGCTTGATAATTTAAGGGTTACTCTTAACAGATGCAAATTTGAAGTAATCAAACTCTAAGGGATTTGCTTCTCAACATATTTCAGAGGATAAACCAAGTAGTCTCAATCATAATTGACAAAATTAACCTTCCATAGCAAACCAAATGATACATATGCTGGAATTTTAACTGTAGATTTCTCAAAGACTGAGGAGCCAAATTCAACTCCAAGCTTAAATCACAGGATTTGCTGTATACATGGAAGTGGTGAGATAAATGAAGAAACTGGCTACCATTTATCTCTAGAGCAAAACATCAAACAAATACAAGACATGGTTCAATAAAGAAGCAAACCCTGCAAAGGGATTTACACAACTTCCCAATTTAAAAGCGAACTCAGAGCTCATTCTCCAGCAGAAATAAAAGATACAAACTTGAAGATCACTCTTATTATTACTTTGAGCACATTCAATTTTAATCCACACTCTACTTGAAACCAGTACCAAAGTCCAATTTCCCCTAATTTCATACTTTTCAAGTTCAGACTGGTAATTCAATGTGTATAAAATGGGAATACTTCTTATTGTGAGACTTGAAAACTATAAATACAGACCATTGAATCATATTTAAACATCTAAGAGTAATAGAAAGATGCATCCAACTTTCATATGACCAATAAATGACTTTTAATATTGATAATTCCATGGTTGTATGACCCAGATCTATGCATTCCTCCCTCTCTCTCTCTCTCTCTATATATATATATGTGTGTGTGTATACTTTTCATGACATTGATTATCATTAACATGGTGATCATCATACTTTCTAAACAGAATTAGATCCAGTAGAGCTTAAAATTGACCTGTAATTGATGAAGATATCAACTGTGCATAAAAAGAGCATATTTTAAAGGGTCTTTGCAGTTAAAATTAAACTGTAGAGAATCTGTACCTGAAATAGGGAAGAAATGAAACAAGTGGGGGGATGAAAAGGGTGCAGGAAATGAAAATCAGAAAATGGAAGCAACAGAGTTGAAGGTAACAAGAAATGGATAATTGAAAAGGAAAGCATAAGCAATGGATCCAGGTTCTTTAAGGTTTAAAACAAAACAAAATGCATGAAATCTTAACATGAATACTTGCAGATATGTATGTATTATTGAGAAACATAGCACAGAGGATATCGGTAAGCAATAACACATACCTAGTAACTTCAAGAATATTTGTCCCAGCCGTGATGTGATACCAAACATTTCTTTGTTTTCTCCGAATGTGCTACCTTGGTTTTAGGTAACTTCCAACAAAAGTTATTCTTTTTTGCAGGAAAACACCAATACCAAACATCTCAACCAAGCTTGCTCTCTCTTTCAAGCTTTTATCTTAACAATGGAGAGTTGGAAATTAGGAGTTTAAGAGTGAGACTCCTTTGGGACAGAGAGACAATGCACTCCATCATAGGTTATTCTTTCATCGGTACACTTTTCTTATGTTGACCTTTCGTCCAAGTTTTGTGTAAAATGTTTGTGCTCTTTATTTACATTGATGTACACAACAGTGGTTTGTTTAGAATTTATCAATGTTTCTTTAACAGTATATTTGATGTTTTTTTTTCATTATTTTGTGAAAATAAAGAAAGGAAATTTTTAAAAATACATTATTCACTCTTTTTTTTTTCCAGAACCAGCTGTCTTCTATCTAAAGTAATTCTGGTTAGTCCGGAATACCTTTAGCATAATGCAACTTTTCTAATGGTTTTCTTTTCTTTATATAAAATTGGAATGTCTATTTATTAAGTGCTGACAAAAATTAGAGTAAATGGAAATACAAAAAGGTAAATGAAAATGTTAAAATTAAATTCAAACAAAAATATTTCATTAGAAATTAGAAAAAAATAAAATATAATGCAAATTATTTGAGTAGACCCATTTACCTTTTTTAATTATTTTTCTCCTGTTCCCTTTCAGTCAACTAAATATAATTAAATTCATCTTCTCCGTTTTCACTTCCTCCTCCCATAGCATTACATGCATTGTTAAAAGTGCATTTCCTTTAACTAAAGTAAAATACAAATACAGATACTGGTTCAAACCTTTTGCTTGAATGATAAAAGTGTGTGTGACTATATATATATATAATATTATATTTTTTTCTCCTTCTATGCCTTTGTAAAGATTTATGCATTTACTATGATTCCCAAAAGTAATAATCATACATGATTTTTGGAATTATCAGTATGCAATCTTTATTCATAATGAAATAGTGCAGAAAAACAGTGGAGCATCCAATTACTACAGTTTGCAGTCATAATAATTTTTCAACAGTAGTTGAAATAAGATGGTTTGATGGAATGAAGAAAAAAAGAAGTCCTAGATTATATTCAATATCTAACAAAGAAACAAGAAAGAAAAAAGAAGCAGAAAATTTCATTTCAACACAAATTTACTAACTCATAGATACTACAATTCAAAATGACTGCAAAAGTCATACAAAGAGGCTTAATATTCAACAGAACATAGGAAAAAGTCAGATACAAAGAGGCTTAGTATTCATCAAAACTTAAGAAAAACTCAGCAATGTCCAAAAAAACATCTGCATTCAGTCACGAGCAACAACAACCACTTGTTTACCAACATTCCGACCAGTGTAGAGGCCAACCAAGGCTGCAGGGCCATTCTCAAGACCCTCAACAATGTCTTCCACATACACAACCTTCCCTTCTCTAATATGAGGCAGCACAAACTCCAAGAATTTGGAATATAGGTGATAGAATTTGACAACAGTAAAACCTTCCATTCGAATTTGCTTAAATATGAGATTTGCCAAATTTGTTACACCTTCAGGCTGTGTGAGATTATACTGTGAGATCATTCCACAAACAGGTATGCGACCATGGAATCTCATGTTAAGGAGTACTGCATCAAGTGTCTTGCCTCCAACATTCTCAAAGTAAATATCGATGCCTTCTGGAAAGTATCTGATGTGTACATTGATATGCAGCAATCATTAACATTTATTGAATGCACATATTTACTCAAAATTTCTATTTCACAAATTTGTTGAACTCTAACCTTTTCAAAGTTGCATCGAGGTCTGACTCTTCTTTGTAGTTAAAAGCTCCATCAAATCCAAGTTTATTCTTCAAAAGATCCACCTGGTT
>NC_028359.1:9459521-9475151 GCF_000741045.1 Vigna radiata var. radiata | reverse complement strand
CCAGATTCTAGGACTTTTGACACTCCCAACCCTGCTAATGGCTGCATTTACACAACTGTTAGTGCCATCCCTAATATCCTGACTAAAAATTGTATTTTCAAAACTACCTACGGATTTAGAAAAAATTAATAAAAGACAACAATATCTACAAAGGAAGTTCAAGTTAGACTCTAAATATTTCACTCGTTGAAATAATATTTCTCAGTGTCTGCTGCCACATTCAATAATGTATTGTCCCCATTAGAGTTTGAAACTCTTTAAAAAACATCTTTGAAGGAAAAAAGTGTATTTACTTGGCTCAACTTCTAAGCAATTTGGAACTATTAGTTATACCAGAGAACACTAACCAAAAATATTATTTCATTTCTCCATCGTTTTATTTTTGTTAAAATATTTATCAAGAAGTTTATCTAATCAAACTTTGCTTCTTTACACCAGAAATACTTCTCACTAAACTATTCATTCAAAACCGAAATAGTGCTTACTTACATTTTCAGTCAATCAAACCAAATATAAGAAAATCTCTACAAGTTAGATTAGAGTTGGATGTATATTTTCTTTCCAATTTTCCAATTAGGTCTCTCTATTATGATTTCATCAAATATTCAACACTGACATGAAAAATCAGAATGATACTCCAATATCAAATAGTAATACGGATTAATTTTCACAAAATTAAGCCAAAAAAATTGCATGACTTACAGAGCCAGGTGTGTAGCTCCCAATTCCCTCATGGCTTATCTTGCTCATCAAAACTCTCATGTAAGGGTCACAAGAGAGGTAGAGATTTTTGAGAAGCACATCACTGGAACCTTCTGGAACCTTCAATGTTATTCTTCCTTCAACAGTGTTCATGTCTGATTCCTTGGGAAAACCAACCACATAATCCCTTAGAACCACTTGCTTGTTCCTCACTTCTGCCATTGAAATTCGTAAAATAGAAAGTGAATTGTTTGAGATTCTTTCCAAAAGCCAGGATATTTATAGAGAGAATTGTAGAGTGTGAGAGGAGAAAATAGATGAAATGGGTAATGTGAGATCATTGCTAACGTAAAGTTGTTATCGACGTCGAATGTCGCGACGAGCAAAAAGATTGGTTGCGGTTTCACATTGTGTCCCATATCGGACATTCATAACTTTACAAAAATTTACTTCGTCTTCGTTTCACATTTACAAATTAATGAAATTAGTTTCAGTTTTAGAAAATTATGAATTCAATTTAATTTGGTTTGATCTGCGATTAAAAAACATTAAAATATATTTAAGAAAAAACATGTAAATTAGATTATTTTAATGATTATAATATCTTTATTTGTTTTTATCAGAATTAATTTCGATCTGTATTAGTTTGTTGAAAATGACTTTACAGTACTTAATTTATAAATAACATAAAAAGTCTTGTACACAATTAAAATTGTATATACCAACTTGATAACGTTAGACTTTAGGTCTAATTTAACTAATATATGAGTGATTTATTCAAAATATTGTGATCATGAAAAAAAAATTAAAATACTATGTATCACTATCATAATCAAATGGTAATTAATTTTTTATATTATTACAAGGTTGACGATGATTAAGAAATTTTTTCTAAGTTTAGATATGAAGATAATCACATTTATATTAATCTAATCAAAACATTATACTCTACGTGGAGGTGTACATTCATAATTTTTTTAACGTGAACGATTATTAAATTAATTTAATGAATAATGTTATCATAATATATTTTCACAATTATTTGATAAATAATATAAAAATAAAATAATCATAAAAGTGTAAATTTTTATATTTAAAAAATATATATAAAATAAGTAAAGATAATATCAAATAAAAAAAATTAAGTGTTTAAAAATATTTTTCTATTTCATTTAGAAAAAAATGTTATTTATGGTCATAACTTTAACATGTGACCGGCCACACTTTGGATGTGAAAGCTCTAACATGTGTCATCCAACACTTGTGGCCTACTTCTAATAAGAATCTTGTCCATTTTTCAAACGTGTGTTTCCACGGATGTTGGAATACTAGATCGTTGTAGTGTTCATTTATCCAATTTATATTAAAAAAATAAAAATATATTACGTGTATTTAATATAATTTAACAAATTTAATATTTTTTTATCATAATAAAGTATTAATGAATAAAATGACATCAAAAGATTAAGATAATGTAATTTTATAGTTTAGATTTGAAAACTTTATTATATTTATATAACTAATATCCAAAACAATATTCTCGATAATTAAAAAATGTTTAATACCTATTTTGGTCACTCAGTTTATAGGATGTGTTTAAAGTTGTTTTTTTTTCAAAAGTTCATATTTTGCAAAAAGGATTCACGTTAGTCTTTTTGCTTCCGGCGTTAAAAAAGCTAAGGCAGACTTGTCTTCCTAACGAAAACTAAATGACTTGTACTGTGACATCCCAATTATACAGAAAAGCATACATAATCAAGACGTCATCATATATAATAATTGAAAACAGTTAGAGTATACTAGAGACAATTAGGATTACAGTCATCCTTAAGCANTACAAGAATTTAGGAACTTGGAGAAATAGAGTTCTCCTAAAAAGGATAGGAATTTAAAACTTTAAACTTAACAATTAAAGTTCTTCAAAATATGTAAGACTAAGAAAAGTAAAGTCTAATGAACTAGGCAGCGGCATTTCCATCTTCATTAAGAGTTGTTTCCAAGGTATCCTCCACGCCATCTGCTCTCATCCAAGTGGATGATCATCGCAAGGAAAACAGAAGCAAATATGGCACAAACACAAGCAATTGCAAGGGTGAGCTAATTATATAAAAAACGTGCAAATATATCAACATATACATACCAGATTTAACTCAAGTAAAATACATACAAGTAAGACAATTTATAACATAGACCCTAGCATGTTACATTCTAGACTTGACTCGTCCGGACTTTAGAATGATAGTCGAGCTATGGCGGGCCATGCACCCGTGGTGGCTTGTGATACTTAGGCTCCACCGCCTTGGGCTCCCCTGCCCTGCCACACTCACGAGGTTAGTCTGTTCCGCGCCCTGGAGCATGATGGAAGTCTCCAAGACTAAGACCTCCTGCTACTCCTCACCACATGGTCCAATCCTCTCTACATGAGAAGAAAGGCCATTGGAGCGTCAAGAAGACCCCCAAGACTGAGCTTCCTACTTTCATTTTAAAACACTAAAAATCTCACCGAGAGATTTAGTACTTTGAAACATGTTTCCGTTAATCACATACTTGTACTGCCACAATGAACCAACCTCTTCATAGAAACATACACTTCAGTCATACTTCTCAAACCAAGTAACTCATTAATACTCACCGACATACCCGAGTAATCACTTTGCAATTTTTATTTTATAACACAACACACATATTTCATTTAGTATTTTCTCAAAAAAAAAAATTAATTACAACTAAAATATAATAAAAAAATATTAAAAGCAATTAAACCTATAAGTAAATTCATACTTTATTAATATAATATAATAAAATAAGTACATAAATCCCTCCACATGAACTTCTTAATAAAGCCACCTTATCTTTATTTAATATTAATCTTCCTTCAATTAAAATCAAAACCTAATATAATACTATATATAAATATATACACACATGTAACTTCCACCAATATAAATAACTAAAATTATATTAATAATATATACATCCATACGTACTCCTCCTGCAAATTTCCTCACCATCTTCAAATGCCCCTTTCCATTAACATATTACTACAATCCTTCATCTTTAATATCATTTTTCCCTTTTTCCAAAAGCTTACGGGTCCCACCCTTTCCACAAAATGCCAATCTATACATTAATCTTGTCATGTTTCTACGTAAATTACTAAGGAATTTACAAAAAGAATACCATGTCCTTTCACGTAACACATTTGCACTTAAACAATTATCTACATTAAACTACTATTTTCTCTCTTTTTACTTTTTCTTTCCAATCAAATGCATATGGGACCCACTTGTAAGTTTAAAACTCATATCCTTTCTTATCCTACTTCTTTACTAACTTTCAAGTTTCTAAACCCACATAAATACTAGGAAAATGACATTTTAACACTATTTTTTGACACCATTTTGATACTGTACACGTGTCAAAATGTGATTGGACGATTTTAAATTAAAAAAGTTGAGGCAGGGGTATATTTGGAAGAGAAAAACCAAAGTTTGTTTTTTTAATTTGAAATCGTCCAACCACATTTTGACACATATGCAGTGTCAAAATAATGTCAAAAAATGGTGTCAAAATATCATTTTCCTAAATACTAACCACCTCTGCACATTCCTTTCACCATTTCATCACTGAACCTTTATCTCTCTCTCTTCTTACTCCTTCCTTCTTTATTTTCTTCTTTTATCTTTTCTTTTTGGAACATCACTACCCATTTTATACTACATAACCTACTAGTACTTTTTGTTTAAAAACATAAACCTCTCTTTCTCCTTGCAGCCGGCGGACTCCTCCCAGGAAAACCCCAATACTCACTTCCAATAACTACAAGAAGAAACTCTTTAACCCAAGCGCGAAACCACCACCCTCCTTTCTTCCAACACACTTTTATATTTCATACAACCTCATTCTCTTATCATCACTCAACCTAGACTCCAACTCCAAGTTCCACCTATTTCCTTTGTCTTTTTTTTTTCTTTTCCAACCTGGAAACCTCCTTGTTTCCTTTTTCTTCAACAATATTTCACAAACCACCAAACCTAGTCTACGAGACATGAATCCCATGAAAACGGGCCACACTCATTCCTTTCTTCCTACATTACTCTTTCTATTCAAAGAAACTAATAAAAGATGCACACAGTCAACTCTTACTGGAAAATATCACGCCCACGACATACAACCATCAAATTAACTCCCCTTACCTTTTGGTTCTCACAGCACAGTTCCTAAAAGCGTCCTAACAGTACATCCGCACAGAGGTAATTCCGATAGTACCTACAAGCCACCAAATTGGTATAGAGCATAGTCTTTAGGACTTGATAGGATAAGAAAAATAAAAATAACTCTACTTGCAAGGTAGAACCTTTGCATGAGTAAAACCCTAGGGTGCGTAGAATGGGAAATTACCTTATCAGTGGAGAGACACGAAACTAATCAAATGGATTGGAAGCTCTCGACTCTGGGAACGTAGGGGGACCACCTATTTGAAATAACAACGATGGAAATTTGAGAAATTGGTACAGAGAAGGTGGAGCAAGGTTAGAGAGAAGTCAGAGAAAATAAGAAATCTGAGTTCTAGAGAGAGAAGGGAAATGAGGAATGAAAATCTGAATTGGGGAAAGGGACCCCTCTCAAGGCCATGTGACCAATTCGAGTGGGCCTGCTGCCTTTATTAGGCCCAATGGCTTATTTATTTTTCTGAGGCCCTTACATGTACACTTATTGATGACGTGACACACTGAGTTGAAATGACTTGGTAAGGTGTGTAGAAATGTTAAAAGCAAAGAGTTAGGGTTAGGAATGACTTCTTCACAAAGTTGTTCTTCTTGTTCGAAGACATGGGACAAAGGATTTTCGCATTCTTCACATGGTGGTGGTTCGAGGGGAGGTGGGATAATCCCTATTTGCAGGTGCTGCTCGCAATGAAGGACGAGGTTGATGGTTCGAAAACACATTTTTATAGACACCTGCAACCAAACTGTATATATATATATATATATATATATATATATATATATATATATATATATTAAAAATTTTAAAAATATGGATTAACTCATATTTTTTATTGAGTGATGAAATTTTCAATTAACATGTTTAAAATTTTTGTGTTAGAGTTTGATGACATTGCATAAAATCTAAGATTTCAAAGGTCAAATAAAAAGATTATATTAAAAATATTAACAATTAAATAAAATATTTGAGTTATTTAGATGGTTAAGAAGATAAAAAATCATACTAGATTTTATGATCAATTGCATTTTTTAATGTTATTTTCAAATTAAGGAATTAGTGCGTGTAATAAATTTAAGAAACATATGAGTAATATTATTTATGATTTTTTGGTGTCTGAAAGAAAAATTTAATATTCAAACTAGGAAATGTACGATGGTTTCACTTATGGATGTAATATATGACAAGTTTCATCTCTCAATTGACTTGAGGTGACTACTAAATGGTGTAGTTACAGGTTGTCCTGATTTTATTTCATGTGTTGGTATTTTTGAAGGAAGGCAGAGGAATATGTGGACAATTTTTAAGCTTTTTTAGTGGTACAAATTTTTGTTTATGTTGAGTTTATGAGGTCATTTATGCTTTAGAGCATGTTTGGATGGAAGACTTTAAGAGACTTTGGTTGAAGAGTGATCCTTCTTTTGTTTGTCATGAGTTTTTTTTTTTATCAACCAATCATTTGAGTCTTAGAAAAGGATGACGTTGGCGCTTGCGTTTTTGTTGGCATATGAAATTCAAAGTTTCTCATTTTTGTGCGAAAAAAATCATTGTACTGATAAAATAACTAATTTAGTTCTGATTCATAGATAACAATATGATTGGTATAATATTTTACGTCCATATATTAATTATTTAATTTTTTTATAATAGGTATAGTTTGTCGATATTTTTTGGAGTGTAATTTTTACTAAGAGTTTAGTATGGACTTTCATATTTTGTAATCTCTTATTTTATTTTTTTCTTTTTGATATGATAACAAATGATTGATGGAATTTGGAGTATCAGCATAGTCGAGATGTCAAAGTTCATAATAATGCCTAACATGACATTATTTGAAAAATCTATCAACTAGAAAAAGTTAAAAATATTAGCAGCATCTCTTTCATCTTATTTCTATAAATCGGTTGAGCAACCAAAAAATGTACTAACCAAATATTTGCTTAAAATCAATAAGTATAATGAGTGAATTTGATTTTTCATTAACTATTTATAAAGATCAATTATGCTAACGTTAGTTGCAAAACCAACAACTAGTGCACCGGTTGTGGCATAACAAGTGATAAATATCATTATCTACCAAGAGACTTATGCACACTCGACAACTCTTACACTCAATAACTTAATAACACCATAAAGTTCACAAAAACACAAGAAACTCTTTTTGTTATTTTCATTAAACAGTCGGTGTGTAGGGAAATATAACATTATTTACAATTTATTAAGACTAGAGTTCATCAACTTCAATCTCATGCATTAGTAATCATCTTAATTTCATATTCATGTCAAAATCAACTCACAATTATACTCAAATCCTATCCCTAGACCCTTTAAGCCTTTGGTCACTCATCAAGTTTCAATCCCTTGAATCCTTAACAAGCGAAATCATGCATTAATTTCAAGATTTTAAGATTACTAATGAATCATATTCTATTCCTATATACAAGCTTCATTAGGTATTCAATTTCAATTCTAGGTTTAAGTCATATGTTTCAATACATCAAGAATCGGAAATCAAGCATGGAATCAATCCATATCAAGCATTAAACATGAAAATTGAATACTAACATGAATTGGAAAAACATTTATTATTAACAACATAAAATTACACATGGTTTAGATTTGCAAAGTCAACATGTCACGTGAGTGCATTCTTAACGTCATTCACTCAAATTAACGACAAGGGTGCAATTGAATCAATTTTACACAAATAGGGACCTAATTAAGTTAAAAAATAATTGAAAAACCTATTTGAGACATTTTTGCATAAATAGGGACCTCGAAAATTATTAAACATTTCTACTAATACTTTCAATCTTCACTCCTCGAACACCCTTACATTCACATTTACCTTCATGTCTGTTCTTTGAAAGTCCTAATGGTTCACAACTTGTCATATAATTTGAACATAATTATGAATTCTTCTGCAATGTAAGACTTTATAATTGAAGCTTCTAATCGATATTGATTCTTAATATATCCCTTTAAGATCTCCATGTTTCTCTCAACTGGGTACATCCACCTCAAGAAAACTAGCCAACATATTTGAATTTCCTTCCCTAGATGGACTATTAAATGAACCATAATAGAAAAAAATGAGGGTAAGAAATACATTTCCAGTTGGCACATTAGTCTGATGGCCTCATTACAAATCATCCAACTGTCGAGGATCAACAACTTTCTTCCCAATGACATTAAAAACAAACTCAAATGTGTGAGAATACCTCTAACAGAAGCATGTAAAATGGCTTAAATAGCTACTAGTCAAAGTTGTTGCATTACGACATGACAATCGCGAGACTTTAGACCAACTAACTTTAAATCTTGCATAGAAACAAAGGTATTAATATTTCATGAGTAACCTTGTGGAACCTTCACACTACTTAAACAATGACAAAACATTTGTTTTTCTTTTTTAGAAAGAGTTTAGCAAGTTGTGGGAAGGTAGGTGTGTCTTACAATTGATTGTGGATGTAACTTAGAACGGATGTCCATGTCAGTCCAATCTTGTCGTGTTTTTACTCCATCTTTTATCTTTTCTTTTACATTCAGTAAAGTCCCGCTGACACTATCACATACATTTTTTCAATGCACATCACGTATATGCAATGTCGTACAACAAGTTTACATCAATATGAAAGATTAAAGATTATTGATTATTTCTTCCAAATATTTTTCTCAATGGTCTTCTTTTGATGTTTTCCGAACACAACATCAATGTTTTTCACCTAATGGTATACTTCTTTCCCATTGCGAGGTTTCGTAACAACATCATCTTTTGGACTTCCATTAAACACTTTTTTCAATCTACGGTAAGGGTGATTTCGAGGAAGGAATCTTTGATGTCTTGTACATAGTTTTCTGGTCATGCTTCAGTTGAAGATAACTAGTATTTTCTTCACAAATGGGACATTCAAAATGACCTTTAACATTGTAACCACTCAAGTTTTCATATGATGGGAAATCATTTATGGTGCAAAACAACATTGCACGAATACAAAAGTTTTCTTCAAAAAATGAATCAAAGGCCTTAATGCCCTCTTCCCACAACATTTTCAAATCACCAATTAACGATTTTAGATACACATCAATGTCATTTTCAGGTTGTCTAGGACCCAATATCATCATAGACAACATCATATATTTTCTCTTCATGCACAACAAAGGAGATAGATTGTAAATCATCAACGCACACTAGCCATGAACTATGTTTGCTACTTAAGTTCCCATAAGGACTCATACCATCGGTAGCAGGTGCAAGTCTTATGTTTCTTGGCTCTATACCAAATTCTGAAAATGTTTCATCAATCTTCTTCCAATGTAAGGAATCAGTTGGTTGTCGAAAAAGACTATCAAACTTTTTTCATCAACGTGTCATTTAAGGTTCTTCGTATCTTTTTTATGGAAGACAATCATTTCAACCTAAGTATTATAGGCAAGCACCACATCATCTTAACAAGTGGACCATGATTGTATTCATCACCATTATTTCCATCAACTTTCCTCTTAAACCATGCATATGGTAAACATACCTTGAATGAAATATACTCATCTCTATATAATACACAATCATATATATGTATTTTTTTTTATCCCAAATGCATTGATATAAAATTTCCTTTGTAATACATAATATAAGTTTGTTAGATTTTAGAAACTTAAAAATAATAAACGGGGCACTTATCCATATTCCATACTTAATTTTTTTAAAAAAATTACTATTTATACTTAATTTCTGTAAGAAAGACAAATTCACTTATTATTCTAATTGTATATGTTATGATCTTCAAGGTTTTTTTTTTTTTCATTTGTGTGTTTCGTGGAGCATTTGCGTATTTATATGTATTATTTACAAGTCAAGACTTTTGATATTAAAGATAATGTTTATGTATATATGACTTTCTTTGATAAAGTATTTTTAAGGGATAAATATATTTTTATTTTGAAATTATTATTTTGTATTTCGTTACAAAATATAAATTATAAATTATTTAGTTTTTTTTTTAATGAACGTGATTTAAAATATCTTTTTCAACAAAAATAGTGAAATGTTTCTTATGTTATAGACAGTGTTTCATGGATTTTATACTATGTTGAAAAGAATGTTTGTTTTATATGAGCTTTGCAAAAAATAATTTATAATTTAGTTTAAAAATAAAAAAATATTTTATAATAATATGGGGAAAGAAAACATTAAACTCTAAATTTAAGCGAAAATATGAAACGATAAGAATATACAAACTAAGATATAAAGAATAACTAATATAAATAAATATTAAAATGTAAAAATATTATGAGTTTGGTATGGTTTTTTATTTTATTTTCTTAATGAAAAATTTATTTAATAACAGTGATGATCAACATGAATTTATTGGAAGAATATTAAGTTGATGAGAGTAAATTTCTTAGATGAGATGAGATAAGATTACAATTCTTAAATGGAAAGAGTAATGATACATGCTTTTACATTTATTTGAGATATAATATAAGAATAAAATAATTATAAAAATATAAATTATTTTATTTTTCTAATAAAAAAATAAAAAGTAAATAAAGATAATAAATATGTAAAAAATTTAAATATCTTAAAGAAAAAAGAAAGAGATTTGATGATAAAAGTTGTACATTTACTCTATTGTCCTTGTATGCAATATCATTTTCACGGTAAAGAAAATAATAATAATTAATAGCAATAATAATAAATATTTATTATTATTAAACAAAATAATATTTAATATCTACATATTTAACATTTACTTGTATATCTAATACATTGTATTATTTATTTACTTTAATTAATTTTATTTTCAAAAGTATTATGAATATATTATTTAAAAATTAATTTTAACCAATAAAAAAGTTATTTTATATTAATTTTAATATAACCAATTAATTTTAACCATTGTAATATACTTACATTTTTTTCAACATAAAAAATTACAAATATTATTAGTTAATGAAATACGTGCTAATTAATTTAGAAGAAAATGTTAAATGGAATTTATATACTGAAAATAACATTGAAATCATTAAAGGATTTTTTATAAAATTATTGAATAAAAATTATTATTAATTTCTTTTACAAAATTAGAATAATACTTTAAAAAACAATATTTATTTACTTTCTATTATTTTTTTTATTATATATCATATTAACCATATCATTTATAAATCTTTTCAAACTTTACTCAAAATTCGTTTACTTTCATATTCAAATTTATTAAAAGAAACACAAAAATTTTATTTTCAAAAATCTCTTTTTACATAAGAACCCATTATATTACATAAAACAAAAGATCAGAAATAAAATTAAAGGGAATATGTGACATCCCAATTATATAGCATACATGTATATAATTTAAGACGTCATCATAGATAATATTTGAAAGCAGTCAAGAGTAGAGTAGTATAAAGATCAGGATTACAGTCATCCTGGAATTAAGGGGGAATTAAAAGCGTGGAATGCTAAACTAATTCAAACTAGATAAGTTGGAAAGTGTCTCAAAATAACATAATTTAGAAATGTTCATAGGGGCATAACAGCCCAAAAATTCCTAGAGTCTAGGCAGCGACGTCTTCATTCTCCTCCAGGACATTCTCCACAGACACCTCATTCTCTTCTGCTCACATCCAAGATGGATGATCATCGCAATAGGGCAACACACACAACATGGTAACACAGCAGACAAACAATTGCAAGGGTGAGCTAATTATATAAAAAACATATTATTAACAGTAAATAACGTTCAAGAACAAACTCAAAATCAAGTAAAGTAAGACACACATCATCCTATACATGCATTTTCTAGACTTGACTCGTCCGGACTTTAAAATGAGAGTCGGGCTATGGCGAGTCTTGCACCCGTGGTGACTTATGAAACTTGGGTTCCCCACCCTGCCACACTCACGAGGTTAGTCCGTTCCGGGCCTTGAGGCGTACTGGGAGCCCCCAAGACTAAGGACCTCCTGCTACTTCTCACCACATGGTTCAACCTCTCTAAGTGAGTTTGATTGACCATTGAAGCGTCAGAATGACTCCCAAAGCTGAGCCCCTACTTCCATTTTAAAACACTAAAGATCTCACCAAGAGATCTTAAACTTATGGAACTTGGTTTACCACTTGGTTCGTATTTTCATCACTTTGTAATCATATACTTTTTGCCACAATCAACATATACACAATCTCAACAATATACATTACTCACCAATCACAAAACTTATAACACAATCCCAATACTTTTCTTACATAGTCTTAGTACTATACATTGACTCATCAAACACAAGGTTTTACTTCAACCAATGAACTATTACGACTTCATATACAACATCTTATAAAAATACTACAACAAATAAATCACCACATAAACATATAAAATTACTACGATAAAATTATTACCACAACACATAAAAATAATCAATTCTTATAATTTATTTTCCACACATAATAATTCCTCATGTTAAATTATGAAAATCATTTGTTTCATCTCTTAATTTATATGTTTATTTACTAACAAAACAAAAAGCTACTATTATAATGATAATAATATATAATTTAAATTTATGCCAGCCAATAAATTAATTAGAGATCAAACTTACAAAATTCTAATATTGATATATTATAATATAATATTAACAAAACTAAGTTAACTAAATAACTTGTTAAGGTTTCTATACTATTATATATATAATATATACTAATCTGTATAAATAATATAATATAAAATGTTCACTGCAATAATTTATAGAATAAGCATATTATGTAATATATAATATAACGTAATATACTATTAAATCTTAGCATTGCTATTTCTAAAACTAAGTTACAACATTCCTATCCTTCTTTTAAATAAAATAAAACCACTTATATAATATTATATATAATCACATATGCATATATAACCACGTACGCAACTCCCAATATAATAGAACTACATACAGTAACTTCTAATATACTATTTCATATATATATATATATATAGTAATTTCTATTCTAACTTACTCATCCACAACCCACTCACACTCTCTGCATTTGCACACACTTAACCAATTAATACACCCAATCATATTTCTATCAGGCACTCGTAAGACACCAAAAATTACTTTAAGCATAAAATTGCCACTTCATACCCCATTTTCCAAATTCCACTCTCCATACCATGCCTTATTTTTTTTTATTCTTTTTAGAACTTGTCTGCACCAAAATATTCTTGCTAATTTAACAAGACAACACCATAACTATATACCCATTTCCTGCGTCAACTTCTAAAACATGTGCAAGGAGCTTAAACATTTATATCAATTATGCTCTTAATATTTAAGATCAAACAATCATAAAATTTCACAGAATCAGTCAACAATCATGCATAAGCAGCTTCTGAAATTTTCCTTTCAAAACTAAATCATTATACTAACAAGTTTAACTACTCTAACCTCACTTTAACACACATAGAGTGCATTTTATACTTGACCAAAACAGAACAACTATTATCAAACAATTTATATGACCTATATCTCTAAAACCCTCGTTCATAAAAATATCAAGGCAACCAAACACCATGTACACAAATTAGATATATCATCTCATAAACTAATTTCAAACAAAAATAACTAGCTCCCTTTACCTTGATTTCTCACAGTACAGTTCACAAGAAATGCTCTCACAGCAACTTTATGCAGCACAGGAATTTACAGTACCTATATATCACCGAAATGGTGGAGGAATAAGCTCAAATAGGAATAAAAAGAAGAACGCTCCTAGTTGTCTGCAGCCTAAAAAAGCATTCCCTAAGTTGCGAAACAGCGGAGAAGAGGAGAAAATTACTTACCAATCCAATCAAAAATATAATTAGATCAAAAGGAAGCCTTCGGTGTGGTGAACGCTTGAGCACCTTCAAATCCAAGATTGAACAGTTCAATTAGTTGAAAATCTAGAGAGAAGGCAGAGATAATTTAGGGAAAAGGGCTTCTAGAGAGAGAAAGGAATATTGGCTTATGAAAAATCTGATTTCTGAAAAAGCCCCCTTCTAAGGCTAAGGTACCCTTAGTTTATGGGCCTAGCTGCCTCCATATAGGGCCCAATGGCTTTATAATTTCTCAGACCTTTACATTCTCCCCAACAAGAAAATTTTCGGCCTCGAAAATTAAACTTACTAGAGAGAAGGAACAACCTACTTTCATCACATCCTCTAGTACAATCACCTATTTTGAAAAAGATACTACTCCCCAACGACCTTACTAACATTAAAAGTCATGCCTTTGTGTTAAAATGCTCTAGTGTTCAATAGAGTAGATTAGTTTAGCCATTACTTTCAAGACAAATATGAACTCCTAAACTTCGGCTAGTAAGAAACTTTCTTTCGCACAACCAACCCCATTATGTCTGTCACACTGATATCCACTCGTCCACCTTCCGCTACTTCTTCTAATCTCTTCTAAGACTTCCACTAATCTTGACTTCAAATTAACCCTTGATCGATACTCATTTACCTCCTCTTGTTCCTTTCAAGAACCCCATACCTCTGACTTGATCACCACAATTTCCGAGTTAATTATCTATTTGAATCACCTTTATCCACATCCATTCTGAGAGCTTCACATTGCTTTTCTGATCTTCACTACTGAGTAGCATAGTTTCCTACTATACATCTCATTACCAAGTAAAACTCTTCTCCTTTGCAATGTCGAAACCAATTTGAGCAATCTAGCTTCACTTCGTTATCTCACTGACCTGAACCATATGCACTTCTTAATATAATAGCTTGTAATCATACTTAGTTATGTAGCTTCGTCGACTTGAGATCACTAGCCTAATCCGTACCATGCCAACTTATGATACCTTTCCAGCTAGGATTGTCCAAATTGCATTGTCTCAACCATTTTGAGAAACCCACTAGTTATAGTATTTCAACTATACTAGTGAAATCTTTTTACCTCTTCACTTCAGACTTCAGTTTTTAAACTCTTCAACCGACTCTTAATCAATTCTTATTAAGCTAACAATTTGAATCTTCTTTCAGTTTCCACGCACAACTAACACTTGCTCACCTCAAAATTGATCTTACAACTTGAAACTTATCCTCGTTCATTAGTTTACTGAAAGAACACTTCCTTCATGACAATTTGCAACCCGAAGATGATCACCCTTAAAGAACCTTCTTCAAAACTTCCCTGACTTTGCAAAACCTCGGTAACTCTTTTCTTCCATGATAACCTTGTCATTCCATTTTCCTCAACACTGCTTTTCTTCTCCACAAAACGACCATGCTCGAAATCACTTCTGATTGCCAAGACTTATACTAGACTGTTCCAACTTGTCCTCTAATTCTCTTATGAGATTCTTTAACCTTGTAGTTCTCCCTATGATTACTGATTCCAAACTATTGTCGTTTTAACCAATCCACCACTTGCCTCTTGCATACCTTACAATTACAGGAACTATCCCATTATGAACTATTAACATTGGTTAATAGTGAACCCCACCAATCTAATGTGGAAATTCTAGTACCTGCTTCAGAACGCCAATCAAAACTTACACCAAAAAGACTTGTCTTTTATTCTCCACTTATTCTTGCAAATTTCACAATCCTTTCTCTTCACATAACCATGTTAACCTCTTTTGATTCTAACAACCCCTTTTTCTTCACTTTCTAACTTGATCCACAAATGATGTATTTCCACTGACTTTCTTCTTGAAACACGAAGCTT
>NC_028359.1:9456512-9458231 GCF_000741045.1 Vigna radiata var. radiata | reverse complement strand
AAGCTTTTCTTGAAGACCATAAAGCGCGGGAGAACTATTTTGAAACAACAAACCTCCCTTGAATCACACCTCAAACTTACGAAAGAATAACATCATCTCTTCTTCGCTCACACTTAACAAACATCTTGAATTCCCATAACACTTGCTTCTACCTTTCGCTCAACTGTACTTGATGCACCACCTTCGCTTTCCTTCCCTTCCAAGAAACCACTTCATATAAACTTCAAACCCACGCCCTTAGACTTACTCCATAAACGTAGCATCACTTAGATTTCTTCAAGCACTAATCCTGACCAAATTTACTTAAATCCTTCTTCTTCAAGAATTGCCCTCTTCAACCCAGAATCTTTAGAAATACAGACCCCATCTTTAATCCTCTAGACCTCAAGATGTCCTTAACCAGCTATAGCAATCCTCTGACCTTATCTGAACTTACCAATTCACTGCCTTCTGTAACCCATCATTCAACATTCTCTTCTACCTTGATCAAACACAGCCGACCATTAAACATCACCACAAAACCACATCCAACGAAAACTAACTTTACCAATCTCTACGATCATTCTCAATACCCGCTTTAGCTGATTATATTGCAATCACTCTTTTTCATGCACTTCAAAAACTTTTCTTCATTATTCCTGATGTGTTTCTTCCTTCGGTGCTTGAAGCCTTCCACCTCAAACCGATATCAAACATTCCTTCTATGCGAATTACTAATATTGAAACATCGTCCTAAGCTTGACTATGAATCATTCACTTGCTGAGAAAGCTTGACCACTCCTTCCAATTATATTACTTAACTTCAACCTTTTCGATACCTCATTCTTCTTCAAAGACCTCATGTTCTTAACTTGAAAATTCTACCTTCTACTAAGCTCTCCTTAATATGCTCTATGTCTTACACAACTATTTCTCAAACTCTTCTTCTTCTAATTCCTTTCCAAAAAAAAAAAAAATTGATTCCCTTTATTCCACTTCAGAATTCTTATTCCTCTCTTAACTTAAGCTTCAAATCATACACCACTTCTCTTATTCAGATTTCAACCATCGCTGATACACTGATCCATGTTACCTATCTCACCCAATGCCACTTCGTTGCTCACCAACACTTCCTTTCTTTTGACCACTGACGTTACTGATACATAAAACCAAACATTGCCACACCAATACCCATCTAAAGCTCCTCTTATTCTGGTCTTTGAACTCAACTCTTGTGAATCGCAGGATATTTGGCCTCCGAACTTTTTCCTTCAAAACGCCTTTATCCAAAACATTGCTTATAAATTCCAATATCTCTACGCGTCCCTTGAAGCCTAAACTCTGGTCTTCGAACTCATTATCTTCGAGGCAAGAATTTGTCTCAAAGGCTTAAACTTATTCCAAAGAAGGTATACAGGTCAAGTTGACCTTGAATCTGCATTCCTCTACTACTATAGAGCACATTACACTACCACAAAGGCAAGAACAAGACAGGAAATTTTATCGATAATCACACTAGAATCTCAACCCCTTCTTTTCCCCAAACCTTCAGAAATAAGAAAGGAAAATCATCTTTGGTAAAAGTCATGAGTGTGCACCCTCATTACTTTTATCAAGACGTTTTCTGTCCTCAAAACTTCAAGTTGGGTACCAGATTTTATCATCTAGATTTTGGAGAGAATGGTAGAACATACCATTTGGACCCGGCTTTCCGCCAGGAAGACACGACAAACCCATAAC
>NC_028359.1:9445176-9453297 GCF_000741045.1 Vigna radiata var. radiata | reverse complement strand
ATATATATATATATATATATATATATATATATATATAGTAATTTCTATTCTAACTTACTCATCCACAACCCACTCACACTCTCTGCATTTGCACACACTTAACCAATTAATACACCCAATCATGTTTCTACCCTTCAGGCACGCGTAAGACACCAACAATTACTTTAAGCATAAAATTGCCACTGCATACCCCATTTTCCAAATTCCACTCTCCATACCATGCCTTATTTTTTTTTTTTTTATTCTTTTCAGAACTTGTCTGCACCAAAATATTCTTGCTAATTTAACAAGACAACACCATAACTATATACCCATTTCCTGCGTCAACTTCTAAAACATGTGCAAGGAGCTTAAACATTTATATCAATTATGCTCTTAATATTTAAGATCAAACAATCATAAAATTTCACAGAATCAGTCAACAATCATGCATAAGCAGCTTCTGAAATTTTCCTTTCAAAACTAAATCATTATACTAACAAGTTTTACTACTCTAACCTCACTTTAACACACATAGAGTGCATTTTATACTTGACCAAAACAGAACAGCTATTATCAAACAATTTATATGACCTATATCTCTAAAACCCTCGTTCATAAAAATATCAAGGCAACCAAACACCATGTACACAAATTAGATATATCATCTCATAAACTAGTTTCAAACAAAAATAACTAGGTCCCCTTACCTTGGTTTCTCACAGTACAGTTCACAAGAGACGCTCTCACAGCAACTTTATGCAGCACAGGAATTTACAGTACCTATATATCACCGAAATGGTGGAGGAATAAGCTCTTAAAGCTAAGCTTTAAACAGGAATAAAAAGAAGAACGCTCCTAGTTGTCTGCAGCCCAAAAAAGCATTCCCTAAGTTGCGAAACAGCGGAGAAGAGGAGAAAATTACTTACCGATCCAATCAAAAATATAATTAGATCAAAAGGAAGCCTTCAGTGTGGTGAACACTTAAGCACCTTCAAATCCAAGATTGAACAGTTCAATTAGTTGAAAATCTAGAGAGAAAGCAGAGAGAATTTAGGGAAAAGGGCTTCTAGAGAGAAAGGAATATTGACTTATGAAAAATCTAATTTCTGAAAAAGCCCTCTTCTAAGGCTAAGGTACCCTTAGTTTATGGGCCTAGCTGCCTCCATATAGGGTCCAATGGCTTTATAATTTCTGAGACCTTTACAAATACATAAAACGAACATAAGAAATGAAATTAAGTAAAAAAAATATGAAAAATGCTCAAAATTATTACATTAAAAAATCATCACTTAAATTATTAAAAAATATTCTTTAAAACATCTAAATATTTTACATTTTATTTTTTTTCTTTTTCTTTAAAAATTTTTATGATCATTTTATTTTATTATGTTTGTATTAAATGAATATAAACTCTTAATTATTCTAAAAATATAAGTAAAAGAAAAATATTTTTTAACATTTTTTTTTATAATTTTTTACAATTATTCACCTATATAGTAATAATAATTTGTGATTGATACGAAACAATAAAATAATAATATTTAAAAAATTGTTAAAAAAAAAACTGTTACCATATCCTAATCATTACTAAAAATGGTCTGAAAGTTTGCAGCTTTATGCATCATTCATTCTTACCACTATAAGACCATGAACCAGTTGTCCTTCATTCTGTCATTTTGTTCCCTAATCCGCCATTCCCTATTCAAAACTCTCAACTAACACAAACATCATAAACCTTTGAGATGGCAGAAGTGAGGAACAAGCAAGTGATTCTGAAGAACTATGTGGTTTCTTTTCCAAAAGAATCAGACATGAACATTGTCGAAGGAACCATAACATTGAAGCTTCCAGAAGGTTCCTCTGATGTCCTCCTCAAAAATCTCTACCTCTCATGTGATCCGTACCTGCGACTCTTCATGGCCAAGAACAGATATGTTGGATTTGGCACCTTCACGCTTCACTCTGTAACTCACTCTTCTTCACCACACAATCTTTACTCTTATCTTACTATTATCATGTTCAATTCATAACTTCACTTTCTCAATTATATCTCCCTGTGCTTTTAATTCTTAAAATTAACCTAACTTTAAACAAATCTCTTCCATACTTTAGAATTTTATTTAAGTCTTTAGAATTATCTTCTTGTTCCCCAAGATTGAATTGATAATAATAGCATGTTTGGGAACAAAATGCTAGAAAAAAGATTCTCTTTTTTATTTTTATTTTAAAGAAGGAAATAAAACTAAAAACAATATTAATAAAGAATAGTTTTTGCATAACCTAAAAGTAGCTTTTAAAGAATTTAATAAAGAGAGTTTCTAGAGATAAAGTTTAAGAGTAATTGTTCATATATAAACTTAGGTGGTAACTGTTGAGTGATTGCAGCCATTGGCAGGAAATGGTGTGTCTCAAGTGGTGGAATCTGGGAATCCAGATTATAAGAAAGGTGATTTAGTTTGGGGGCCTACTAAATGGGAAGAGTATAGTTTGATACCTTCATCTCAAATACGTTTCAAAATTGAGCACACTGATGTTCCACTCTCCTACTATACTGGAATTCTTGGTATGTATATTCAACAATTTCAATTTGTTTTCATTCCTAGTGAATGATGCAAGTGATGTCAGTGTAATCTCCATTCAGAAAATTGAATGAATCTCAGCAATCTTGCATGCAACCTTATTGATGTTCTTGCATGGTGTTCTATAATTTTGTTGTGCCTTTTGACCCATAGCTTTTTACTTTCTGGTCACAGGTATGCCAGGATTGACTGCTTATGGTGGTTTCTTTGAATTGGGGTCTCCCAAAAGAGGAGAAAATGTTTATGTTTCAGCTGCCTCTGGTGCTGTTGGTCAGCTTGTTGGCCAATTTGCCAAGTTGAGTGGTTGCTATGTTGTTGGAAGTGCTGGAAGCAAAGAGAAGGTATTTCTTCAATTGTTTTTGTTAGATGATAAATGATTATGAGCTTCAAAACAGTTTGGATATTCATTGTATTGTTTTACAGACAACTATTTTCAATTAGCCTAATTACAATAACAATCACCAAAGCCTTTTCTTTCAATTATAAATTCTCTGGCAATGCAATCCTTTAGGCATGTTACATACTTTTCTGATTTTTCTAGATTTTTGCAGAAGTTAAAGTACATGAAGTTTATTATTTATGCTTAGTATTACAAATTTCACTCTGAAAATATATTTTATGCCTCAAAAAGGTGTTTTGTTTTCATCAGTAAAAGAAACTCATGAAGAGAATTGCTTCAGAAAGCATTGTTATAAAGCAGTATGATGATCAAGGCTAGAAATTCATGAACTAAAATGAATGTTTTGCAACCAGGTGGATCTGTTGAAGAATAAATTAGGATTTGATGAGGCTTTTAACTACAAAGAAGAGTCTGACCTCAATGCAACTTTGAAAAGGTTAGGATATAACAGATTTCTGATAGAGAAATTTTGAGTAAATCTTTTCATGCAATAAATGTTGATGATTGCTGCATGTCAATGTACACATCAGATACTTTCCAGAAGGCATTGATATTTACTTTGAGAATGTTGGGGGGAAGACACTTGATGCAGTACTCCCAAATATGAGACTCCATAGTCGAATACCTGTTTGTGGAATGATCTCACAGTACAATCTTGCTCAACCAGAAGGTGTAACAAATTTGGCACATCTCATATTTAAGAGGATTAAAATGGAAGGTTTTCTTGTAACTGATTTCTACCATTTATATCCCAAATTCTTAGAGTTTGTCCTTCCTCTTATTAGAGAAGGGAAGGTTGTGTATGTGGAAGACATTGCTGAGGGTCTTGAGAATGGCCCTGCAGCCTTGGTTGGCCTCTTCAGTGGTCGCAATGTCGGAAAACAAGTGATTAGTGTTGTTCGTGAGTAAAATTGGATAAATACATTCTTATTCTCTAAGCTTTACTTCTGAATTTTCAATTTTCACTTGGATATTGAATCTTGTTTTAATGGTCTATGCAATAAACATCCATTCTGCTTAGAGTAATTACTGTATGATGTTAATTTTGCTTTGAAACTATTAGCAAATGGACGCCTAATCTTTACAAGTTGACATTATTAAGTATTTATCATTTTTCAAGGACTTGCTTCAATGTTAGCATAATTTATCTTTATCATTAGTTGGTGAAAAAATTAGATTTACTATAATTATGAATTTGATTGGGTGTTTTGATACAAGGAATCCACAATCTAGGAATTTTCACCCACAAACTTTTATGAGTTAGCTACAAGATGAATCATTAGTTTTGATACCACCATATAGACTTTTCATCAAGTTTAGATATTTTTATCTGTAAGAAAGTGAACAAATTCTTTGAAGTCGAATACCCTTTAATGACTATGAAAAACATAGTTTCTTTTCCACACTTTCTCAAGGATATCACCATCAAGATGAATGAATAACGGAAAGGTAAATCAACTCCATTGCAATTTTCAATATCTCGTCCTAGAAAACTTTAGGCAATTTTTCATCAAGCATCTAATTCTTTCATTAATTGTGCTAGTCATTCTCTCCACAACCACACTGCTTTGAGGTGTTTTTGAAATTGTTCTCTCAAGTTTGATGTCATGGTCCTTGTAATATTGTTTACAAGAACCTTGTATTCATCATTGCTTTGTGCTTTAACACTCCTTTGACACTTGCATGTAAATGTTTGAACACATCAAGTACTTATAGCTTTTGAATTTCAAAACAAAAGCTCAGACATTTCTAGAATAATCATCAATAAAAAAAAAGACAAAATAAGATGGCATATGTTGTATAAACATGAATTAAATCAAAGATATGTGGTCTTCTACATAGGATAAGTACAAAAAGGAACTCTATATTCCATACCCACAAGACTATCAAAATAAGTTTTAAGAGGTGTTTCTCTAACAAATTGCAACCCTTGATTTACAAAAGTTGCAAGGTCATGTTCACTCAAGTGACCAAGCCATTCATTTCACTTCTCTTTTTTTGCTACCACAAATGTCCCTTTAATGCACTTCTATTTATCACCACCAAAAGAATTAGGATAAACATCTCATCAAGTACTTATATAGATATTAAGTCAAGGTATATATCAGAAATGTGTCTAACATTCTTCGAAAGCATCTTGCAACTAGTATTAATCTTTGGCCAAATTTCAACATTGTCATCATTCTTGTTTAGATTCCACATCTTCACATGTTCAAAATCTCAAATAGTTTATGTATTGTATAATACTGAGATCATCTCAACCATGACCATAGAGTTATGTGAGAGCAGTGATCATACTTGTTCAAAATTTACCAGTATCATGTCAACCTTGACTGTATGACAATGAACCTACCTATTGTTATGATAAGACATTCATTAGTATTTATTGAAAAATCTAAACCTTCCTAAAATAGTATAACATGATTAATAAGGGTCAGCCCAACCAGGTATATAAAGGTGATTTGTTTCATGTAAAAGGTATCTTGAAATCTTTTCACTTTAATTGAGTTACCTAAATCACATTGACTGACTTGAGTATCGAAATGTTTGCATGTACTCACCCCTTTCTGGTTCATCCAAAGATTACAAAGGAACGTCTCATGTATCTCGAATAGCAAGGGACATACTAGATCTTACAAGACAACTCAATTTTATACAAGAATAGTCTAAGATGTGAAGTAATCATGGTATGATCTAACATAAATGATGCAACAAAGTCATTAACTTATACTCTTAGCACGTGAGTTAATATAATCATCTTCATTAACAATAATAACATTAGATACAACTACACAGTAATGACCAATGATGTGAAATATAGCTATAGAAAAGGAAATAAAAATCATAACTCGACTCGTGAAAGTTACCAGTATATGAAAAATTATATTATAAATAAATGTATCATTAAACATAATATAGATGATAAAAGTAACTCATACGTAATAAATCTTAAGTAATAGGATTCAATACATAGCACAACTAAAAATAGGTTCATAATTCATAAAAGGATCATGCATAGTAAATGCTTAATACAAACAAACTATCTAAAAAAATCTTTCATATTAAATGCTACATAATCATCGCCCTCCTCCACATGACCTTCATTTTCACTAATGGCCTTTCCTCCATAACCTTCGTCATTATCAATAATGGGAGGAACCTCAAATCATCCATACAATAACATCACCTTTACCAACACATTCATCTCTTATCCAACTTTAATTAAGATGCCTTCACGTGATGCATCCAAACTTGAATCTACTTCATTTTCCTTCACAATCCCTTCGTTAGAAGCAAGATCATCAATGTTATAGACTTTAGTTTTTCTAACATCCTTCTTCTTGTATTTTTATTATCACAATACAAAAATTATTTTTCTTATGGTAGTCTTAACTTCTGTAGGAATTTTTGCATTCACAATAACTCTTTACCAAATTCTATAATAATAATATATTGCTTTTGTAGAAGACAAAGCAATATACTTTTGTAGTTTGGATTGTCATGACATTGCTCTTCCTGTCATTACAAAACTAGAAATAGACTTCTTGAAATTCATATCACCAATCATGTATACATATATGTAATCCTTCATCAAAGGCTTACTACTTTAAGCTTTTAGTATCACTTTACAAGTTGTCAGTGGTCTTTTCTAAGCTTAACAAGCAAATGATTACCAATTCCAACAACATGAGCAATGTGAGCTCTTGCACACATCATAACTTACATTAAATTACCCGTTATAAATAACTATAAAATTCCATTTCTCACTTATAGAATTGTGATAAAAGACATAGATTTTTTTTTTCATTTTTTGTGTCATGAATAATTTTTATGGCAATGATCTGTTTTGTTAGACTCAAATTATTTATTGTAAAATATTTGTTTAATTTTCTTTTGAAACTTTAAATCTCACTCATGTCCTGACCAATAATCAACATAAAATAAGAGAATAATAAACTTTTCATCAACAAACTTCTTCACAAAAGATTAGAAAAAGTTTTATCATGCTCATGATCCATCATGAAAATCAAATTTTATATACTAATGTATTTGAGCTTGTTTGAGTTCACGTTATTCCATATAGATTTCTTTCTACATGTCACTATGAAGAAAAATTATTTTCAATTCACTAATTCAAAAGTACGAGACTCTCTAGACGGTTCATAACTATAATTAAGGAATGATTTACAATTCAATAAAATGTGAGTGAACCATACAAATGACTACAATATCTCCTCTTATCCGAAATCTCAAAGAACTGTATAAAGAACTATATACTAAGTTAGGGTTTATCCAAATTTTATTTATATAAAATAGATAAATTAACAAGTATATAAGGATTATTTTGTGCTTACAATAAAATGTAAATAACATAACAATTAGATACTCTTTACGCTTGATGGTAGTGGACATGCACCAAACACCATTTTGTACATAGTAAGTTTCAGCTTTAAAATTGATTTTTTCTTAAGCTTAATGATGTTCTTTAATCTTGAGATACTTTTTCTCTAAATTAATAATCCAATTACTTTCTTCTTTCATGTGTCTACAAAGACATTAAAAACTATTTTAAAATTTGTTATATGTCTATTTTCTCAAGATCAATGCCAATTTATGAATATTTTCTTCTCTTAATTACCAATTTATTGTAAAAGAAATAATCATGATAAAAATTAGAGTTATCAAAATGGGTCACAATCTACGGACCAACCCGGCCCATCACGAGTTCAGACTGGGTTGGGTTCAAAAAAATTGTATGGGTGTTGCTCCCTACACCTCTCCAAGTGGGACCTGTATCTCCCAATTAATTTAATTTATTTCAAAAATATTTTATACCTCCCCACTATTTTCTTTATTCCAAAAATACCCTACACCTCTCCACTATCCTTAACAATCGTTCTCTTTCTCTCTCTACATTAATGGACCATTCATGTGATTCAAATTTGAATTTGTAACATACTATAAAATATAAAATTCAGAGGAAACTTCAATAGTAGTACTTCTACCATTTCCATTTTATAAAATTAAAAGTTAGATGCAAATACAAAATAATAAACATAATAATATTAATAGTAAATAATGATATATTATTATTATTATTATTATTATTATTATATATTAACTTTATAATGACGAAAGAACTAAATAAATTTTAAATCT
>NC_028359.1:9436698-9445021 GCF_000741045.1 Vigna radiata var. radiata | reverse complement strand
TGAAAAGGAAAAAAATATATTCAACAGCGAAAATAAGATTGAATCAAACTTATTTAAGAAAATATATCACAAGTTCAAATTTAAGTCATGTAAATGCTCCATTAATGAGCCATGTAAATGCTCCATTAATGTAGAGAGAGAAAAAGAAAGATTGTCAAAGATAGTGGGGAGGTGTAGGGTATTTTTGGAATAAAAGAAAATAGTGGGGAGGTGTAGAATATTTTTGAAATAAATTAAATTAATGGAGAGGTACAAGTCCCACTTGGGGAGGTGTAGGGAGCAACACCCAAATTGTATTTTGCGGGTCAGATTTCAATCCGGCTCATTTAAACCCGGTTCATGCAGGTTCAATATGTGGTCAGCCGGGTTGGCCTACCAACCTACTTACCTAATTTTATTTTATTAAAATTTAATTTTAATTTTATAAAAAGATATTTATTATTATTTTTTGCTTGCAAAAATTATATAATTTTCTTATTTTCAAAATTAATTAAACACCCATGTTGGGAGTAAAATTTGGGAGTCAAATTTGTTTAAATTTGAATTATAGAAAATTTGTAATTTTTTTATTTAAAAAAATTGTAATTAAATATTGTGGTGGATAGGATCGGGTTTGAATTTTTCTGACTCGCTAATAAATGAATCGGATTGGATTGACTCACTAAATGACCAATCCATAGTGGATCAAACCGGATCGAGCCGGATTATCCATTTTTACCACTCTAATAAAAATTATCATATATTTTTTATATGGTTATATAGACTAATATATATTTTATTTTATTATTAGTTTTGGCCTATTCACCTTACGTACAAGTAATTATAAGCATTAAGTAGATATACTGTAGTTCATCTTGTAGAGTACGGACACTATAATTAATATGATAAGGTTTTTTCTAAAAACAGCTTGCTACCTTGGTTTACTATATATAGATGGTAAACTTTCCAAAAGATAAAAAAATTACATAATCATTTATCTCGCATTTTTCACCAAGTGAACACATTTTTATTAAGAGGAAATACAAAATTAATTTATATTACCAAGTTTTCAAGATTTGTAAATAACCTTTTGTTTGGTTTTTTTTTATACAACTTAATTAATTGATTTGATTATTAAAACATATTTCTTATTATTTTATTTTGAGAATCGTTTTTATATGAAAAACGGTAAAACTTTGAAGGGATTGATTTCTTCTTCTAATAAATGCTCACGCAATAAATAAAGAGGAGAAATATATACCGATTTTACATATAAAATTGCAAATAGTTTTATTTCAAACAATAAAAATAACATAATGTAATGAAAAAATTTTAAGAAAAAAAAATAATGTTTGAAACGATAAAATCTTGGATAATTCATAGATATAGAGTGAATATATAATTTTCTTGTAAAAAAAAGTAATTATTTGTTAAAAAATTGTTCGTAGTAGTAGTTGTCAACCAAAGACGTTCTAAATTGCTATCTAGCTTCAATTAATATTTAATGTGTTTTGATGGATATATTTATAACTCATAATAATTTTTAGGATTAAATATGTTTTTAGTCTCTATAATTTGGGGTGATTTTGGTTTTAGTTCCTCTTTCAAACTAACATACAATTTAGTCCTTTCAACTTTAGAAAATTCTGATTTTAGTCATTTTTACCAAAATTTTTTAACTTTATTTGCTGTTTCAAACGCGTTTCTCAGTTAACATTGAAGCAAAAATGTGTCAAATAGTGTAAACAATCCAAATGCTACAATGAAACGTGTTTGAAACAGCAAATAAAGTTAAAAAAAATTGTTAAAAAGGATTAAAACCAGAATTTTATAAAGTTGAAGGACTAAATTGTATATTAGTTTGAAAGAGAGACTAAAATCAAAATCGCCCCAAAGTATAGGAACTAAAAACATATTTAACCTTAATTTTTAATTTATTCAAATATAATTATCATTAATAAGAGTAAATAGTGATTTTAGTCTTTAAAATAGTATCTTTTTGTTGTATAAGTTTCTAAAATTAACCTATTTTTATTATTATACTCCTTGATTAATTGTAAGTCACTAACTTTTTTTATTCTAATCCCAAATTTTTTAAAATTTTAAACTTGTTTTAAACTTGTTCCTACACTTATTTAAATTTTCCTTATTTTTAAGGAGGGTGTTGCTCCCTCCACCTCAGTGGGTCTTGCACCTCCCCACTATTTTCATTTATTTCAAAAATATTTTACACCTTCCCACTATTTTTTTTATTCCAAAAATACCCTATACATCCCCACTATCCTTAACAATTTTTCTCTTTCTCTCTGCATTAGTGGAGCTTTTACATGGTTCAGATTTGAATTTGTGATATACTACAAAATATAAAATAAATTTAGAGAAAACTTCAATATTAGTACTTCTACCATTTCTATTTTATAAAATTAAAAGTTAGATTCAAATACAAAATAATAAGCATAATAATATTAATAGTAAATAGATATATTATTATTATTATTATATACTAACTTTATAATGACGAAAAAACTAAATAAATTCTAAATCTTTAATAAATAACTTTTTTTTTTTATATTTTAAGTATTTAATAATATTTTTATATTATTTATCTAATAAATTAAATATTTTATTCAAGTTATTTGAGTCAAACATGTCGGTGAGTTAAAACATAATATAATGTTAAAAATTATAGATATTATATGTAAAAAAAACACACATATATATAAACATTTTTCTAGAAATTTAGAACAAAATTTTACCATTTATTAAGTAATTTGAAAAGGAAAAAAATATATTCAACAGCGAAAATAAGATTGAATCAAACTTATTTAAGAAAATATATCACAAGTTCAAATTTAAGTCATGTAAATACTCCATTAATGCAGAGAGAGAAAGAGGAAATTGTTAAGTATAGTGGGAAGATGTAGGGTATTTTTGGAATAAAAAAAATGATAGAGATGTGTAGAATATTTTTGAAATAAATTAAAATAGTGTGGAGGTACAGGACCCACTTTGGGAGGTGGAAGGAGTAACACCTTTCAAGGATTAACAGGGTAATTTTAAAGGTTTAATTCATTTAATAAGAGTTATTCTATAACAAAAAGTTTCTTATTACAAACCTAACTTATTTAAACCGAATGGTTCAACATCATATTTAAATAAAATAAATAAAAAGCATTAACTCATTAATGATACAACATATTCAGAAAAAAAAATTATTTTCTTATTTAATGTTGACCACTTAATTTTTCATTAATATTATTTTCATATAATGAAACTAATTTCACTGCTCTGGTTCAAACTTCGATTAAACAACAGCATAAGATAGTAGTTAGAATATTATGTTTCATGTTCTCTCCATAAAATAAACCTTCATGAAAAAAAAAAGTCACACTAAAAAGTTAAGAAAAGTAATTACAACTTTTTTTTTTCTCATGCTTTTTAAGATAATCAAATTTAAGCACAAAAATTAAATAACAATTTGAATTTTGATGGTGGAGTATACCTTCAATTCAAATATTTATCAAATGATTTTAAAAAATAACATTCTTAATTATTTAACACTAAACAATATTTTTTAATTTAATATTCTTGAAAAAAATATAATTACATAAATTTTATAATAAAATATTACAGTAATTTAAAACAAAAATAAAACAAAACAAAACATATTCATATTTATTTGATTTCATACCAATTTCAATTTAGAAACAAACTAAATATTACTCACTGTACAACAAATAATGAATCTTTAAAATCATATTTTAAAATATTAAAATAAATCTACAAAAAAATTAAATAAATAAATATATGTATAGAATATACTAAAAATTTAAGAAAATAATTTCATTTATATATTATATGTGTAAATAATGTGTAAATAAATATATATAAATAAATATATGAATGGATTTTAATATTTCGATAATTTTTTTTAATAATTTTTTTATAACAAAATATATTTTATTAATTTATTTGAATTTATGTTAAAAAAATATTTGAAATAAAATTAATTAGATGAATTTTTCCAAAATAGATTGATGACAAGACCCTCCCACTCTCAACCAAATTTCTCCACACAACTAATTAATTAAGATATATATATTTATATGATGAAATCAACTTGCTCATATCAGAAAAAAAAAATAGCATTCCAATTCCCATTCTCTCCTTTATCATTTCTTCCATAATCGCTGGAAGTAAAAGCCAACATTCCATAACCAAGACACCGACAAAGCTTGTCATAGTTTCTAAGAATTTGAATGGCAGAAGTGAGGAACAAGAAAGTGGTTCTGAGAGACTATGTGGTTGGTTTTCCGAAAGAATCAGACATGAACACTGTCGAAGGAAGAATTATATTGAAGGTTCCAGAAGGTTCCAATGATGTGCTTCTCAAAAATCTCTACCTCTCTTGTGACCCTTACATGAGAATCCTGATGAACAAGGTGGAAAGCATAGATGTGCATCGTCACTACACACCAGCTTCTGTGAGTTTTCAAACTTTTCATTCCTGCACTTTTGTTTCTGCATTTTCTCACAGTTCCATAAATGGTTAATTTCTACCTTTTTCGGTTTCTCACACGCTTTCCTTTCCAGGTAATATAAACGAAGGTATGACCTTATGATTGTATGATTGATCGGTCAAAAATATTTTTTTTTTCCTAAATTTTAAAATATAAAAACTCTTTTATGTATTTAACATAATATAGTATGTAAAAGTTAAAACATGATTAGAAATTATTTTTTATATTATATTTAATTTTATAAATATAATAATAATAATAATAAAAATATTAGTTTTATTATTTTTTATTATCAATAAAAAAATAATCACACATGAGAATAACTATGGAAGATGGAGAATGAATGATACACATGGGAATAAAAGTCATTTTTTTCATTATTCATATTTGTTTTTTATTTTTTATTTTTGAAATATTTTTAAATTAAAATAATTATTTTCTATATATAAAGAAGATCCTTGGTGTTTGCATTTATTTTTTAATTTAATTTTTTAAATAAAATGTTTACACTAAAATAATTATTTTATCAATTTACTTATTTAAGTGATCGTTTATTTAAACTTTAATATTTTTTATTTGACTATTTTTTAAACTTAACTATTTTTGTAATGAAAAACTACCTATAAATAAATAAAAATATATAATAAAAAATTAGATAAATTATTTTTATTTAATGTTATAATTATAATAATAACAATAACAGTAATTTTATTATTTAACAAATGCACCCTAGTAATGCATCATAAAAATGTCATATTAATTTATTATTTGATATATTAAATTTTAACCTTTTCATATTTTAACCTTATACTTTTTTTTAATATGATACACAATGAATTAAAATTAAAGTTTAATATATTTTTTTTAATTGAGTAATTTTTTTTTCATATGCATATGAATTGGGTTGGAGATTAATTAAATCCATTTTTTATTCATTAAAAGAATATTTTTATCATTTTTAATTTATTACACCAATATTTTTAATCTACTAAAATAGAACTTTAATTTGTAATTTATATTAAATTAAATTTTCTTTTGAAAGAGACTAATTCTCCCTAGTATTATCTTTAATAAATATTACAAATGTTAAAATGGATTATTATCCGTAGGATAAGAAAAATTTAATTTTTTTTATTTAATTTACGAATTGAAGGTGTTCCAACCGGATTGAAGATGGATTCATAGGAACCCAGAAACAATAATACTTTGTTATTTCTTTTACAATTTTCTATTATAATTATTTTAGTTTTTTATTATATTAAAAACTAAATACATTTGACTATTTATCTTTTTTATTTTAAAATTTATTTTTATAAATATTAAAAAAATTTGCATTTATAAAATAAAAGAAGTAAAAATATACTTATAATAACTACAAAAATATTGAAATGATGTAAGTAGAAACCAAAGGAATAATTTTAAAGTACAGAAGGAAAGAAAAGCTTAAACATCCATAGCAGAGGTAGTATGAAGTTAAAATATATTTGGTTGATAACATTTGTTATGAAAACTATTGCAGCCATTGGCAGGATATGGTGTGTCTAAAGTGGTAGAATCTGCACATTCAGATTATAAGAGAGGTGATTTAGTTTGGGGATTTACCAAATGGGAAGAGTATAGCTTTGTCTCCTCATCTCAGATATGTTTCAAAATTGAGCACACTGATGTCCCACTTTCCTACTACATTGGAATTCTTGGTATGTATCTTCTCAACAGTTTCAATTTACTTTCATTCTTAGTAAATGATGCAGGTGATGACAGTATGATCTTCATTCATAAAATTGAATGAAACTCAGCAATCTTGCATGCAAGCTTATTGATGTTCTTGCATGGTTTTATATAACTTTGCTGTGCCTTTTGACCCATAACATTTTATTTTCTGATAACAGGTATGCCAGGATTGACTGCTTATGGTGGTTTCTTTGATGTAAGTTCTCCCAAAAAAGGTGACAATGTTTTTGTTTCAGCTGCCTCTGGTGCTGTTGGTCACCTTGTTGGCCAATTTGCCAAGTTGAGTGCTTGTTATGTTGTTGGAAGTGCTGGAAGCACAGAGAAGGTATTTGTACAAATGTTTCTGTTAGATGTCCTATACAAATGATTATTAGCTTCAAAACACTTAGGATATGCATTGTATTGTTCAATTAGCCTAATTACAATAACAACCACCAAAACCTTTTCATTCAATTACAAATCCTCTGGCATTGCAATCCTTGAGGCATGTTGCAGACTTTTCTGGTTTTTTTAGATTGTTGCAGAAATTGAAGTACATGAAGTTTATTTCAGTCAATGCAAGATATTATTATTTAGGCTGAGTATTAGAATTTTTCACTCTGAAAATATATTTTACACTTCAAAAAGGTGTTTTGTTTTCATCAGTAAAAGAAATTTATGAAGAGAATTGTTTTAGAAAGCATTGATAGGGAAACTTTTTTGACAGGAAACATTGTTGTAAAGCAGTATTATGAATAAGGCTAGAAATTCATGCATTAAAATGAATGTCTTGTAACCCAGGTGGATCTGCTGAAGAATAAATTAGGCTTTGATGAAGCTTTTAACTACAAAGAAGAGCCAGATCTCAATGCAACTTTGAAAAGGTTAGGATTTAACAGATTTGTGATAGAGAAATTTTGAGTAAATCTGTTCATGCAATAAATGTTGATGATTGCTGCATGTCAATGTACACATCAGATACTTTCCAGAAGGCATTGATATTTACTTTGAGAATGTTGGGGGGAAGACACTTGATGCAGTACTCCCAAATATGAGACTCCATGGTCGAATACCTGTTTGTGGAATGATATCACAGTACAATCTCACTCAACCAGAAGGTATAACAAATTTGGCACATCTCATATTTCAGAGGCTTAAAATGGAAGGTTTTATTACAACTGATTTCTTCCTTTTATATCCCAAATTTTTGGAGTTTGTCCTTCCTCTTATCAGAGAAGGGAAGATTGTGTATGTGGAAGACATTGTTGAGGGTATTGAGAATGGTCCTGCTGCTTTGGTTGGCCTCTTTAGTGGTCGCAATGTTGGTAAACAAGTGGTTGTTGTTGCTCATGAGTAAAATTATATAGATAGAAACACTGAACCATTTAATCTTTCCTTCTGAATTTTCAATTTCTGTTGGTCATTGAACCTAGTGTTATGTTGTATTTTGTGATTAATAAAACCTCTAGTTTATGAAACTTTGTTACTTCTAATCTGTTGTATGTTTTAAGGTATTTTGAACCTCCTAGTGTTTCATATCTATTCTCATAATGTTCAAAAAGTATTTGGTTAATCAAAATTACATCTTGTAAATACACATTTGTCTTTTGGTTTTCAGTTTTTGGATTCGTGAAAAAAAAGTTTAACTTAGTGGGACATTATAATATTTGAATGGGGGTACTCCCTGTATCTCCCCAATTCCATCCTCCATCCCCCCAATTCTTTTGGATTTTTTTTAAATACAAAAATAACCTTTTTGTTTTTTTTTTTTTACCTTTATACCCCTATTTATTAAAGTTAACCTACCCTGCCTCTTTTACACTCTGAACAGACACAGACTCAAGATTCCCTCCTTCGCGTATTCCCACATCCACCAAAGCTTTCATTTTCAAATGCTCTCTGCAACTCTCACTCTCCCAGTCCTCCTCTGAACTTGTTGTTGCTTTGTGCGGCCTGTTGGTGTGCGGCGGGTGGCGGTGCGGTGAGTGTGTGGCAGTCCGGCGCGGTGCGGAGAGGTGTAGACGTTGGTTTCGTTCTTTTCGTTTCTTCTATTTTTTTTTAATGTATGTAATGTGTAGGATTGGGTAGCTTTCTCTATTGTTGATATTTGGTTG
>NC_028359.1:9420326-9435954 GCF_000741045.1 Vigna radiata var. radiata | reverse complement strand
ATAATCTAGAAAACGCTTAAACGGATGTGGGAATCCGTAAACGGATGTCAACATCCGTTTAAGGGTAAACGAATGTCAACATCCGTTTAAGGGTAAACGGAAGTTGCCATCTGTTTAGCGGTTTTACGAAAGTATTACTAACCTCGACTCGAAGAGGATCGCTGGTTAAAGGTTGGATACACCACCACTAATGCAATGCAGAGATATAATAATTCAAAGACAAATTCTTCCAGGAGAAATCGATATCTCAATTATCACTTGAAATACAAGAAAAATGGGAGAAAGAATTTCTAGAAAAATAGAACAAAGAATTCTTAAGAAGAAAGCGTAAAGATGAAAGCATGAAGATAAAAAAAAAGAATAAATAGGTTATGTGGGGGTGGGAGAATAAAATCATAAAATTTTATTTCTAAATATAAATTTTTGCTAAAGGATAAAATTGGAATAGAATAAATAGAGCAAAGGGTAAAAATGGAATGGGGGGGTAGGGGATGAAATTGGGGAGGTACAGGGAGTAACCCCCTACTTGAATCAAATTCACACTTACATAATTGTTGACCAAAATACGAAATTTATCACAGCCTAAAAACATGATATTGGAAGTTTTAGAATCTATTTTAGACTCAAAACCTTTCCACAACTCATTGGGAGTTTTATTGACCTTCTTAAGTAGTATCCTATTTTGTAAACACATCATTCTTTGTCGTAACAAGTTTGTAGATTTAAATGACACGTTAATCTTAACTTTTATCAATCATGCTAGAGACACTAAATTAACTCTAATAGATGTCACATGTAGCACATTGTTTAAAACCATAATCTTTTCAAATGTGAGTTTTAAAACAAATTTTCATTTTCTTAGAACAAAAGTTTCTTGAAATTACCAAGATAAACTTGTTTTTCTCCATCCCCACATTAGTTAGGAGAAAAACGCACTTTCACATACGTGTTTGGTAGTCGTAGAATCTATCACTCATTTGCTCATATTGGTCACAAGGTTCATTTGTAAAACAACTAAAGCAATTATATATTCCCCTCAATTATATTTTCCTAAGGAGGATTGTTAATCTTGACCCTATGTCTATATTGAGATGCATGTTAGTTTGGCCTCCCACAGACAAAGCAAGTTTCCTCCTTCTTGAGGGTAGGGTTATGCTTTCTACTTTAATATCTTTAAATAGTTTATGGTATTTATTCATCTTAACCTTAATGTTTTTATCCTTGATCATCTCCCAACAATAGTTTTTTATAACGAATCTTCTTCTAATGACATATTTAGTAGTTTATTTGAAAATAAGAGAATCTTAAATATCTTTTATTTCTCTATAAAAGCAATACACAACCAACACATGGTTAAATAATGCACTAAGCAAGGTGTGACGACATACCTTATTCATAAATCTTCAATTTGTTTTGTAGAAGTATTAGAGTCATATTAGGAAGGGGCAAGAGTGAAAGCAACTCCATACATGTCTAACAAGGTAGGCATGTGTTCCTACCAATGTTAAAGTTTTTTACTAGTGAAAACTTCAATTTTCAAAACATCTAGGAAATGTATCGCAAAAGTACACTATGTTGTAGAAACATCGTTTGGTTTCTCTGGTGTAGATTTGTTATCGATGTTCATACTGTCAGTCAAAAGTCCCTAAGATTGTTGTAAAATGTCGACGAGAATACGAACTAGATCAATTTCCTAAGGTGTAAGGTGTGGATGATCATTGCCTTTAATGAATTATTTGGAGTGTGTTAGTGTAAGCCCCCCAAATATAAGAGAAACTTCTCAAGTGGCAACAAGGACTAGCAAGCAAGCTCATAAGAGCAAAGAACTCAAGACAAAAGGAATGAGAAGAAAAAACGATAGTGAGTGAAGGTGTGTTTTGGAGGAGAGTAGAAACACCTATTTATAGGTAGGGAATAGGGTCAAAAAATCCACGAGCCTTGGAGGAATCATATGCCTAGCGGATGAAACTCCTTTACTTGTGAAGGAAGCTCCTTAACTAAAGAAGAAAGTAGAGAAGGAATCATTGGACCATTTTGGATTTCCCTCCTTTGTAAGATTGACTATGTATGTTTATGGAGCGAATAACTAACAAAAGAGGCAACAATGGTAATCTTTTGTGTGGGTTTTGCAATCAAAAGAAGGACCACATTGCAAAAGAACGATCGACCTCAATTTAAAAACTCAATTAACAACCCTCTCATGTCGCCTACCCTGCCGATCTCGGTTGAACAACTCTCATATTCATATTCTCCCTACCTTATTAAGCCCCAGATGAAGAAAAGTAACTTAGAATTTTTTTTTCCAACAGTCATTGAAGGAATTGTACAAAAATGGGGTTATGCTTGACTATGTATATGTTGTTGGAAAACAGGTTGACTTCTTTATATCACCAAGAGGGGAGGGNGGGGGGGGGGGGTGAATTGGTGTTGTTTCAAAAACACTTTCTTTTCGCAATCTTGCAAACAAAGTATAAAGCTTTTTAAAGTTTCTTGAAATGCAAGCAATTAGAAAATGTATGCAGCGGAAAAAACGTAATAGATTGCGTTAGAAATAGAGTCAAATGGAATGTAAAAGATAAGGGATAGAGAAATTCAAACACAGATGTTTATACTGGTTCGGCCAACAATGCCTACATCCAATGTCCTTCCAACCCAGGAAGCAAATGCACTATAACAAAGAATTTATAGAAGACCTCCACGTCAAAAATATAAATCTTCTCTCTAACCCAAAACCAAAATATAGCTACAGAAAACCAAACCAGACTTGCAGCAAGAATCCCCTCTTCTGCAATCTGAAACACCACTTTGAACAATCCTCAAAGTGAACTATCCCCCTATATCACTACAGGTCCAATTCCAACAATCTTCACAGGATGCCAAGCCTTGATCACAATTCAGCAGTCTTCACAGGATGCCAAGCCTTCGCGATCAATCACAGAAGCACCTTCTTGTGCAGATGTTGACAACGTCTCCTTAATGAATCTCGTTCAAGAAAGATCACCACCGTCTTCTTGGAGAATTCTTGGAGCTAAGAGAAATCTGAAACAAAAATGAAATTATCAGATCATCAAAAGTCTTAGAACAAACCCGTGTTCAGTAAATTTATAGATTTCTGTTAATCAGTCAGATTCTCAGTCGAATGTGCTACTAATTCAGTCGACTGTATTATTACAATTATAACAGTTCAGTCAACTTAGTAGCCTATGGTCAACAAATAACATAACACATTTAATACAGTTGGCCAAGTCATCAATGTTCAACTAACTTTTAAAAATATAGTTGTTGGAGTGCATGAGCATAACAGAATTTCAAATCAAACAACAGATATAGTCGAATATGTATACCACATAGTCGACATCAACCATGTAAAACATTTTGAAATTATTTTCTTCTCAAAAATACACACAACACTGATTTGCAAAATCTGCACAAAGATTTTAGCATAATCAAATCCATTAGTAATGTAGTCGACTGTACTAGAACTTTGTAGCACAAGAATAAGTTCATAAAAGTGCTTGTGATTTCTTGCTTTAAAACATGTGCAGTAAAACATATGAAATGATGCATAACACACAACACATTAAAGCATATACACATGTTCCAAAAATATATCAATCAATCAACATAGGAACACGTATCATAGTACACACATATACATGTTCAACAGATATAACAATTTAATCAGCATAAGAACATGTAATGCAGCAGCAACATGTACTTGTTATTAAGTAATGTGTTGTCATCATCAAAAACTAGATTGATATAGAAATTGTGTTGTCAACAATCTCAACATATGTCTGTCTAAAAATAAAAGTTATAGAAGGCAAGAGGAAGAAACGACTATTAAACGAAGGCACTTTCTGCTTCTTCGCTTTGCTTTATGTGTTGTCTAACAACTGTTCACCACTCACATCTAGTCAACCTTACATCCCATTATTCAGACCTCTTTGTCATTATGCTCCTCGAAGGTGGAGGGCTACTAAACCTTTAAGGTTATTGCATTTGTAAAACTCTACAAAATGACTAGTGAGTACCTACTACGGATGTCATGTTTCATAAACTGAAGACCAACTACAACTATTTTACTAAAGTTCTTCATGTGCCTTCAAGTCACGAGAAGAGTGGGGCTTGGTGTAATGTACATGGCTAATTATCGTTCGACCTTATCAACACTAATTTTGTCCTAGGACAAATTAAGCCACATACCCTAGGTGCTGACTACTAGAGTCAGGTACTGCTTACCAAAGCTAGGTGTCACCTACAAGGCACCAACTACTAGAGTCAGTATCACTTACCAAAGCTAGGTGTCTCCTACCAAGTGTCGACTATCAAAAATAAGTGTCGACTACCAGAACCAAGTGTTGTCTATTAAGAGTTGTGTGTCGCTTAGCAAGAGTCATGTATCGCCTACTAAGAGTCAGGTGTCATCTACTTAGGGCTAGGGGCACGTATTGAGAGTTAGATGTTGCTTACAAGACTATGCGTCATCTACCGAGAGCTATGTGTTGTCTACTAGGACTATGTGCCGCCTACCAAAACTATGTGTTGCCTGCCAGAGCTAATGGTGAACTAACTCACACTTACTCGACCACAAGTTGACCTATATGATCACCACTACCCAAACATAAGTTGGTCGTCCGACTACCTTTCGAAATAACAAAACTAATGACGTATTACTCTCTAACTTAGGAGAATCTGGATCAAACAGTTGGCTCATGAGATAAATGGGTCATTGGGTCCAATTAGGTCCATATAATTGACTGATATATGATGTAATCGACTAACTTAGACATTAAAATATTTTTTACAAACACATTCTTTCTCGATCTTAAAAAGACAAAGACTTAGAACATCTCGCCTTTAGAGCATGAAGTTGAAAACCCACTCCTTCCCCATTGGAAGTTACTTTAAAGTTTTGAAATAACTAAAAATATAGAAAATCTTTGCTAGAAGTTTAAAGAGTCTTCTCAGCCTTATAAGGACAAATTCATATTTGTTATAATAGCTTGATCCCGTTGTGTGATGGTAGACTTTTCGAGAATCTCCCTCACAAATAAAGTTACATTATTATTGTGCACATATCTTCCTCCATTTGAACAAATATTTTTTTATTAAAAATAAATACAAAATCAATTTATATTAAGAATCAACTTGCAAATACCCTTCTTTAGGTTTGTTTTTATACAACTTAATCAGTCGATTTAATTATTAACAGACATTTTTAGTATTTTATTTTATTATAAGAATTATGTTATATGAAAAACGATAAAACTGAACAAACTTATAACTAAAGGGGGTTGAATTTCTTCTTCTTCAAATAAATGCTTACATAAGAAATAAAGAACATATACATTTATCAAATTTACATGTCAAATAGAAACTAATTTTTATTTCAAGCAATAAAAATACGAAAATGTAATAAATTTTTATAAGAAAAAAAAAAAATCAAACTAGTTGGGATAGTTTCACAGATGCTATATATATATATATATATATATATATATATATATATATATATATATATATATATATATATATATATATATATTAAAACGTAACTATTTGCTAAAAAAACAGTTTATAGTAATAATTGACAAGCATAGATGTACAAACATTTTTCATTTTTAATCTAACTTTTTTTTCTTTAAAATTTAATAGACTTATTTAAATTATCCTTATTTTGAGGGATTATACCACAATTTCAAAAGGTTTAACTCGTCTAACATAAGTTACACGTGTTAGGTAGAAGAAAAAGTTTCTTACCTAGAAAGCTATTTGTTTTTCCAAATTAATCAACTCATCAAGAAGAATGGAAAATGAGAATCACAGTTTTTTGGAAAGTTTTTAGCACCACAAAGTTTGTGACATTTGTATGGCTACCAAAGTTTTTGTTTGAATCTTCAGTGGGAAATAATTGAAGACTACTACCAACGTGCATCATGATCAGTTCTTACTTTTCTAATATTTTTTATTCATTTTAATTAAATTAAATTTAAATTTTCGATTAATATCTCTTTTATTTTCAATATTTTTAGGTCTTTTTTAATTTCTTTATTCAACGTGATTTTAATATTTTACAAAAGTATAGTGTTTTTCTCATTAGATTATTGTTATGGTAGAGAATTATGATTTAATAGAATGATATGTTTTTGTTTTTAAAAGAAAAAGTGTTCATTGTGTAATATTATTATCTTTTAATATTATTAGTAAAAATGCATGTGATGTATCTTTATTTTTTTATAATAAAAAATAGTAAAATTATTATTATTATTATTGTATTGTAAAATTAAACTAATTTTTGTTATTTTGTTGTAAATATTTACTTATTTTGTTAGTAGTTTTATTATTACAAAATAATTAGGTCCAAAAAATATTAGTTAAATTTTAAAATATTATTATTGAAAGAATAAAATTAATAAAATAATTATTTTAATTGAAAAGATTTATTTAAGGAGTGAAATTAGAAAACAAATACAAATACTAAAAGGAGAAATCTTTATATATAAAAAGGGTTATTGTTGATATAATAAAAAAATCACAGTAACTCTTTTTAATAAATAATAAAATTGTATTAAAAAAATAAATTTAATATAGGATACTTTTTACGTTTTGAAACCAAAGACAGAGACATATAACTTTTTTATATTACTATTTTTTATTTTTATTTTTCTTTTTAAAAATATTAAAATTTATTTTTTTATAATTATTTTATCTTTAATGTCAAATAAATACAAATGGATGTAACTCTTGTTTTAAATCTTATAATTATTTCCATTGTTTTATTTTTAAACCCCTTTCATAATACTATTAATTAAATAAAAAATAAAAACTGTGGCAGGAGAAAAAGATGTTTTTAATAAAAAATAAAAATAAAAAAGTAGCATTTGATTTTCCCATCTTCTCCCTAATCATTTCCCTATATAAGTGCTTCTAATACTGGAAGCAGCGGGAAGAGCGAAGAGACTCCATAACCGACGCACTCACAAAGCTTATCACTGTACCGGCGAATTCCAATGGCGGAAGTGAGGAACAAGCGAGTGGTTCTAAGAAACTATGTGGTTGGTTTTCCGAAGGAATCAGACATGAAAATTGTGGAAGGAAGGGTGAAATTGAAGGTTCCAGAAGGTTTTGATAAGGTGCTTGTGAAGAATCTCTACCTCTCTTGCGACCCTATCATGAGAGTCCTGATGATCAAGATGGATTTCATTGATGAGTATCATCACTACACACCTGATGCTGTGAGTCATCAAACTTTTTTTCACCACTGCGCTTCTTTTCTACATTTTAACGCTCTGTTCTACTTCTGAAAATGTTATGATTAAGAATTCAAAGTTTATATAATTCGTACATGCATTCAAAATGTTACCTGCATTTCAATCTTCTTGAACAAGTTTTTCATCTTTCAATGTTGCTTAATCTTTTACTTTCAACCTTCGTACAATAATTATAATCATGATTGAGCTAATGTTTTTGAGATGGAATTAGATCTAAATTTCAATGTTTCTTCACATTTCAATCTTCTTAGGAAGTTTTTCATCTTTTAGTGTTTGTGAGATAATTTCAAGCTTTCATACAGAACATAATTAGTTGAAGAATTAGAAAAAAAAATTAACATTTTGTTGTCAGGTAGTTTTTGTTTTCTTTTTAAAATTGTAAGTTCTAAATTTTTTATTCATTGTAAAAGAATTTGTATTTGTAACCTGGTCTGAACCTTTTCTTTGGTATGACTGGATTCAAATATTTTGGTTTGATGGTTTTATTTATTACACGTTAATATTAAATATCTAAATATGTATGTGTATATAATTTAATTAGATTTTAGTATACTAATTTTAACAATTTATATTTATTTTTTAAAAAATAAGTTAGCAAAAATTAGAGAAACGTTGATAATTAAAAAATTGAGCAATGATTTGATTTTATTGATTTATGAATTTGGTTTAGGTTTATGAAATTAAAGTTATTTTTAGGGATTCATTTTTATCTAAATTTATGATTTATTTTTAAATAGATATTTGTATTAATATATATTTGAATGTATACTTTAAGATTAACATATATTTGAAAAAGTGATTTTTTAGATAATTTTGTTTCAAATTAATTTTTTAACCACCACCGAAAGGTAAAAATAAAGTTATCCATAACTTTTAGAGGTAATCCAATATACAATGAGAAGATAATCTTAGACATGAACAATTACTGTTTATATATCCTTTTAGACATGTAATGAAATCATTTTTGTAAAATTATTTCCCAATGTTTTTTCTTAATTTTTATTTCTAATTCGTGTAAAAAAAAAATTAACTAAGTAATTAACTTCTTTTTTTACTTATTTTGTTTAGAATTTTTTTTCCTTTCAAAATGTTTATGGAGAAGCTACTCCAAATACACTCTACTCATACTTTTTGGTTTATATATATAAGTAATTTTTTTTTATTTATATATTTAAAAGATACTTGTATATGAATACTATTTCTAATCTCTTTCCATTTTTATAAATTTATATCTTAGAGGATAAAAATTATATTTATAAATACTAAAAAAGATATTTATAAGAACTAAACAAATATTGAAATCATGTATCTAGAAACTAAATGGATATTTTTGAAGTATAGAAAAGAGAAAACCTTAAACATCAATAACAGAGGTGGTCTTAAGTTAAAATAAATGTGGCTGGTAACTTATGTAATGAACAATATTGCAGCCATTGACAGGATATGGAGTGTCTAAAGTGTTGGAATCTGGACATCCAGATTATAAGAAAGGTGATTTGGTTTGGGGAATTACCAAATGGGAAGAGTATAGCTTTATCTCCCCATCTCAAATATGTTTCAAAATTGAGCACACTGATGTTCCACTTTCTTACTACACTGGAATTCTTGGTACGTATATCCTCAACAATTTCAATTTATTTTCATCTTAGTGAATGATGAACATTAAAAATTGGAGGTTATCCAGCTACTGTTTCCTACAATGCTTTTGCTTGCATTTTCAATGTTCAATCAAGGTTATATGTTGAAATTAATCCTTTATTCATTACTTCTGTATATTTGTTACATTACAGCCACATCTCTGTGTGGTGATAAATATCTTTCCTTTCATATTTTTACCTAAGAAGTGGTACACTTCTAAATAATGGTCTTGACATGTAGCCATGTCAGATACTTGTTCATGTCTGATTCTGCATGCACATTCTGTTTCACCTGAATGAATCTTATCAAGTTTGCATGCAAGCTTATGATACTGCAAGGTCTTAATAAAACTTAGTTGAGTCTTTTGACCCATCTTATTTTCTTCTCTGAATGAATCTCAGCAAGCTTGTATGCAAGCTTATGGATGTTCTTGCACGATTTTCTATAATTTTGTCAGGCATTTTGACCCATAACCTTTTATTTTCTGGTCACAGGTATGCCTGGAATGACTGCTTATGCTGGTTTCTTTGAAATAGGTTCTCCAAAAAAAGGAGAAAATGTTTTTGTTTCAGCTGCCTCTGGTGCTGTTGGTCAACTTGTTGGTCAGTTTGCTAAATTGACTGGTTGCTATGTGGTTGGAAGTGCTGGAAGCAAAGAGAAGGTATTTGTTCAATTATTATTATTATTATTATTAGATGTTTCTATATAAATTATTATTAGTTTCAAAACATTTAGGATACTCATGGTATTGTTTAACATACAATTATTTTCAATTAGCCTGAGTACAACAACAACAAAATTCTTTTCTTCCAATTATAAATCCTTTAGGCATGTTGCATACTTCTGTGGTTTTTCTAGATTGTTGGAGAGATTAAAGTACATAAAGTTTGTTTCAGTCAATGCAAGTTATTACTACTATTATTTATAATTTTAACTCTGAAAATATATTTTATACTTGAAAAAGGTGTTTTGTTTTCATCAGTAAAAGAAAATCATGAAGAGAATTGTTTCAGAAAGCATTGATGGTGAAACCTTTTCAATCGGAAACATTGTTGTAATTTGTAAAGCAGTATGATGAACAAGGTTAGAAATTCATGCACTAAAATGAATGTGGCTTGCAACCAGGTGGATCTGCTGAAGAATAAGTTAGGATTTGATGAAGCTTTTAACTACAAGGAGGAGCCAGACCTCGATGCAGCTTTGAAAAGGTTAGTATGCAACATTATCCTTACAGAGAAAATTGAGTTTATAAATTTGTTTCCATAAAGAAAATGTTAGAAGTTAGTGTAGCTGATATCAATGTACACATCAGATACTTTCCAGAAGGCATTGATATTTACTTTGAGAATGTTGGGGGAAAGACACTTGATGCAGTACTCCCAAATATGAGACTCCATAGTCGAATACCTGTTTGTGGAATGATCTCACAGTACAATCTTGCTGAACCAGAAGGTGTAACAAATTTGGCACATCTCATATTTAAGAGGATTAAAATGGAAGGGTTTATTGTAAATGATTTCTACCATTCATATTCCAAATTCTTGGAGTTTGTTTTGCCTCATATTAGAGAAGGGAAGGTTGTGTATGTGGAAGACATTGTTGAGGGTCTTGAGAATGGCCCAACAGCCTTGGTTGGCCTCTTTAGTGGTCGCAATGTGGGAAAACAAGTGGTGGTTGTGGCTCGTGAGTAAAATTCTATAAATAGAAACATTGTAGCATCTGATCTTTAGTTCTGAACATTTTGTTTTCTTTTGGGCAATGAACCTAGTTTTTATGTTGTATTGTATCATCTTCCCTTTTTGGTCATAGTATTTGATTACTGTATGAATGGCATTCTGTGATTATAAATCTCTAGTTTATGCAGCTTTGCCATTTTTATCTGTTTCATATTGAAAAAAAAAAATAATAACTCTTTTTTTTGGAAAACTTGTTGACAACACACATATATGATACATGATAGTTTGTGTTTGGTCTCTTTTAAATATTTTTTTAAATATAAATTCAAATAGACGAATAAAATGATAATACATGTTCTATTGTCAAAAAATTATTAAAAAAATTGTCAAAATATAAGGTTTCATATTTACAAGTATATTAGCTGATAAAAGACTGTATATTTACAAATATGCCGATCTTTATGGTGTTCTAATGATGTTAAAAATGTTAAAATAATATTTCCTCAATTAGAATCTTATCTTGTAAGTACATATTATAATAATAATATATAAGTATATAAAAGCGATACTTCTGTGATAATTATTTTCTTAATTATTCACGAATAGATTAAGACACTAAGTATCTTAATAGGATTCAGTTTTGATGAAAACTGACGATATTTTTATTAATTTTATAAATACATAGGTTTTGATTTTGAAATAATCGAAGTAATATATATTTTTTAACTTCGAATAATAAAGAATCGAGGTGTAAAGATCTGTCAAATTCTCAAAATATTTCAAAAAATTGTTTGGTTATAAAGTCATGTCTCGATTTTGTTTTAGTTGTTTAATCAATCTAAAAGTCCAACAAATTTTTAAAATTGACTTAATACCTCATTTGGTCCTCTAGTTTGTTAACTTATCTCATTTTGATCCTCTATTTTGCAATCGTCTCAATTTAGTCACAAATTTTGTAAAAATGAACAAATTTCATCACATCCGTTAAGTTTTAACAAACGGCGTTAAGTGTTGTCCACGTGTTGAACACGTGTTAGACCGTAACCACCCACATGCTAAATTCCTCACCTCTCTGACCGATTCATCAACCACCAATCCATCCCTTTGCAACCCATCCTCACGGCCCATTCATCCTCTTCAATCATTTCCCTGCAAAAGAGGCCTAACACATCAACCATATTTCACCCCTCTTTCAATCATCAAAAATCAAAAGGAATCACTCAAAATTTCCTCACTTCCAACACGGCCAATTCCCTTATCACATCATTCACCCAATAATTCATAACACTCCTAACACAGAAACCACCCTTGTTTCCTCACCAACATCACCAGCACCAACATACAAATACCACAAGTCAAAAATAATAAAACCAGTTCAGTTTTTAATTTCCAAAGTGTTTCACAATCAGATTCAGCAGCAAAATCCCATCCTCCCATCAATTTGAAGTTCAAAAATTTTAAAATTCTCTTCTATACTCGGTCCAGCACTAGAGAGAAACATGGAAACATAAAACTAGGCACTAGATTCAAACAGGGAAACAGTGGAAAAAGGTTTGAGGTGTGCCCTCAACATTGGGTTTGTCCGAGCGAGCAGTGGCAGCAAATGGGGTTCTGTCACTTCATCTTCAGTCAGGGGAGGGGCTGAATTTTCCGCGTCATCTTTGCACCGGAACTGTAATCTTCAATCCTAAACGGTTTCACTCTCTGCCATTACTGCCAAAACTTGCTTTAGATCCCCAAAACATAACTGGCTCTTCCCGTAACTCACTGAGTCAATTCGCCGCCATTTCTCTGTGCGCTCCACCAGCCGGGAGCAAGAGATGCCAGTTGCGTCACTGAGCCGTGACTCGTTCCTAACCTCACAGCCGAAGCCTCAGTCACCGGCCTCCGACAACGCCGCCGATCCGGAGGCATTGGTTCCTGGGCCGATCCACGATGGAGGTCCAGTGGAGTCGATCCTACGCCCGCTCATCGCAGCCGCGGGCTCCGGTTTCGTGAAGATCGCTGATCCCGCTGTCAACGCCGTACAGCGACTCATTGCTGAATCCAGTGGCGCCGTCATCTTTGGGAGAATGAGAACAAGGAGAAGAAGACTATCAAAGACTGAATTTTTAATGATGGGGTCTCATTTAAATATGCCAAAGATTCAACCTTGGACGACCCCTGCAACAACTACTTTCTCACACCTTGTCGTTTCTCAGAATTTCAGATCTTCTTCTTCTGTAAAACAAGTCAAGAAGAGGACGATTGAGAGAAAATGTGTGTGTCTTGGAGTGAGGGTTTAAGGGTGGAAGTGGAAAGGAGGCATGCTTGGAGGAGTGAGTGATCATTGAGGGAAGAAGAAGGAACACGGCCACATGGATTTAATAATTTTAAAACATAAAAAAAAGAAAAAATCCAACTCAGCTCAAATTAACGCCGTTTGCTACCACTTAACGGATGGGATACGATGTGTTCATTTTTGCAAAATTTGTGACTAAATTGAGACGGTTGCAAAATAGAGGACCAAAATAAGATAAGTTGACAAACTAGAGGACTAAATGAGATATTAAACCTTTAAAATTTTTCAAAAAGTGATGGTCTTTTTTTTATTATTTATTTAACTAAATAATAGGATCTATAGTTTCAATTTTTAATAGAACCGATATCATAAAGTATTTTAAAACTGATAGTTTTAAATTAGGACCCCGATATTTCAACAACGATATTTTGACAACACTTTTGACAACGCCACGTGTCGCGTTGTCATTGGTTGTTTTTGTAATAAATTTTTTAATATGAAAAATTTTAATGGCTTGGTTTTCCTGAAGTGCCCCTGCTATTTTTGAGTGCTCTGTGCAGAAGAGTTGGTTCTCTGTCGTAAGATTTCATTTTGAAGGTTTCGTTGTCCCTCCAACGCGCACTCTGTTCTCCCATTTCCATCTTTAGGGATTTCGTTATCTGTCGTAGGGATTCCCTTTTGTGGTTTGCGGTGTGCTTCATCGGGGCTCCGTGCAACGTTTCATTGAAGGTTGTTCTTTCTTTGATTTTGTGGTTTCTGGTTTTTGTTTGAAGTTTGAACATGGTGGTTCTTTAAGTTGTCCATCTGTATTGTTTTATTTAGTTTATAAATGCGATTTGTATAACAGTGATTTGTGCATCGTAGGGTTTTGTTATTGAAATTCACGTGTTCGATATTTGAAGTCATGGGTTCCTCTGGTGATAACGGTTCTTCAAACAAGGTATGGCCTTTGTCGTGGTGACTTAATCGCTTTGTGGTTTTGGGCATGATATTAGTTGTTTATGGTGAAGAATTTTTTGTTGGTTAGGTGTTTTTAAAAAGGAATGTTTATGTTCTTTGTTGCAGTTATTTGTGCGTCATTCAATGAAAACCAATTTTGTTGCTGGTTTGAATGCGATATTGACTGAGGAGCAGAAGGCTGTTATTTTGAAGACGCCATTTGCATGGTTTTCAGAATTGCAGGATAATTTGAAGATTGGTAGGAATATTTTGAGTGATTTACTTGTTAGATGGGTCGACCAGAGAGGTGGTTTTAAATTTGGAGAAAAAATTGTTGAATTCAAGGAAGAGGATGTGAGCTTAGCCTTAGGTTTTGGTTTAGTTGGTGATGAAATTAACTTGAACGGCAAATTGACTTCACCATGTCTATTATTGAAATTCTTTGGTACAGAAAAAGGAAAAGGAAAAGGAAGATTTGAAGTTGAAATGATATATAATTTTTTGATGGAAAATCACAAAAACTTGGCTTGTATGGATGTTTGTAGCCTTTACCTTATTGTTGGAATAAGTGAGGTATTGATACCTTGTCGGAGTAGAATAGTAAACCCAAAATTGTTTGAAATTGTTAATACTACAAGTGATCTGAGTCGTTTATGTTGGTGTCGTTTTGTTTATCAATATTTACTTAGTAGTTTTAGCAAAGCTTTTGTTGCCTGGAAAGGAGGTAAAGGTGCAAGTACTGTCTATGTTGATGGATGCGTGTACGTGTTTAAGGTAAATTTGTTGCATTCTATGTTTGGTGGAAATTACTTCAAGCCACCGATATTGACCTCATTGATGTAACTCAGGTTTGGTTCTGTGATCGTTTCATTCCTTCAAATTGTGTTGTCCACAAATTCCCAAGAATTTTGCATTGGATGAGTGTCAATGTAGGGGACAATTTTGTCAAAGCTGCAATGGAGACGGGTGTGGTATGTATTTGTTCAATGTTTTATTCATTTATGAATGAACTGGATGGTTTAATACAAGGCAATGGTCGTAATTGTCATTCATTTGCAGATGCTTGATGAGTATGGGCAATCAAGGAAAGAAGTTGCTGTGTCATGTTCGAAACCATCAGTAGATGAAGAGAGCAGTGATGATGGTTTAGATGATGTCTTACATGAACAACATGTGCTTATTGAAGAACTAGAAGTAGAGTTATTTGGTTTGAAGGGTGAGCTGCTTGACGACGTCAATACGGATGAAGTTGGTTTAGGCGCAACAGATATAGAACAACAATTTTTCAATGATTTTGGAAGTGAGGGAAGAAATAACTGCAATGAAAGCGAGAAGAAGGAACCACAACGTCGAAGGCGTTTTAAGAGCATAGCCTGCAGAACTCCATACACTGGTTACAGTCCAAATCTTTGTTGACATTTATGTAATTTTTTTTAAGTTGTAATATTTGGGATTATTTGAAGGATGTAAAGTAGTATTTGGAACAGTTAATGTCATTGTGATGAATGAAAGATAATTTTGTAAAGTATAATTTGGTGAGCATCCCCTTTGTTATTTTTCCTTCATTAGTTAAGTTATTTGAAGCCTATGTATATGGGTGTACGAAATACAGGTTTGTCTTGGTTGTTATATAAGTTCATGCTACGGTAATCGCTTACAAGGACTTGGTTGCATTTTAGTTAGGCTCAGTTAGCAGTCCTCGAGATTTAGTACAGATAAGATATATTGTGCTGGTAAGCGCTTACGGGGTCCCTGTAATCGCTTACCAGGCCTTGTGACCTCCACTTCCTTCAACATTGTTGAAGAGGAGACAACCACCC
>NC_028359.1:9410660-9417706 GCF_000741045.1 Vigna radiata var. radiata | reverse complement strand
CCATGGCCTTGAGGAGCAAAGAAGTTGGAATTGGCTTGAGATCATAACTTCGAAGGACTTGGGAGCAATTCAGTTAGGCTCAGTTAGCAGCCCTCCGCTTTCAGTACAGATAAGATATCTGATGCTGGTAAGCGATTACGGGGTCTCTGTAATCGCTTACCAGGCCTTGTGACCTCCACTTCCTTCAACATTGTTGAAGAGGAGACAACCACCCATGGAGGTGCAAACAAAGTTGGAATTGGATGGAGTTGATAACTTCGAAGGACTTGTGAGCATTTCAGTGAGGCTCAGTTAGCAGCCGTCCGGTTTTAGTACAGATAAGAAATCTGATGCTGGTAAGCGATTACGGGGTGCCGTTAATCGCTTACCAGGTCGCGAATTGAATTTTGTACTAGATCTTTAGCGCTGCTGACTGAGCTGGGGTAAATGGCTCCCAAGGTTTATGAAGTTAGGTAATAAAGTGATTTGAGATGATTACAAGTACAATTTTGAACTTATGACAACGTATTCTACATGGAAATTATTGTTTTAAACATGAGCAATTACATTGTTAAAAGGGAATAACACTTGTGTAATTAATGATAACATTAGATGACAATCTTTGACAATTAAAAGGAATAAAGTAGTTCATTACTTTAAAGATTGACAATTACAATAACAAACAACGAGCAACAATTGCTAAAACACAAAGTTCAGAAATAAACAAAACGACAGAACAGAACATTAAAGAAATATTCGTAATCTAACTAGGTGGTGGTTGATTGTGTTGATTGCGTAAGTTTATGAGTTCTTGCTCCACAACTCCGACACGATTGTCAATTCTGTCAAGCCTTTCGCCAACGAACATGCGTAGGTCTTGAATTTCTTTGATCACGTCAGTGAATGTTGCAGAACATGATTGTTGTGGGTTTGGACATTCTTCTGTTTTTTCAGCATCATCATCACCTTCATCTGCTTCTTCATTGCCTTCAACATCTTCCACACTACGAACAGGCTCCTTGTAAACCCAAATACCTTCAGCATTCTTATGATAACCAAAAGTTTGTAGGACTTTTAAAGTAATCTGTTGCTTCCTTTTTACTTGGGTAAAAGGATCACTGTCAGAGACCACACCAAAATGTTGCAGGAATATGGTAATTAGATGGGGATATGGTAGTTGGCTGTTGTCCCTTGTTGCCTTTTTCATCCTGTTTCGAATCAGATGCCCCCAGTTTATCTGAACAGAATTCATTAGTGCCCACAGCAACAAAATGTCCTCCTCTGTTGTTTGTGCAACATTTGTGTAACGTGGAAGTAAAATCCGACAAATGACATAGTGTAGTATCCTTGTGTCGAACCTTAGCTTGCCTGCAGTTATTCTACCTTTTAAGTCTTCACCTTCTTTGCAAAGGATGCCTTAGCAGTAACAGAGTTGTATTCCTCCTTCCAGTCATCAACGATAGCTCCTTCAAAAGGCACACCTACGGACGGGATGGAAGTAAGTTTATGAAAAAGAGAGGGTTTGATTGTGATTTTCACCTTTTTCACCTCCGTTCGAATTACTCCCGAATCTGAAATGCGCATATTGCTGTAGAAAACTCTCACTAATTCGGGGTAGTAGTGCGTTCTGCAGGCGACAAATTCATTTAGCCCTGCTTTCTTCAAGATATCATAGAATTCGAATTCACCAGGTTGCATAAAGTCCTCTGAAAGATACTTTCCTTCGAGGATTGGGCGTTCAAAGAAATGAGCAGCGAATCGTTCATACTGTTCATCGGTTGAGAACAGATCATTGGCTGCAACTTGTGGCGATAATGGAGGGGACACTGGCTCTGGAATTGTAGGCGCCGTTCTGGACGACGAAGCCTTCGTTGTCTTCTTTGCGCGAGGTGCCATTTGGGGTTATTAGGGTTTGCAAAGTGTGTTGTAGATGAACCTAATATTAGGGGTTATTGTGTTTTTAATGAGTAATGTAGTTAACGGTTACAATTAATTGCAATGGGGCAGTGGGTTACAGCAGTTCCTCCATCCAGTCATGGCGACGTGTGCTGAACCTGCAACTGCAAACAAAACTCACAGGCCCATTATGGTAATCGATTACGTTAATGTAGTAATCGATTACAATACAGCTTTATTAATACAAATTTGAAATTTATTTATTTGGCAACGACGTAAAAAACACCACTAAGTATACTCAATCGTCTATTAACAAAAAGCAGTAGCGTCTCATGTAATAACAACAAACATGACTTTTATATATTCTCAAAAGTGTTATGGACCGCAGAGAGCAACGACATGAAGCCATTAGGAGCAACTTCAGATAGTTGGGATATCTGTATTGTTTGGGATGCAGATTCCATGTCCTGGGGGTTTTGTGCTCCATTAAATGCTGTGGCTACCTGAGTGCATAAAGTAACACACATTACCAACACGTAACATAAGATATCAATATTTGTAGTAATGATAATTATGAGATATAACATTTAATGGTCTCACATTGGGTTCTAAAGGTGTTGTTGAAGAATTTCTTTTACTTCCCTTTGATTTCTTTTGGCACCTTCTTTCAACGGTTGATTTCAATCTGTTAGTTCTTGGTCGGCCTTTTCGCTTAACCGCGACGGGACTGCGAACAAGTACGTCACTACTTCCGCATGTATTGTAGGACGTATTTTGAGGAACGGCGTTCTCATACCTTAATTGTCCTCCCTCACTTACGATATTATTTTTCAGACTTGAGGTCACCCCAAACTTTTGAGCAAGACATTTCAAATCTTTTTCCAACTGATCAGAAGCACATTCAGATTCACATGCAGCCTCAGCCAGATTATAGAACTGCTTACACAAAGTTTGGTATCTTTGCATCTTGGGATCAAGTTGTAAAGAACTATAAGCTGCTCTAATAAGTGTATGCTTTCTTCTGATGTTTTTGCTCCAACGGGACAGTACATATTTTGAGGGTACATGATGAACATCTTCCTGACCTAGAACCAATAGCGAATGCCTGCATATAATGCCTCTAAACTCAAACAAAAGGCAGGAGCAAGTAATTTCTTTTAAAACAGGATCAAATTGAACATGATAATATTTTGGCACACATTTTCCCTCCCACATGCACTCTTCTTTGATTGTGTACGTGTTGAGAATACTTTCCTTCAATGTCTCTTTAATGAAACAATTCATCCTTGATCGAAACTCATTTTGTACTTCCTCAAATTTTGCATGAGTGTACTCAACTTGAAATTGTCTCTCAATTGGTGATTGAGACCCACATGCAACTGTTGTATTTAGAGAGGCAAAATCAGCTTCTAATTCCTTTTGTGCCTTAACCTTAAGAGCATTATCGTATTGAATCACAAATTGTTGCAAGGTGGTAGTGGAATTAATAAAACCATCAAAGAAAGCATTCATACCCTCGCTTCTTTGAGTAGTTGACATACCAGCCCAAAAGTGGTTCTTCAAGTAGCATGGAACCCATTTCGCTCTCTCTTCGTACAAATTACATAGCCAATCATTACTTTCCAAGAAATGTGTGGTAAGTAGTCGTTTCCAACCAGTTTCAAAGTCAATTGCAGTAGCAGACTCATAGACAACCGCTTTGATATCAGACTTGATCCCAACATAATTCTTATATCCTTGGAATTTTTCGGGTATTTTTTTCATTATGTGCCACAAACACCACCTATGTTTTGTGTTTGGGAAAACTTCTTCAATTGCATTAGCCATGGCCTTGCATTGATCGGTTACAATACTGTTGGGCGCCTTGTTCCCCATGCATCTTAACCAACAATTAAATAACCATATGAATGAATTAGTGTCCTCTGATGAAAGCAATCCACAACCAAGTAAGATTGACTGTCCATGGTGATTAACTCCCACAAATGGAGCGAATGGCATGTCGTACTTGTTGGTTAAGTACGTGGTGTCAAACGACACGACATCACCGAACTCCTCAGAAGCAGCTCGGCTTCGAGCATCTGCCCAAAAGACATTAGTAATTCTATTATCTTCATCCATCTCGATGTCATAAAAGAATTCATTATTCTGGTCTCTCATTTTTGAGAAGTGTCGAAGCAATGCCTGTCCATCACCTTCCTTACACAGGGACCTTCTATGCTGACCAATGAAGTTCCTAGCATCTCGTTCAACAAATTGCATGTTTTCATATCCACCCGCTTCACTAACCATGCTAAGGAAACTCTTATTAATACGAACTCCAGCATCATCATTCACTTCCAAAGTGTGCTTCGCATGCATGTTCAATTGCCTGTTACCACGGATTAGATTGGAGGTTTGTGGACACAGGTCATGACTGTGATCTAAAACTACAGTTCTGACAAACCATTTCTCATTTTTCCGTGCTATGGTTATTCCAGCAGGACATTCATTAGTCTGACTTGGTAGAGTTTTTACCTCTGGACGAACGCTGGAAACATATTTACCTTCCCTGGAACAAACCAATCTCAAGTAGTAGACTATGTTGTTCCTATCCTTTTTTGAGGTTCTGGTTCGAATGCCAAATCCACATCTCTTACCGTATTCGTGGTAAAATTTCTTTGCATCTTCCATTGTGTCAAATGACATGTCCAAACTAGGAACCAAACTTAAACTATTCTCTTCTTCCGTATTACATGCCTCATTCATTTCATCAACCAAAACCATGATGGATTGTTCTATATATTTTAAAAAAAAAAAAATATACAAAACAAAGATATAACAATTCAAACAGAGTGCAATAAATATATGAAACTTAAAAGCAATAAAAGTACCCAAGCATTGAATAGAAGGAGGTATGCTTACAGTTCCGGTGGTTGAACCAATTCATTCAATACTGCTTTAATGGTTCTGAGGTCGTTCTCACCAACAACCCAAATAAGCCTTCAATGTAGTGTTAATTGAACGTGAAAGAAACGGCAATGAAAGTGTGTTTCATTGAAGGAGAAGAAGACAGAGAACTTGTGAAGGACTAAAAACTTAGTACATTTTACGAGATTAAGGTATGAAGAATTTATTGGTTTTGGTGGTCCCATATGACAGGGACATACTACAACAATCACCATTAAGGAAGGATCATTAAATGCATTTAATGCATTTCATAGATTAGGTTATAGGTGTCATCAGGTTGAGTGTACAACTCACTTAAATATTTGGGATCATTAATTGCTACAAAGTAAAAAAGGTGTGTACTTTACTGGATGCAGTGCAAAATTTCAGTTGTCATTACGCCTCCATTAAGTAATTTAAGAAAATTTTAAAAAAAGTAACAAAAAAGATTACTCAATATATTTTGGATGGAAGCAACATTACTTTTTCGGATTGTAATACTTTACAATACTCAATTCAAGTGTAATTTGGAAAAGAAATTATTATTTCAAAAATTATTACTACATCATAATGTACTATGTCTTTATATATGACCAATCTGTCTAAGGTTGGAAGTCAGTCTCAGTTTTATTCCCTTCACGAAGGATTCCAAGTAATATCCATCTGCCAAACATCTTAGGAATTCTAAGTGAAATTTTTTCGTTTTTCCTTAACATTGATTTAATGTCGTTGCAGATACTTATACAATGGATGCTTGGAAAGGTCTTCAAATTGAGGAGGATGTCCTGGAATCCTTCTTGAAAAAATGCGATAGTTCATCGTCATTGATTCCTGGTCCTGCTGGAAATGTCCAGGCAGCTATTATGAATAGGATAAGTGATGATACCCGTACTACACAACAATTTGCTGAGGAAGTTGCAAAAGCAACCTATGAAAGAGATTTCAATTCAAATCCATGGAAATGGGCTGAGATGTACATCCAACACCATGGTCAGTGATTCTATATACTTTGTCCTTTTAAGACTAGGTTGCCTTCGCACTGAAAAAAGTAAACATATGCAGATATTGTGGGAGATGGTGATATCAATAATGTCAACCAGCTACATACAGCAAGATCAGTGTCAACCCTTCACATTGTTGCTTGTATTGTTAAGGAGTGTAACCCAAATGGATTGGGTGATATGAAACTCACTCTAAAGGTAATATTTAACCTTAACATAATTGTATGGACCTAATCTTTACGTATTGTGATATTATTTCTTACCAGGACCCTAGTGGGACAACGAAGGCGTCCTTACATAACAAGGTTCTTAACGATCCAATTTTTGGTCAACAAATCAGTGTTGGTTGCGTTATCATACTTAACAATGTAACCCATGTTATTCAAACTTCTATTTATACTGCTTAAGTTATGGTATTGTTACTAATATAGATTGCTTGTTCTGATTTAGGTTCGTACATTCTGTGCTTTTCCCCCAAACTGTTACCTTAACATAGTGCTTCGAAATGTAGTCAAAATTTTTCCCGCTGACATTTGTCCTCCCACTAAAGAACTCGTCATGGAGACACAGAAACCAGTCATTCGACCCCTTGACCTTCAAGAACCAAATATTGGTGAAATAATGCGAAAAGTAAGAAACCGTCATCATCTACAACCATCTACATCCAAAGCACCAGACAACAACAACGGACAAAACTCTAACGAAGCTTAAATATATTTCAGTGCAGTTGTTATTCCATATTTGTTTTAGGTCCTTCGGTGTAATGTCTACTATATTTGAATATTTTAATTTCGATGACCATAATAGGTAAATTGGATCGATGTAATTTATAGTTTGTCTTTGGGATTACTGTAATATTTGTAATATTTATGTGGAATGTACTATGTATTTGCGATGACTGTAATATGCATTTGGAATTATTAAAAATTGTTATTTTCTCGCCTTTCCCAAGTGTTCATGACCAATGATTTGTTTTCAATTTTTATAGTATTGTTCCATTACTTTAATGTGAGCAGCGTTTATAAAACCAGTGAGCACCCACCAAGAATCAGTACAGCATCCATGCACTCCAGTTGTAATCGTTTACGTGCTCTCTGTAAGCGATTACGGTACCCAATCTCATCTACAAAGAAGCAATACACCTGAAAGTCACAAGTCCACTTGTACCCTTGCCACCTAACTCCATCCATCTTACCAGACAACACCCAATTGGGAGCAGCGTTTATAAAACCAGTGAGCACCCAC
>NC_028359.1:9298185-9408825 GCF_000741045.1 Vigna radiata var. radiata | reverse complement strand
CAGACAACACCCAATTGGGAGCAGCGTTTATAAAACCAGTGAGCACCCACCAAGAATCAGTACAGCATCCATGCACTCCAGTGGTAATCGTTTACATGCTCTCTGTAAGCGATTACCGTACCCAATCTCATGTAGAAATTACACACAACTCCAATTGAATGAACACATGCACTCAGGGCCCATGTGATTGAATCCGTATTGGCCCCAACTAGGATTTGGGACCAGCTCCTTAAAAACCAGTGATCAACCACCATGTTTCAGTACAGCATCCATGTACTGACATGGTAATCGCTTACAAGCTCTCTGTAAGCGATTACAATACGTTCTTGCTTTTGGAAATTACACATTTGAATTGAATCTAAAGGCTACACCGTAACTATGTCAGTTCTCATTTCAATAACCTGTGAACAATTGTACGACATTATTGAATACGAAAAATAAGTACTAAGAATGTGTATTCATTTCCTTAAAAGTTGAAGAAGTATGTACATATATCCATTGCCAAAATTGTCACAAAACTGTACATCATTACATTGGGGTACTCAAGCTGTGCCTAATTACAATGTTAACCCAAAAAATGTCTTATAATTTCCTATACTAATCCATAGTGCTGCAAGACTCCCAACATTCGAATGTTGTCGCCATCTAGAATCCAATCAGAAATGTACTTCCTTCTAAACGCAGCCAATTCCTCCTACAATGAACATTGAAATTAAATTACGCATAATTTTGATAATATACAATTCAGATTACGAATCATTTAGAGAACATACATTACTATAATCAGGCATGCTTTTGCCATCATATTTGTCTTCTCCATCCCATATTTCCATCACTTTCATCATTACTACACCACAGTCATATCTGTACAAAATATCAAATTAAACAACATTTTATTTTCTTAATGAAAAAATACTCAATTTTATATAAAACCTAATATAGGCTCACGTGTTAGGTTGCACCGGGATCTTGGCATTCTCAATATTGAAAGGAATCTTCGAATCTTCAATTGAATTCCTCAGCAAAGCCCAAAACCGCTGAATATTTTTAGCCTGCATTGTTCATAAATTATGATTACAAAGGGCAAAAGTACGAACAACTTCATCAATGACAACTGAACTTTAACTGTAATACGTACGAAGCTTCGATCAATCGTACCACGTCCGCTGATTCCCCTCTCCAATGAGTCAATAACAAAGAACTGCATGGTGCACACCCTAAGTGCATAGCACCACCAGTGATTCTTGGTTACAACTGGGATGAATACCTAAGTACCATTTCGGATATGTCATAATGTAAGTATTAACTAGAGCAACTATTATGTCATCATTAACAACAACTTACTCACCCAATCAGCAGATAATAAATCAGGAAGTCTTACTAGCTCCGGCCGAAAATAAGACTCGTAATCATCAAGTTGCCACACCTGTCTTTTGGCAACTCGTCTCTTGTTGTCAGTTAGTAAGTGACTCTTAAAAAAAACAACAACCGTTATCAATAAACAATATAACATAGCAAAATTTAAATCAAATTTTATTGTTAGTTGTTACCCCAAACATTGGACTGAAGATTATCCTTTTGATGACTCCGGTTGACCTTTTCTCAAAATACATGAACACGGTCGCAGCAAATATTATAACCTACAAAACAATCTACAACCTCAACATGAACTCATTCAACTATAATATCAACTTCTACAACTCAATTATCTATTTACCATGTTGTCAACACATTCTCGAGGCCCTAACGACATACAGTCCTTGGTTGTCAACAGTTGACCCATTATTTCACTTACATAGCTGAAAAAATAAGAATACTTTATCATGTACGAAATTTAATTATACATTAATAACATAAAATGTTTAATGCTATGTTACCTTAGTACAATATCTTTTCGAGTAACACACTGGTACAACTTCTCCAAATCAACCTTTGCGATTAGATCGGCACGAATAATATTCAAAGGCTCTACAACCAAAGGTTGTATAACTGGAATTAATTGGTCAGCCTCCTCATCATCACCACCAATGTCAACGAAAGTTGGTGGATCCCGTGGGGGTAATTCCTCATCACCATCTTCATCTGTTTCATGAACAGGTTCCTCAGGTGCAGCTGCTTCATCAACAGGTGCTGCAAGTGCAGCTGCTTCATCAACAGGTGCTGCAGGTGCAGCTGCTTCTGCTTCATCAACACCTGCTGTACTTCCAGCACATCCAGCAACAGCTGCTTCACTTGCAGCACATCCAACAACACCTGCTTCACTTGCAGCAGATCCATCAACAGCTGCTGCAGTTGCAGCATTTTCATCAACAGGTGCTGCAGTTGTTTCTTCTTCATGTGCACCTGTTTCACCAAAACCTGCTTCATCAGCAACTCCTTCATAAACAGCTGCTGCACTTGTTTGTTGTTTGTGTCCAGCTGTTTCACCAAAAACTGCTTCATCACCAACTCCATCATCAACACCTGCTCCGTCTGCAACTGTATCATCAACAGCTGCTTCTTCGACACCTCCTTCATTCCCCTCACCCACATCATCAGCACCAGCTTCCTCAACGGGAAAATTTAGGTCAATCCTGGCTCTCTTTCTTCGTTCACTTAACGCCTTCCTTATAGCAACAATTTCATCTTTAAGACTTCTTATTCTCTGGTTGTTTTTTCTAACCTGTTCCAATCGTCCAGCACGTCGAGGTTTAGTACTATTTTCACCTTTTTCAGGTTCTTCTGCAGTCCTCGCCAACGCATCCATATTGAATGCCCTACGGACAATCGGATCCTCTCGTTCAACGGATCCAATGTACCAATCAAAGTGTACCTATCAAAATGATAACTAATAATTCATTACCTCAATCAAATAGGAAAAATTAAATATTCTTTCAACTTGAAATACTTACTCACCTCCCCTTGCCTAAACAAAAAATCAATTTCTTTGGTCCGATAACTTACGGAACGAAATCCCATCAGTCGCGGAAATACCCTGCAAGATGGGTCAGCATGCAAACCTAGCCGTTCGTACAACCAAAGCTAAAATGAAAGCAACCAAAGTTGTCAAAGATCTTCTTCCAATTATTTCCTTTTAATTAATAACATTAAACAATAAACAATAGCACTGAATCATACCTGCAACACAACAGCACTGCCACTAATGCTGACAGAATCGGCAATCTTTCCAGTCAGTAATTTCTTATTACATCTGTTCAGGCTATGTACGAGATACGTATGTATAGCACCACTCCAATCATAATTACTCAAACTACCTAAATCATCTAGCACTACACAGGGCATGTTAGAAACATGCCTTGAGTTCCTAGCGAAAAATAAATGAACAAAACAAACTAAAATATACAATCGACAGACGACATCTACATCTAGGTCATCATCACCAACAATGTTATCAAAGATGTTGACCAACTCTTTTGCTTTTGTTTCGCTGCAATTAAACAGCTCACCAACCTTTCCGACAATTGATTCATCGAAGGAGATGGACAAACCCCCTACTCCCAATCCTAAAGTCATAACCACGTCAACCACATCAAAAGAAACCAATTGTTGCCTAACTCTAAATGATTGATGCTGGGGAACCCAACGACATACCAATTGTTTCAACAATTTCAAGTTCAGTTGTATAGGCTCTACGATTCCTAAGCAACACTTAAAAGGAGTTTGGCCTATGCGCCTCACATGCCTTGACTTTAGTAAAGAATTCATGTGGACAATGTGTGATGTATCCATCCAAGTGCGAACCTGCCACTAAAAAACAAAACAAATTTATAAAATACAATACGGTGCTCCTAAACAACAAAACCAACAGTTTGAACAAACATATACATACTTTGCTTTTGGACGATTCCATTTTGCAGTGAAGTTATGGTATTCTTCAAAAATTTACCTGCAATAACAATTATAAACACTTTTAATGCACCCAAGTTACGTAAAGACAACCAACTTCAACAAATCTTGAACAAACACTGCGCAACAAACAACTTTTAGTACAAAATCCTCCATTCATTGAATGGTAATCGCTTACAGCCTTCCTGTAAGCGATTACACATGCTGTCAGGGCAAATTCCCTACTCTTCGTCAAACGTCATCCAAATTTTTCCTTGGTAATCGCTTACAGCCTTCCTGTAACCGATTACACAAGGTGTCAGGACAAATTCCCTACTCTTCGTCACACGTCATCCACATTTTTCCTTGGTAACCGCTTACAGCCTTCCTGTAAGCGATTACACATGGTGTCAGGGCAAATTCCCTACTCTTCGTCACACGTCATCCACATTTTATCTTGGTAATCGCTTACAGCCTTCCAGTAAGCGATTACACATGGTCTCAGGGCAAATTCCCAACACTTCCTCACACAACAACCACATTTTTGGTTGGTAATCGCTTACATCCTTCCTCTAAGCGATTACACATGATCATAACATTCATCATCTGACTCTTCCTCATACAGTTACATCCCAACACAACCCACACCTTCAAACCATGCAAAAATCCACCCTAAACCCTAAATATTCATAACACAACATTCATAAACACATTCCTATGTCATCCAACCTGCACTACGACTACGACAGTACCAAACATAATCAATCATAACATTATTTCAACATGAACTGTATACCCTTTGCACAAAAGATAAAAACTTGCAGAAGAGATAAAAACTTCCATCGATAATAACTTCCAACACATGCAAGGGAAAAAAAAAACGATTACAATGCACAAGAGATGGACTATGACCCAAATAAACTAACCTTTGCAGAAGAGATGACAAAAACCTTCAGTGCCCACGATTCCAAAACGTCAAACCCAAAACAGAAACTGCGCTTTCGTGAAGCTTTCGTCAACGTCAAACACTTCAATGCCCACGATTGAATACAGACCCTGTGCTTTCGTGAAGTTTTCCTGAAGACGCAAACTATTGAGATTGCAATGAAACAGAGAGTGTGCTTTCGTGGAGAGAGTTACGTTTGTCGTGGAGAAAGGGTTTCCTAGGCGCGAATGAATTATTTCCACCAAGTGGTTTTCCGCAAATGCCCTTGCCTTCAGCAATTTTCTTTTTTTAAAATACAATTCAAAGAGCCAATCAGACGTTGCCATTTGTGGTTGTCAAAAACGTTGTCAAATGTGGTTGTCAAAGTAGCATTTTCCTTTAAATTATTACTTGTTTGAACAAGAACTATGCTTCAATTTTTTATAAATACAATAAAAATAATCAAATTTATATAAATATCTTAAGTTACTATATTTTTAAATTTCTATTTTAATATTTTTTCCAAAATAATATTTCTTAAATAAATTTTAATAATTTGTCTATTTTTAAAATTTTACGAATTTCAATTAAAAATTCTATATTTTGCTATACTTTTAAATATTTAATAAATTTTAATATTTTTTCTATTTTAAAAATATTATAAATTTCAATTAAAAGATTTTATATTTTGTTATACTTTTAATTTTCTATTTTTATATATTTTTTCTAAGACAAATTTTTATATTTTTCAAATAAAAATTTATACTTTTTCAAAAAGAAAAAAAAAATAATTAAACTGCATAAAAAAAAAGTGAGATTGAAGAAATAAAAATACATGTATTGATAGTAACAAAGACGTGAAAGTCTACTTAAAAATAATCTCCTAAAAACTATATGAAACCCTAAAATCAATTTTGCTACGGTACACTTTCCCCTTTGTTCTCCTCCTTCTATTTCTTTCTTCTCCATTTCTCAAACTGAGTGAAATTTGTGATTACTGTCTCAAACCTTAGGAAAACTGAGTTGCATTGGTGAAAGCCTTAATAGGTCTCAAATTCAGTCCTTCAAAATCAAGTTCGTGCTGAAACACGAATCTTAAACTGGAAATTTGAAAAGCTCAACCCCGCTGCTGAGGAGGTCGAGCACGTGGTGGTCCTAAAGGTGAACTTTTTAAAATCGTACATTATAAAATCGTAAGACATTGGTTTATTTTGATGCATTTTGTGTTTGGAATCGGTGTTGGTTTGGGTTATGAGATTTTCAGTGATATGAATTGGTTTTCCAGCGGTAGTTGTAATCGCACCTTCATTGTGCGTTTATTGGTTTAGGTTCATTGTGAATATATGATTATGTTGATAATCTTCATGAAGCATATTGAGGGTTGTGCCATAAACTTTGTGGTTTGTTAGACAATGCATGTTACGGAGAATATGTATGGATTGGTGATGGGAATATGAAACTATGTTATCTCCTCTAAACATGGATGGACTTTTCGTACATAAGAATGTGTTGGACTCTCGTTTAGAGATAGTGACTCGGGTGTCACTTCCCTCTACACGAGGAGGTTACACGGGGAGGTGAATGTCTCGCCCAAATGACTTCGTGTGAGTATAGTGTTCAGTGGGTGTGTCTAACCGAAGTTTTTACTCCTTTTAGGATTATGTACTCTGTAGTTAATATGATTATTGTATATGTCATGTTATGATATTTTTTTGTTGTTCACCCTTACATGTTTGTGGTTATGATTTCTACCTACAAAGATCGCACTTGTATGGAAGTAGTTGGTCTTGTAGATAAGATTGGATGAAGTTGGTCTACCTAACCGAAGTTTTTACTCCTTTTAGGATTATGTACTCTGTAGTTAATATGATTATTGTATATGTCATGTTATGATATTTTTTTGTTGTTCACCCTTACATGTTTGTGGTTATGATTTCTACCTACAAAGATCGCACTTGTATGGAAGTAGTTGGTCTTGTAGATAAGATTGGATGAAGTAGCTTGGGAGTCTAAGTTCGGAATGATTTACTACTCTGTTTATTTACTTTAGAATTTTTAAACTTGATTTTCATGTAAAAGCTATAGTTCGAAGCTTCTATTTTCTTGAACTATATTTATAAGCGTTCGAAATGTAGCTTTTACATGAAAACCAAGTTTAAAAATTCCAAGTAAATAAGTGTAATAAATCATCCCGAACTTAGACTCTCCAACTCTCGTCAGCTACTTCATTCAGCCTTATCTGCAACCCCAACTACTCGCGTACAAGTACGATTATCGCAGGTGGAAATCACAACCACAATCATGCAAGGGTGAGCAACCAGAAATATCATAACATGACATGTACAATACTCATATTAACTACAATGTATTTAATCTTAAAACATAAATCCTCACAACATTAACATAGCCAATACATTCATGACCCAATGTCGTTTCCTTTAGCCGGGCAATTTGAGTTGTCTTCCATTGCGATTTCCGACCTATCTCTCCGATTCCTCAAGGAATTACAAGTAAAAACTTCGGTTAGGCGCACCCACCGAGCACTAACTAAAGTCATTTGGGCGAGACATCCACCTCCTCGCACAGAGAGAAGTGACACTCGAATCACTATCTCTAAACGAGAGTCCAACACAATGTAGTGCAGTACGAAAAGTTCATCAATGACCGGCCACAGTACAAGGAAATAACATAGTTTTATATTCACATCACCAATCCATACATATTTTCAATAACATGCATTGTCTAACCAACCACAATGTTTATGGCACAACCCACAATATGCTTCATGAAGATTATCAACATAATCATATATTCCAACAATAGTTGTAATTACACCTTCATTGTGCGTTTATTGGTTTAGGTTCTTCCTATATATGTGAGTTTATAGGCTATAAAAATAGGGTTATGGATACTGATGTGATGGATTTATTTAGAAATAAAACAATGGAGAATTATAGAATACATTGAAATATTTTGGAGAAGGGTTTTGAGTGCGGGTGAAGAGTGAAAGAGATATGGAGTGAAATGGGGTCCATTGTTTGTATAAGTGATTTGTTTGGTGATTACTCTGTGATTTGTGTAATGAGTAATTGTAGTATTGCAGACATTACTAATAAAAAAAATGAAGACAACATCACACTAAAATATCTTCATCGACAGCTTTGTTATCTTTTAATATTTCTTTTTTATGTTTATTAAGCTTTTAAATGACTGAAATTGTAATATGCTAGAGTTGCTCATGCCTGATCAATTTGATAGTCTTGGAGCCAAGCATCAGTCATTTGCATATAAATGTTGCCAAGAGAATTTACTTTACTTATGAGTGAAATGAAAAGAATTAAGGGCAGAACTCAGAAGCTTTAGCCATGCGATACTGGTTGGAATTTAATCAATGAATCAATCATGTATGTCACTGTAAAATTTAGAAAGCAACGAGGGTCCACTACCAATCATGTTAAGTAACACAAGCGAACTCCTCTCTCTCTTTCTGTCATTCTTTCTCTCTGTTCTTCTCTGTCTAAGTGCCTGTGGTATACAACTATCAACTATCTATCTATGTATCTATCTGCTTATACAAATGGTACTCTCTTTTTAGGTGGTTTGCTTTTCCACTTCCTGTTTTCTGCTTACTTTACTATACAAGGGAGAGGGGACTGTGTATAAACAAAGCTCTATAACAAAAATAATTGAGCTTGATTATATTATAAACAATAAAGAAGGAAAAGATTTTTCTGGTGTTGAGAAAGCGAATAGAGGAAAAGACAGAAAAGCACACGTCGGAGTTAGCCATAGGGTTCTACTTGGTATGTGGTTTCCGGTATTGTTTTCACCACCTCAGATATAGAAGGAAGATACTACTTCCTCTCGTCTTCCTCTCTCTCTCTCTGTCTCTGTTTTTTAGCTTTGAGTAGCTGGTTCTATATTTTCTTTTGTTCATATTAATATAGTGTGGACATCACTGGATTTTGGTATGTATATATAAAAAAAAAAAAAAAAATTGTCTCGTGGGTTGGTGCCAAACAAGTTTGAGAAACCATGAATTAAGTTTATAGTATTTGCTTCACTTCGCAGATGTAGAGAAACTCTCTCAATTATCATTTGTCTTTCATTGATACTATTTTTTTCTTTGTTGGGGGTTTTGGAAGACTATATTCCTGAGTTGTGTGTCAATTTTGCCTCTTTGTTCTGTTTGTTTCTCACTAGTCCAGTTCCAGCCTTTTCTTTTTCTGTTTTAGGTGTCGGTTGTCATTCAATCGATCCCAGAAGAGAGCAAGAGTAGTAACATAAGAAAAACTCAGATCTAGCTATGGTTCGCGACAATTCAAAAAGGTTCAAATATGAGAAAAGATGATGAAGTATTTGATTTGATGTTCTAAAAACCATGTCTAATTTGACTTCTGCATCCGGTGAAGCTAGTGCACCTTCAGGCAACAGAACCGAAATTGGTTCTGATTACTTGCAGCAATACTTGCTAGCCCACCAACTGAAATGCAGGCCCCACCAAAGAAAAAGAGAAACCTTCCAGGCAATCCAGGTTTTTTCATATACATCTCTACACTTCCAAAGTTTGTTTTGATTTTGGTTTGTTTGTTGTATGTTCTTGTCTTGTTTATCTGAATTGGGTTGACCTTCACGGGATAGGGGTTTTCTTCCCCATCTCTCTTCTCTGCATGAATGCCATCTCCTTCCGTTGCCACTGTTTGGAATCAAGAATGCCATTGGTGCCACTGGCGAAATGCATGGGCACCTCTATGTGTGCCAGATGCTTCCCCACCACTAATTTTCTTCCTTCATTGAACCCCACAGTACTACCGATGACTGTTGTTGCATGTGCCAAAGTGTGATTCTGATTTCATAGTCTGTTTTCATAGAGCACGTAATCTGTTTGATGAAATGTAGCATTCAGTTGAACTTAAATTGTACCTCTACTTCAGCTTTGTCTATAGCATGCACGGGGCTGGTCCTTTTAACTTATTTGCCATCCTTTAGAATTTGAATAAATACTTAGAAACTACAATTTTTTTTGGTGTTTGTGTTGCGTATGTTGTAGATCAATGCTGAAGTCTTTATCGTTCTGTACTGCATTTGAACTCCATGCTGGAGCTGATAATGAAGTTGAAGGAAGCTCAATACAACAACGTTTAGTTTGAACTGCATTTGTCAGAAGCTTAGACATACCACAAATACCTACCAACAACCAACAAGAGGTATTGTATATGGCATTATAGATTTCTGTTAATCAAAATATTTGATTTTATAATTTAAGATGTACAGATCATTAATGAGCCGTCGCATTGGAGAAAACCTGTCGGTAAAGCGGTGTCTTGCACTTGGTAGGAATTTGTTAGGGTATAGTGACTCACCTTTCCAAGGTGCTCATGAATTTTCGTATCTTAATGACTCTGAGTTTATGTGCGCTCTATATAATTTTCGATAAATGACTTGTCCTGGAGAAGTTTTTCCTGCATAAGATTATAAGAGAGTTTGAAAGTAAAGCCAATTGAATTGGGTACCTAATGTAACAACCACTGAAACTTTTTACTTGTTCAATCTTTTTATTCTTCTTCTTCATAGTTTTGGGAAATGGAATTGTAAACAGTTCCTCAGATACTTATTTCATATATTTCATATATTAGAAAGCCAATGATTTTTGTATTGAACATGGAAAAAATAAAAGGTAAATTTTACACTCTTGAATAATTTACTTCCTCTTTGTTGTACGTGCATGTGAAATTTTACCTCCTTCCATAGGTGCAAGAAACGGGGTGTTAGCATATGGAATAAGGGTGTCTTTTCTGTGAGGAAGAGAGTTCTTGATTAGGTTCCCAATTTAGGAACCTATCACGGGGTCTGTTAAGGTAGTTTTTCAAATCATCGAAGAAAGTAATGGACAATTATTTTCATATAAAACATCACGTCTTTCGTTTTCTTTATTGAACTCAAACCACTGACAAAACCACCTCCACGTCGCACCATTAATCTCCAACCAAAACCAATCATCCTATTATGCAAGACCCTTTAAATTTGTGGGGGTTTGTCTTCTAAATAATGATGTGGGAATGGTAGTGTCTGTTTGTTTTAAATTCCAAACCAAGCTTACACCATTTCCAAAATATGAAACCCCATTTATAGCATAATTTCTAGAGTAATTTGTCTTCAACATGATTAAATATGAAGTTAATCATGCCATCTACAACTTATGAATCAAGACCTATTATCTGCCAAGTTATGTTGCATGTGAATGACTCTATGATAGGATGTTATCTTGAAATTAATTGAGTAATTAATTACACCAGTATGTTGCAGCTCTTAGTAATTTATCCTGAATTAAGATTTTATTCAGACATGAAGGCTGCATCTGTCTTTTAACCATAAGAATTCTTTCATATTAATAAATAATTTTATTCTTTTCGTTCTTGATTTTCCATCCTCTATCAGACAACTGAAAATGCCGGTTATGAAGCGATATGTTCTGAGATTGTTCATATCATTGAAGTATATCACTGCAAACGTGGTAGACAGAAGCAATGGTCGAATTGTAGCAACATCATCCACAGCAGAACACACCATTAAAGAGTCACTTGAGTGTGGCAGGTCCTGCAATGCTAAAGCAGCTACTGTTGTTGGAGAAGTATTGGCCAGGCGGCTCAAAGTTGAGGGCCTCAATGAAGGAGAAGGAAGAGGGATTCATGCAAACATCGGTAAAGAAGTAGGGAAGAAGGGATTTAAGAACCAAACCAAGGTTTGGGCTGTTATGAATGCTCTCAAGAACAATGGAGTCAAACTCATCCTCGATGATGAAAACGATGATAAAAATTCTTGGCCTGGTTCATAATTAAAATATCATGGTGAGTATACTTCTAATAACTTCTATGAAACAAAAAAATACATGGAAGTATTATTCAGTCTTATTTCTTAGAAGCATCTGTGTGTCAGAATCCAATTGAAAATCTTTAATTTAATCATTGAAAATGTTGGCAACATACTTTTAGCCACATTCTTATTGTTGGCTAAAATTTATTGAAAATCACAAAATTTTGTTGCTCCTGCTTTATTTATCGAGTTTTATCCAAGATTTTGTGATTTTTTTTATAGATTTTAAACTATGGTAAGAATATGTTACAACAAGCACTTTTCTTTACTTCTTTTTTATTCATTTGTGATAGAAAATCAGATTAACTTATCAGTTATACCAGATGCTATTGTTTCAGGTACAATCTGCTGAAATATGTAATTGGATTATCATTTCTTGCATTTGACATCTATTTGGTAACTATTTCTTCCTCCATAGTTTCTTCCTGCATCTCCATAAGGAATGAGAAATTCAAATATGCATTTCAGATTAAATAATTCAAAATACATTTATTATTTGTATTCCACAATGCATAATCTGAAATACAAAATTTATATTATGAAATGCATAAACATGGAATATAAATTTGTATTATAGATTGAAGGTTCCGGATTACAAATTTTTTATTCCAGCAGAATGTATTTTGTCTTTTGTATTCTGAAATGTATAACCAAGAATATAAAATTTATATTTCTGATTGTACAATATATTTTTTATTTTGGATTATATATTTCAGAAGATTTCCATATTACATAACTGAATCTTAAACCAGATGATAAATTTTCCCTACTTGGTTCTTTTGATCACTTTCTGCTGTTTCCATCATGCTGTAAACCCGGAAGGGGTTTATTATGATTGCGGTTGCGGACCGAATATCCCTTCTTTTGTCTAGTTGTTTGTAAGTTATGATTAGTCATAGTATAATAAACTAAATTTCATGATAAATTATAATGTAATCTCTATTGTTTATTAAAAATATATTTTACACAAATTTTTTGAAACACATTAAATAAGTATGTATTTTAATTTTATAAAAGAGACATAATTTTTGAAAATAATTAAATTGAATTTATTTTTTACTCTTTCATTTTCTGATGAACTGTCCTTTTTTTCATTTACATTTTTCTGACAGTATTAAATGTACCATCATCTCATTGATTACCAGACCAAGTAATAGGATAAGTAAAAATATAAAATGTTTTCAGTATTAAATAAAGGAAAGCTTTGAAGACCAACCACCAAATTTAAAAATACTAAACACTTTATTAAAATGGAAAGTGCGTATTTATTATAAATAACATTTATGTAAAGAACGTTGTATTTGGATATTGAAAAAACGTGAATTCTCAAACTAACCAAGTAATGGCAGATTTGCATTGTGGACCTTTCTCTCTGTCTACCATTCAAAACTCGGTGGACTCCTTTTATTGCTTTCTGCTCCTTCATAACATGAAGGACCTTCAAATAATTTACCTTTTTTATTCTTGTGATCCTTTTACATCTAAAGTTACACACATACAAAAAGTACAATAAAATAACATACAAAATATATAGTTAAATCACTATAATAGAAAACAAAAGCATAATAAGACCACATCTCTTTTAAAAGAGTCATATATATATATATATATATATATATATATATATGGATGTTTATCAGATAAAATCTATAATAAATATAATTGATATTTGCAAATATTTATTATTCACATATTATGAATAAAGAGTATTTTAATATTCATTTATAAATAAATTAATACAGATATTATATCACTTAATTTGTGAATACTTGTTATTGGAAAAATAAAAATATAACTTAATTTGTATTTAATTTAATTTAAAATAAAATTATATTATATTTCATTAGATTAAGTTTAATTAAAATTAAATTTTAGTTTATATTTTATCTTATTTAAATTAAATTTTATATATTTTCTTTAATTTTATTTCAAAAATATATAAAATATATTTCTTAATATTTGTGGATATATACACAAATAATACACGGATTGTGATAAAGTTTTCATTTTATGAATAAAATTGTGAGGAGACATTATTTGTACCTCACTCAATTCGTTGTAAATATATATATATATATATATATATATATATATATATATATATATATTTATATAATAACTTGAAAATAATTTGTAATGATAATAGAAAAAAAGAAAGAAGATAGAGACCAGCACCAACCATTATCCCTAAAAGCAGCAAACCACGTCACCAACCGAATCAAAAAAGAAGATGGAAAGAAAAGCTTATTTTCCTGTTTTTATCACGGTGGTGGTTGAGAGAAGAAGATGAAGCAGAAGAAGAAATTGCAGAAAGTAATAAAAGTTCAGTTTTTGAATTGAATGGTAAATATACGATGGTAGGAGAATCAAGAAAATGGGTGATTCTTTGTGCGTCGATATGGTTGCAGGCATTCACCGGGACGAACTTCGATTTCTCATCGTACTCTTCGGATTTGAAATCTGTGCTTGAGATAACTCAGCTTCAGCTGAACTATCTCTCTGTGGCCTCAGACATGGGAAAAGCCTTTGGGTGGTGCTCTGGTCTCTCTCTCCTTCATTTTCCTTTCTGGGTCGTTCTCTTCATCGCTGCTTTCATGGGACTCTTCGGCTATGGCTTCCAATGGCTTCTCATTCATCGCTTCATCACTTTGCCTTATTCTCTTGTTAGTTTTCTTACACTTGCTTCCATCTCTTTGCATTTTAATTTCCTACATTCATAATTATTCCTATTGATTATTTTTTTCAAGTGTCAAATTGAATTTTACATTAATTAAAAATGAAAAATTTAATATTTCATAAATTTATTATTTTAAGCTATTTAGTTAAAGATGATTGTATGTCTTATCCCTTTACTTTTTTGCAGCGTTTATTTTCCAAACATTTATAAGATATTGCAGCGTTTATTTTTTATTTTTTTAAAATATAATACACTTTTACTTTTATTTTAAAAATAAACAATTTGATTCTTTTTTAAGTAATAAATATTTTAAAGAATACATATTCTAAGTTTGAAATAATAACTTAATTTTAAGCAAACTTAATTCAAAAAGTTTGTGTTTCTGCTTTTTTAACAATCACTTTTTTCAATCATAAAAAAGCAAAAATTAGATATTCATGGAAGGAGAAAAAACTAAAACATTAAAAAAAGTTAAGTTAGAATCCAAATCTCACCCAACTTATTCTCATATTTCTCTTCACTTATTTTTCTTAATTTATAGCAATCAAATTAATGTAGTGGTTCACCTAATCCATTAACTTTTAGGATTAGGATTATGTGTTGTTTAAAAACTCTACCAAATCACAATAGTAAGAAATAAAAACATAATAAAAAGTCTCATTTTCTTGTAAAAAAAAAACTACACTAAATCATGAAGCATTCTTGTGAAGTTTTTTCCACCATTAGTTAGATCACCTACCCTTTCCCATCAAGTGGAGGTAGGGTATATCAACATTTGTGTATAAGATAAGTCAAAATCATAATAAATATGACCCAATGAAAAAAACATGCAAAAATGAATTTTTCTTCCCTTATATATGTATTATTTATACGGTGTATTTCAATCTAATTTATCAAATTGGACACATTATACCCATCTTTTTATAAAGTAATGATACATGATTAGTTCATAATCACTTAACTATTTACTCAAAATATCATTAGATGACTCACGATAGTATTATTACAAAAAGATTATGATATATTAACAATCTTTTTTAATAATTTTTTAATAATAAATTATGTGCCACTATTTTATTAGTTTGTATATTTAAAACAGATCAATAATGAATTATTATATAGACTGTAATAAAAAAGTTGTCAAAAAAAGTTATTTCTATAATAAAAGAGAGTTGTATATATGAAAAACAAGTTGTTAATTTCCCTATTTCATGTTATCTATTGCAATTATTTGTTTTTTTTATATATATTATAAATTAATTATGCCTTTCCACCATCCTTCGTTTGTAAGCTTTGGTTAAGTTTTTGGCAAATATCTAACCTATATGAAAGTAGTTCTCAAAGAGCATCTTTTGGATCACCTTTTAACAAGTTCAAATTTTCACAACTATGAATCAAAAGATGAATCCAAAGCACCCCATAAAACAGAAAAGGTCTCACTTAGTGTTGTTTATTTGAATATTAATTTTCAATAAAACGCATTCACATTCTACTGATTTTTCATGGTTAGCATATCAAAGTAGTACAGATCAACTAATATTATATCTGTACAAACTATTCCAATTTGATTGCTTCTAACAGAAAAACATTTCTACAAATTGAACAGGTTTTCTTTCTGTGTCTGATTGCTGGCTGCAGCATCTCCTGGTTCAACACCATCTGCTATGTCCTATGCATCAGACATTTTCCTTCAAACCGTTCACTTGCATTATCCCTGAGTGTTAGTTTCAATGGTGTGAGTGCAGCTTTGTACACGCTCATTGCCAATGCAATAAACTCAAACGATGACACTCTCTACCTATTACTCAATGCAATACTTCCAGTGCTGATATCTCTTCTAGTACTCATCCCAATTCTCCATCAACCAAAGCCTCAACCACATTCTGTTGACACCATTAAGCATGATTCATCAATCTTCCTGTGCCTCAACATCCTTGCCCTTGTAACTGGCCTCTACCTCATCTTCCTATATTCCTTCTCTTACACACTTGCCACTGCTCGTGTTATCCTTCTAGGTGCCCTTTTTCTCCTTGTGCTGCTCATTTTTGTTCCTTCTCTTGTCTATTCTATGAAATCTTCTGGCTTTTCTCTCTCCACAAGCTTTTCCTTCTACTACTCAATACTCACTCGTACTGACCTAGATGATAAAGAGGTGTACCAAGAACTCATTAACATCGAGGACAGCGCGAGGAGTAAAAGTACACAAAGCACAGTAGAGAAGAAAAGTCTCTTGGAGAGAGAGCAGCTTGCAATGCTGGGGGAAGAGCATTCAATTAAGTTGCTGGTACGTAGATGGGAATTCTGGTTGTACTACATAGCATATTTCTGTGGAGGAACAATTGGTTTGTCTTACAGCAACAACTTGGGCCAAATTTCCCAATCACTAGGACACTATTCCCACACTTCTTCTCTTGTCACACTCTACTCCACATGTTCCTTCTTTGGTCGCCTTCTTGCAGCTGCACCAGACTTCTTAAACAACAGGTATTGATAAAGTTAGTTTGTGTTGAAAGTCTCATATCGAGTAGAGATAATATGATTATTGCATGACTTCTTAAACAAGTATTAATAAAGTTAGTTTGTGTTATAAATCTCATATCGATTAGAGATAATAGGACTCCTACATGATATAATGTGGTCAAAACATGAGCTAATAAGCATGCCAGTAAATAGGTGTTGGTTGGGAGAACTCTCCCCTTAAATGGATTCAACTCAAATTGATTAAAAAAGAATAACAAAGCATGACACTTATTCTACCACAAGTTCTAGCAAAAAATTGTATTTAGGATCACTTTGATTCCTTTTACCAAGTTACTAATGAGCTAATATGTTGCATGAGAATGCAGGAGAATGCACTTTGCAAGAACAGGGTGGTTTGCAGCAGCCTTGGTGCCAACACCAATTGCATTCATTTTGTTGGTCATATCTGGTAGTGGAGCAGCATTGCACATAGGCACTGCCTTGATAGGGTTGAGTTCAGGCTTTGTGTTTTCTGCAGCAGTGTCTATTACCTCAGAGCTATTTGGTCCAAACAACGTTGGAGTGAACCACAACATCCTCATCACCAACATTCCTTTAGGTTCATGTCTCTATGGCCTTCTTGCAGCTTTGGTTTATGATTCCAATGCAATTAACTCAACCCATGAAATTTGGCTGCAAGAAATGTCCATGTGCATTGGGAGAAAGTGCTACCTGCAAACATTCATTTGGTGGAGCTGCATTTCAATGCTGGGCTTGGTTTCAAGTTTCTTGTTCTTCTTAAGGACTAAACAAGCTTATGACAATTTTGAAAAGAATGATAACAGAAACAACATAGCTACGGGATAAGAAAAACTCTCATGTGTAAAGAAGATTGTATCATTATCTTTCAAGTGTTCATCAATTATAGGTAGGCAAATTATAATATATAACTCACTCGTTAAAACACTGCTTTAGATAAAGATTATTGATTTTGAAATGAATCGATAACTTTATTGCATGTACTCTTAGTCCAGAAGTTTAGGGTAATTTTTATTTTGATCCTAAAGTTTTAAAAATATCATTGCAGTCCATTAAAATGATGAAGAAAAGTTATTTTAAATGTATGTCAAATGTAGTTTTGGACTAAAATTGTAAATTTTCTAAAATCATGTAGCTAAAATCAAAGAAGAGATAAAGAAAACAAAATATCATATTACAGTTGATTAAAATTAATTTAACTCGAAATTTAATGGTTAATGCTGTTTGAAAGAAAAAATTATTTCAAGACTAATCATGCACAAGTAAAAAACATTTTTGTTTTATCTTGAAGTATCCTATTCAAAACATTTTAGGTTGTCTTGAAGACCAGACAGACTTCCTAGTTATCTTTCATCTTCCAAATCAAAGATTGTGATGGGACCTTTATTTATATTAGTTGTGATGAGCCTTTACTTTGTGCTTGTCTAATGACGATTTAATCATATCTTAATATATATTAGGAACTTAATGAACCATTACTGCTGGAAACAACCGGAAAAGAAACAACCGGAAAAGAAGTCCTGGAGAATGACCTAATTGGTTCGACGACTTGAAAAGACAACCTGATTAGATGGAAGACAACCTGATTAGATGGCAGACCGTACCATACACAGTAATGATGGTTGTAAACCCTACGGAACATATGATTTGTAACATTTTTTTTTTCGTAAAATATTATTTGTAACATTTTTTTCGTTTCTTTTGCGTATTAAAAGAACGTCATTAAATCATTTGCTTTTTAGTGTTGAAGCTTTTCATTTTATTGTTATTCGAGTTTTCAAATGGCACTTGAAATATTCAACTATAATCGATTACTCTTTTTTTTTCACATACTAAATTTATCTAGGTTTAATACCTATTTTGTTCCCTCTTTTTGGAGGGCTTGTTCAAAGTGGTCCCTCCTTTTTTTCAAAAGTTCACTTAAGTCCTACCTTTTGCAAAAACTGTTCAAAGTGGTCCTTTTTGCTAACGGTGTTAATTCTGCTAACGGCAGAGCTACCAGCTGGCTATTATGTGTTAAAAAATATTATTAATTGTGACGTGGAAATGTAATAAAATTAGGGTTAAAATTAAAATTGAAATTTGGGTAATCTGGTAATTAGGCAAACTGGGATCTTCTTCTTACTGAAGGTGGTCACGCCAGTAAAGCGTCTCGCACCAAATTCCTCCACGCGAGCCAAATCGGCCTCCACGGCAGCTCCCTGCGCCTCCGATTGTGTAACCATGGCCGGCCCAAAATCGGATAACCACTGTTGACAACCAGTTCGCACATATCGCATTTTCTCCATCACGTTTCAAACCTGCAGAGAAGAGAAACCCTAAATTCCCAAATTGCAAATCGGACAACCCTTCCGCAATTAATTTGGACAAGGAGCTTTTTACCACTTGTATGTCATTTTATACAACAGTTTCTTTACAAACCAACTACAAAATCATGACCTTTACCACTGACAACTTAGTTTATTGACAATTACCAGTCACTCGATACCTTTACAATGGCCCGAACTGGCATCATACTTCACTATGTATTATTCCTTCTTTTTTTTCCGTTTTCTACTCTGGAAATTTACCTCACAAACCCCAAATGCAGAGAAAAAAAAAGGTGAAGAAAACTGAGAAAGAAGCAGAGTTTTCCAGCGGCAGACGAGAGCCCTTTGTTGTAAATGTCTCAGACTTTGTTCCATGCTTACTTGAACCATCTCAGCCAGCGATAGGAAGATCACTTGTGTTTGTTCTACCCATTATAATCGTGCAAAAGGATTTGGATCCACCACTAACAAATCAATGGAGTTCTTAAGAGAAGAAGATCCCCAAAATCAGTTTGCCTAATTACNNCANATTACCCCAATTTCAATTTTAATTTTAATCCTAATTTTATTACATTTCCACGTCACAATTAATAATATTTTTTAACACATAATAGCCAGCTGGCAGCTCTGTCGTTAGCAGAATTAACGCCGTTAGCAAAAAGGACCACTTTGAACAGTTTTTGCAAGAGGTAGGACTTAAGTGAACTTTTGAAAAAAGGAGGGACCACTTTGAACAGTTTTTGCAAAAGGTAGGACTTAAGTGAACTTTTGAAAAAAGGAGGGACCACTTTGAACAAACCCTCCCAAAGGAGGGACCAAAATAGGTATTAAACCATTTATCCAATGACCCATTATAAGACTATAATAATCAAAATTAATGTATTATAATAATAAAGAAAACAATGAATGTTTGTTGTTTTAATGTAACATTACAGTGTTATATCTGATATAAAGTGGCAAAATGGCCCCAAGTCAAATAAGGGTCAATCGCTTTTCACCTTTATAGTTTCTTTCGATACTTCCATGAAGTGTATAAAATATTAAAATGTCCTTGTGTAATGTATAAACATAACCTAATTATACTATAAGCATAACCTTATTTTATTTTATCTTATCCTTCCTGCATTTCCTACACCCTTTTTTGTTTGTGTCACAATCTCCATTGTACCGTACGGTACCCTGGGACCGTATGGTCTCATAGGCAAGGGCAGACCGTCCGACCACACCAGTCTAGCCAACTCGTCATACCGATCGGTACCTATTCCGGTGACTATCAGGACAATCCCGTCCAACCAAGTGAATAGATTATAAACGATAACAACTGATTAAAGTTCCTAATAGAGGTTAAGGCGTGATTGGACCGTCGTCAAGCCCACGAAAGGTAAAAATCCATTACAACTAATATAAATAGAGGTCTCAGGTATGTCTTCAGACCATATTGCACTCGCTGCACATTATACATTACTTTCATCCCTTGATATAATCGTTCGGTCACTTAACTGACATAAGCGTCGAAATGCTTTTGACAGGTACTCGCCCATCCGGTCTAGAGAGCGAGGAAGGAGAACCAACAACTTGGAGTACGAGGAAACAACAGGAAACCGTTCGACATTCAACAGGTGCTCACCCTTCCTTCGGTCGTCCGTTCTGCCTTCCACACCAGGAAAAGCATCCAGCCTTCATGGACCGTCCGACCTTTCACACCACCTAGAATGCTCCAGGCTTCGTCCATCCAATCTTCAACACTCGACACAAATTTACACTCGAAACATCCATTATTTCCATTAACATGTCATTCATAACCTAGTTTTCTTATCTCATATTTATCATTAAAGAAAAAGTTTATCTTCACCTATATACTCAAACTCAATACATAAGAAGTTTTTATCTCATCTTCCTCTTGGGTGTTGCTCACTACACCTCCCCAAGTGGGACCTGTACCTCCCTATTAATTTAATTTATTTCAAAAATATTCTACACCTCCCCACTATTTTCTTTATTCCAAAAATACCCTACACCTCCCCATTATCCTTAACAATCTTTCTCTTTCTCTCTCTACATTAATGGAGCATTTACATGGCTCATTAACGGAGCATTTACATGACTTAAATTTGAAGTTAGATATATTTTCTTAAATAAGTTTGATTCAATCTTATTTTCGTTGTTCAATATATCTTTTTCTTTTCAAATTACTTAATAAATGGTAAAATTTTGTTCTAAATTTCTAGAAAAATGTTTATATACATGCATCTTTTTTTTTATGTATAATATCTATAATTTTTAACATTATATTATGTTTTAACTCACCGACATGTTTGACTCAAATAACTTGAATAAAATATTTAATTTATTAGATAAATAATATAAAAATATTATTAAATACTTAAAATATAAAAAAAGTTATTTGTTAAAGATTTAGAATTTATTTAGTTCTTTCGTCATTATAAAGTTAGTATATAATAATAATAATATATCATTATTTACTATTAATATTATTATTTTTATTATTTTGTATTTGCATCTAACTTTTAATTTTATAAAATGGAAATGGTAGAAGTAATAATATTGAAGTTTCCTCTGAATTTTATATTTTGTAGTATATTATAAATTAGAGTAGCAAATAAAATTCCATGAAAACTAAAATATTTAATTAAATTTACAAACATTGATAAAACAAAGTTAATTAAAATTAAAAATAATTTGAAAAATACCACAAAAAAATAAAACGTATATTCAAATTTAAAAAATATTTTAAATGTCATTTTATTCTTATTCTTTAAATTATAATGGAATCTTTTTTTTAACCACTAATACTCACTTGAATAAAATTACACAAGGAATAAAAGTTAAACTAATATTAATTGAAATTTAGATAAATATTTCATTTTTTAAAATTCAATAAATGTTGGATGGGATAAAGAAGATTCATAACAATAATATTAAATTATTATACTATATAATAAACAATATTTTTTATACAATTCTAGTGATATAATTACACTTATGGTAATGAATTAAAAAATAAAAATATTTATATAAATATACCAAAACAATATTTTACATGATAAATACAACTAACAAATAAAAATATTAAAAAGAATTAAAAATAATTAAATGTATGTTAGAAATTATTTAATACACTGTTAAAAGGGAGAGTCCTTTAAGTTTTTTAAACCAAGTAACTCAAAGTGTTTTTGATAATAATAATAATAATTAATGTTTCTTTCTTAGGTTGTAAAAAGAGGTTAGATTCCATGTAAAACAAGTCTAGGTTGAAGTTGGCCCTCGTAGCCTTGTAGATCGCCATATTAAACGACCATGTGGGAAGGGACATGAAGGAGTGACCTTTTTTCTACTCCTCTTTGAGAGGAATAAAACCTCTCCTTGTGGGACTTCCTTTTCTCTTTTTCTTGAGCAGTCGAGGGAACTATCGTGATAAGAGTCGATTAGGGGAAAATAGTTGGTGGTCTGGTGGCATGCGGGTCATGCATAGAAGCCCTTTTGCCAAAAGAAGGACGCTTGGAAGTGGGGGCCAATATAGAGGTCTATCGAGTACTAAACATACCCCTCCCCCCGAGCAACTTTTGTCGTGACTTTTCACTAAGCAATAATCTTAGAGAAGGCATCATTTTCTAGATTCAAGGATACCATTATGTTTGAAATACCACAAAATTTAGCCAAGTTAACAACGACGAGTTAGAAAACACAATACAATTGAAAGCTTACTGAACACCCTATTACAAATATTGATAGAGTCAATGAGACTGATGAGGCTTCGGGAAGGGAGGCGGCAAGGTAATTGGTTAATCACTCTAACCGCTTTTAACTTCCTAAGTGTTATCATTGACTATGCCCGTGATGTTAGTTTCCTTGGGTTTTCCATCCAGTAAAAGGGAAATTTCGGTTGACTATTATCAGCGTAAAACTTTGACCAACCGGTCTCCTTTATTACTACCTTGAGGTAGTTCGTCTTGAATCTCTTAACAAAGGTATTGAACAGAGTAAATAACCACTTCCCTTTCTCAAAGATTAGAGACACCCTCCCCTTCTCCCATGTGGGTGGGTCCAAAAGAAATATAAAAAGTAGGAAGGAGTGAGAGTAACATTGAGGGTCTTGAAAATCACCTCAAAGGCCTGCATAAATTCTTACCCATTCAAGTGTAGTTGGGTAGGAGTCAGGTTCAACTTTCTCAAGATGTTCATCTAAAAGTTGTTGATATGAAGATGGATGACCTGACTGATGACACAAATGATGACAACACATCATCAGCATATCCTCAGCCTCCTATCCCTTCAGAGTCCTAAGACGAAGACAAGAGAACAATAAACATTATTACCTTAGAGAGAGAGAAATATAAATGTACGGTACTTTAGAGAAAGTTGAGAGTAGTGATGAAAATGACGTTGAGCCTCACCCTTATTATAACCGAAATGGGCATCCTAATAGATAAACCCCAACCATCAAATCAAGGAAGATCTAACAACGCATACCTTGTAACCCTTTGTTTCTTGGGATGCACGAGTACCAATGTACCCACGTGTCCTACTCTTAGCAGTTGAAACTTATCCTCAACTATTACATTCCCTCAATTTGAGGTCGTCAATTACAGTTGCCTAGTCGACCTGTCAAAGAGAGAACTCCACCTCCCTTAAAGTGTTCAATACCTTTTTCACAACAAACCCCTTTGCATATCATGGTATGTTCGGGATTAGGAGCTTGTGTACTGTATGGGTGTCCAGTTAACCTAGGAACAAACGGTTCACACAATCAGGAACGTTAATGAGATAACCCACAGACTGAGCAGTTGTACCATACAAACTGAACGATCACCCTTAAACAATAATTAGACTTAATGAATATTAGTTTACGACAAAACATGATTAACACCAATTAAGTCACAATTAGACCGCGAATAATCCAAAATTCATCCAAAAATCTATAAATTCAAATTTGAAGTAAATAGATAACCGATTGCAATTATTATGCATTGCTGAGCTCATTGAATCTTTATTATAAGTATCAAGACTAGTAAAAGGATAACCTCAATTCATAACCAAAATAATTATATTATAATTATTAAAAATTAAGCATGTTTAATCATTAAATTTTTTAATTAAAATTTAAATAAAAATATTACATTAAGTTTTTCTATTAAAATAATACTAAAAATCTTAAAAAACATTGATAACATATAAAAATAAAACTTATTATTTAATACTCCTGTGTTAAAGTAAAAAAGTTAAAAAAACATATAAAGAAAACTTATTGACAAACTTATAAAAAAAGAAGCCATAATATGTTTATAGACTCTTAATCGCAAAATTAAAATTTGTCTTGACGTAGATTTTAATATAATTTCTGAATTTTAAATATATTGATATAGTCATTTTATAATCCAATAATGTTAAATACTTTTTGTATTAACTATATTTTAAATTATACTTGAATTGAAATATACTAAAATGTAAATAGATTAGTTAAGAACATAACATATCAACACGTAATAATTTTTTAAATAAATTGAATTAAAAGAAATATATTTTTATATTTAAAGTTTCAAAGTGGATAAAAACAAATTCGTCAAAATTTAACGGTTACAAATATATTTAGAAAAAAAAAACTCATTATTTAATAATTATATGTTGAAAGAAAAAAGTTGAAAAAGCATACCAAGAAAACCGATTGTTTTATGATTTTATATTTAATATTTATCCTTGTATAATTAATAATTAATTTAATAAATGGATGCAACTCATTAATGTTTTTCTGTATTCCAATTAGATTAAGTTTAATTTCAATTTAATTCGAATAAATGCCGCCTGTGCAGTGGAAGGTCCAAAACATATTGAAGGCTTGGTTTGGGTTTTCCTTTCTTCTTTCCAGTGTTGTTATCTGTGTCTCCCTGAGTGACACAATCACAGTGCAACGGAACCAATGCATAACATTAAAACCATAAAACCCTAACGATTTTTGTGTTGTGAATTGTGATTATTGATTGAATCGGTGGAATGGAAGTGGAGTTGGAGCCTCGCGTGAAGGCGCTTCCGTTCAAGGTGAAAGCCACGTCGCGAGAATCGCCGTCGCAGAAAGCTCTCCATGTCCTCGACACAGACCTCCGTACTCATTGGTCCACCGCCACCAACACCAAGGAGTGGATTCTTCTAGAACTCGACGTCAGTCCCTCTCTCTCTCTCTCTCTCTCTCTCTCTCTCTCTCTCTTCAATGCGGCTCAACATTTTCTTCATTTTTCATTCTCATGCTTCTCATAATAACTGTGTTAATAGTAATTTTCCTCTGACTTATTCGGTTTTGTAGTGCTATAATCACTTCATATACGGTGAACGATTGTTTCCTTCGTTTACTTTTTGAACTCTAGGTCTGCTTCCTGATCATGAGCTTTATGAATGAATAAAGCCTGAACTTAGGTTTTGTACTTTCGATTATAAACGGTAGATGATTGTTTCTTTCGATTGGTTTTTGAGCTATATGGCTATTTTAAGATGGAGAACCTTGTTTATTTGTTTAATTTGGTGCATAAAAGACGGAAACTGGTACTTAGGTTTTGCACTTTGGATTATAAACGGTGGATGACTGTTTCATTTTGTTGGCTTTGAACTCTACGGCTGCTTCGAGACACAGAACTTAATTTGTCTGCTTAATTTGGTGCATAATTGAGTGAAACAACAACTTTGGTTTTGCACTTTCAATTTTTGTTTTAATAATACCTCACTCTCTTTATATACAGTTAATTATGTTTCCATTAGTTGGATTTTGAACTCTAAGTCTGGTTCAAGATGAAGGACTTCATTTAATTTGATTCCAAAAGGAGTGAAGCTAGATCTTAGGTTTTGCACTTTTAATGTATTTCTGTACTTGATTGCTTGAGCAGGCAGTAATTAGTTAATATTAATAGAGTATTCGGAATCATATTTCGGGGGTTTATTTATTTTCTATGTCTTGAGTAAGGTTTTAAATTGCATTTCAGTTTTATTGGGTTCTGTGACACTGGGAAATTGTGGAAAAATGTGGCAGAATGCTGCCACAATTGTTGTTGTGTAGACCTAAAAAAGCTTGATGTTTGTGGCTGAAATCACAGTGACGGACTGTTTTTTAAAACCTTGTTTCTTTGCAATAATTATTGAAGGGATTTTGGCTGGAGTCACAGATTATTGGTATTGAAATGGCTTAAGTAAGTTTCAGGTGTCCAATATATGATCAATTTTAGCTAATATTTTTTTTTTTTCAAATTAGGTACCCAATAAAGTATAAATTTTTTGGTTTAGTCCTTGAAAGAAATGTTTATTTGTATTTCTTCCCTACTATTATGTTTATTCTTTTAATTGATCCCCGAAATATTTATAATCTTTTGATCCCTCAACTAACTATCAAAATGTTTTTTATTAAATGATGGTGTTCTTTCGGTACACGTAACAAAAGGTACTTGATGTTATCATTCCTCAATGTTCTAGTTTGTGTGACATGTTTTTCAGCTTAATGGATACTTGAACAGTTAAATTGAAGCAGGTAACGGAAGAAACTTGAACCAACACTTTTAATTTATTAGGTACCCAATTTGAGAAAACAATAATGAGTGCCAAAATTAAAGAAAAAGTGGTCATATATATTGGAGACCTAAAATTTATTTAAGTCCACCCAAATTTGAAAACGAAAAGGAAGAGTTTGTTGTTGCGTAGGCAGTGGATAGGATCGATGCAGCAAATGGTTTGTTTGTTGTGAGTTTTTGGGGCCTGTAACATCTTTTTCTGTGTTGCATATGATTCATTTTGGAAGCAGTTGGACATTTGTTATTGTATCTGTGATGTTTTGTGTCTCCTTGTGTAACTCTGGTAGTTATGTTTGTTTGTTGCAGGAGCCTTGCTTGTTGTCGCATATACGGATTTATAACAAGTCTGTACTTGAGTGGGAGATTGCGGTTGGCTTACGTTACAAGGTTACTGGCTGGAAGTTGTCAATCAATGATCATTGACAATTCTTATTCTTTTCCTCTCGTAATTTTTATTGCTTTATAAAGCCCGTATAGTCAAATCTTTATGGGGTCATTTTTGGTTAGTCAATTGTTTTTAAAGGGAAAGCATATGGTGTACCTCATGGTGTGATGCATATTTTTAGATCTAATTAGTGCTGAATAAATGATGATATAACCTGACGACAACACTTATTAGCCAGCTGGTATTGCAAAAATTGGCACCTTAGACAGTAACAAATATAAATTATGTTGAGTTAAGCTTTTATTGGATCAACTGGTTTGGACTGTTTGATATTACATCTTTCAAAAGCATAATTGTGGTCTGGACTGGAAATTGTGGATAAAATAATTTACTTTAGTGTTTATTTTTGGGTTGAATCTTTGGTATTTTAATACAATGAGAATTTATTAGTCTCATTGTCTTTTATTCAAGGTTTTCTGGAGACATGTTCTGGATTTTTAATGACATAGTATTATCAACATGGTGCATGCTTCTTGAAATCTTTCTTGACAAGATCATTCTTGAATATGATGTAATTAAGCTGTGCTGATTAAATGAAATTATTAAATAATTGATTGGGAACAGTAATGTTGGCTAGCATTCATCCCACAACTTCTCTGTATGGAGGGTGGAGGTAAAATCGTTGAGTCACACTTCACGTGGATCCCACTTTATTTTCAACTGAGGTTGTTTCTGTTCAGCCTTTTAATAAAAGAAATGCACTTACAATGTTAAACTGTGCTCCTTCAATTCCTTATTTTGACAATGATGCTGTGTTATTCCTCTGTAATTAGACATGGTTTATTTTGCTTTTAATTATGCATATTGCAAGATCAATGACACTGTGGTCCATGCTTTGTTGATTACTTTCATATTGGCTTCCCAGCCAGAGACATTCCAGAAAGTTCGCCCACGTTGTGAAGCACCTAGACGTGACATGACCTACCCTACAAGTTACACTCCATGCCGATATGTGAGGATATCTTGTTTGCGTGGAAATCCCATTGCCATTTTCTTTGTTCAGGTATTTTATTATAGCTTTACCATTTATGTTTCAATCATTTTTTATTATTCTAGAATCTAGAGTTAAATCCTATGAATGAGTGAGATCTTTTTCTTTATTTACTTTAAGCCATTTGGTTAATTAGGTAGTTAGTTGCTTATTTATAACAGTATATAAAAGGAATAACCTCTGTTGGTGTACACTTCTTTTAGATATCTTTATCCTTCAAATATAGTATAACCGCCAAATCTTTTCCAAAAGAAAATGTTAGAGATATGAATCAATTACATTCTAATATTTTCCATTATTAGATATTGATTTTGTTCCTTATTATTGTATCTCTTCTTCATTATCAATAAGAATAATCGTGTGTACCTAACATGAAATTCATTATATTCCTACTCAGTTTCTCTTCTCATCATGGTACATGGTACTAGAACAGTACCATCCTCCATGACTTGTTTTGTCACTATTCTTTTTGACAGAAAATGTAGAGCAATTAAAAAGTAACCCTCTGTTCAATCCGTTCACTTAATCTATTTCATCTTGGTTTGTGTAGAAAAGACTCTCACATTTTGGTGTTCTCTATGAATTCAATGTATTTTCTCTCCTCTGTATCCCTCTCTCCTTCTTTCTTCTCATGTGGATACAACTTTTTCATTCTCTCTTTTTACTTCCTTCTTTATCCATGGAATGTCTTTAATTTTTTAAATTACCATGCCTGTGTTGCTGCTATTTATAACTTAACCTGAATGCTAGATGGTCAACTTTTTTTATTTGTACTTTTAAATTTCTGACTCTCTGTATTTTGTTGGGTAGAGGGAGGAAAGTATGCAAGACAGAAAACCAACACCTGACAAATATAAACTGCAAAGAAAACTATTTTAAAGCTAATGTATGCAAAGCTGCACTTGAAACCCTCCCAAAGATTTTTCGTTGACACCTGCCTAATATTTTGTGAGCATTTTCTTGAAAATCTCTTCTAATCTGTCCTGTCTCAAAATAGCAACATTGTAAACCAAAAGGCTTTTCATAAACCACTTTGTTAAGTTGTGAGCTTTAAACTTAACTCAATCTTACAAAACTGGCTAGTAAGGTGATGTTTGCATCCACTTATATACTTTATATTAGTCTTATTACTAGTTGATGTGAGACTTTTAACACAATCCCCATGTCGAGGTATATACATATTGTGCGTGGGACTAGACATTAATGAGTGGTCTGATAGAGAGTGAAACAATATGTCCAACAAATAACAAATTTCGCTAGGATAAATTCTAAACCATGACTCTGATATAATATTAAGTAGTGAATTTTATGGCTAACTTAACCCTACAAAATTGATTTGTAAGGTGAGGTTTGCACGCACTTGTATATTCTAAACTAGCCTTATCACTAGTCAATATGAGACTTCCAACACACTTCTTGACAAAGTTTATTTACTTTTTGCTCTGTTACTGTCACACTTGTCTACATTGATTGGCTTTTTTGGAACTTATGTTTCTTTGTTTTTTTTTATCTACTTCTCTATTCTCCATGATTGTGTACTCTTCTCTCTTTCTGCTTCTAATACAATTTACTTTTTTTTTTAAATGAAGAAAAGGTTCATTTTGTTACCAACTGAGCTGGTTTTGTCATCTGTGTCTTGCAGCTAATAGGAGTTTCTGTGCCTGGTCTTGAGGCTGAATTTCAACCAGTTGTGAATTATTTATTACCTCATATTTTATCTCACAAACAGGATCCTCATGATATTCATCTCCAGGTGGATTACCTTGCTGCTAGTAACATGATTATGTAGTTTAGTTATTCTGTTATCATTCTTTCTTTTCTGATATTTCATAGTTTACAGTTGTTGCAAGATGTGACAAGTCGGTTGCTTGTATTTCTTCCACAATTAGAGGTAGACCCAAGCATTTTTACTTTCATGACTTTATTCACCATTCCTCCTGTTTTCTTTTTTGTTTGTCCATATTTTTGTTTAGGTCATTCAGCATTGTATGTAAAACTGCAGACAGAGCTTTCCAGCTTTCCAGATAATCCTGAATCTAACCTACGATTTCTTGCCATGCTTGCTGGTCCTCTTTATCCTATTCTTCATGTGGTAAATGAAAGGTTTGTTTGCTTTCTATATCTTTCCCACTGGACAATTATTTTTCTCTAATTGGAAATTATAATCTATAATACCTGTTTGATAAGAGAAAACATAATTTTAAACAATTTTTTTCTGTAAAACAAACTGACAAATTGTTATTTGTTAGATATTTCAAATGGTATGCTCTCATATTGAAGTGATACTTAAGTTGCATATTCTGCTTAGTCGGACACTGTAAATTTTACGAGTTTTCATCTTGAATACTGAGCCATTTGATGGGGGGCAAAGTGCTAAAAGTTCTAAAAATTATGTAGCGACATGCAAAAATAAAGGTGGATAAGAAACATAATAGAAAATATCATTTTTGGAATGAATGCGTTTGGGATGAAGTCGGAGTAGCATCAGTTGAGGGGAATGCAAAGACTTGCTTGGAAGTGGTTTGGTTGCACAAGAAGACATCCCATAAAGGCCATTAAGGGGATAAGAAAAGATAGTTTAATACTTCAAGTCAAATGGACAGAGCATGGACACCTAAAGTTTTGGAGGAAGCCTTTGAAAGAGGCTATGGTTAGAATGCTTTTATTGATAATGTGGTTTTTTATAGAATTCAATGCTGTTAATCGATCCTTGTAGCCTACTATACATATGGGATTTGCATTGTTGTTGTGCTTGTTTTTGAAAATAATTCATGTGGTTCTTGGTTGAAAAATGGTACAGATACCATTGCTAAACATAAACCCAATACGCATAAGTTACCTGAATTTCTCTAAGTACATATCTTTTTTCAATGTGTGCTAGTGCATGAATGGTCTATTTGTTATTCATAATTTATCTAGCAAAGATTTTGTTTAATTACAGGACAAATTCAAAACCTCCAGGCAATATCACTGATCTTGATGTCTCTAAAAGCAGTCAACTGTCACCGATACTAACAGTTTCCTCTAACTTTGAGGTACATTCCCATACGTCTATTGTTTGCTACACCATGGTTTTCCTTTCTTTGATTTTTACACAATAGGTTTGACTGTTTCCATAGTAAAAAATGAGAGAACGATCACCTTCATAGCTCCAGTTAACCCTGAAAGTAACTTCCTTTTAGGTCTCCGAAGGTCCAGATAACCTTCAAAGTCATTTTCCATTAGGTCTTGAAAGGTGCTAAAGTGACTTCATGACTCCCTGTTTATTTTGTATCTGATACTGGAATCTTGTATAATTAACCATCAGCACACATAGGATTTACATATCCTAAACTGTCCTATTACCTGCTTAATCTCCTTAAGTTTGACATTTGGTGATTTCTTACTATATATTTCTGCATGGGGAAGTGATTTTAAATGATATTTTCTTTGTTGATACAGATTTTTTTTTTAACTTTTTCCATTTTAATTTCTGAAATCCAATCAATATTTCGTGTCTTCTCTACATGCTTCATATTACTTACCCTCCCTGTATTTTTTATTAAGTGATGGTCATTCCACATGTATGACCCCTCTATCCATTAACCTTATTTCTTTTTTCTTGCAGCCAAGGAGATCACGCAGTACATCACCTTTAATTTTATCTCCATACCGTGCCATAGTTTTTAGGCCAGATGCAATTTTTGTGCTTCTGAGAAAGGCATATAAATATTCTGAACTGGGCTCTGTTTGTAGAATGGTATTTATCTCTCACCCATTTAGTTGTTTATCTATATATATGCTGTCAATAAAGTCTGCTCAACATCATCTAGAGTACTCTCGCTTGAGACATTATATTTTTTTCCTGTAAGAATAAGAATAATATCATGTGGACATTTCCTTTCATCTTTCTTATATATATATGTGTGTGTAATAACCATAATATGATTGTAATGTTATAAAAACAAATATTTATTATAAATTATCTACATCCAAATAATATTATTAAAATTGTATAAAAAACATTTTATTATATCCAAATAATAATTTATTACAGTAATATTGTCATTATTTATCTTAAGTAATACTGTGATTATTTATTCACAGTCAATATATAATTTTTATTTTTATGTTATTAAACTTTAAAGTACATATTAGGAATCATTCTATATATAAGAGTTCATTTCTTTATTCTTTATAACTTATGTATTAACTTTTTTTGTAATTATCGTAATAAAAAAATTATCTGAAATAAGTCTTTAAATAACTTTTAAGAAACAGAAATATTTATTTTTTCGTTTTAAAAGACTTTTTTATGTTTTAAATCTTTAAAAGAAAAATATTGATGTTATATTAATATACAGGTAAGTAAATAAATAATCTAATATTTGAAAATGAATTATTGAATTTTTCTTATTGAAATATATAATCTATATTCTATATTGTAATAAAATGTGTGCAATCTCTACTACAGTTTTCTCGCATTTTATCCACTTTTTTTGTTTTAATTTTTACTGTTAGAACACTCTGTTTTATGTTTTATCATCAAATATTATATTATCATACTACAACAACACCAAAAGAACAGGAATAATACTAAAATAATATTATATTATCCTATACTGTCTTAAAAATTTTTAAATTATTTATTTCTTATTGTAAACATGACATTTTTTTATACCTTGAACTAAATTATGAATTGTTTCATCCAAATATTGACTTAAATATTAATTTCATATATTAAATAAATCTCTGAATTACTTCGTTTCTTAATTTTTAAAACTTATGTGACATGTTTCAACTATTTGAATAATAACAAAATGTTAAATAAATGTCTTAGAATCTATGTTTGTACTTTAATTCTTTTTCATAAGTTATAATATTTAATTTTTAATAAATTAATAATATGAATAATATCAATCTAACTAGTATCATAATTAATAAATTTTGCATAATTCATATTATAAAAATAAATTACATTAACCTAATTAATAATAAGTGAAATTTAAATAGTTAATGTAAAAATAAGAAATTTACTGCACAATGCATGGATACATGATCTAGTTCAAATGCTCTTGTTCTTTTGAGCAGAAAGGGGAATATCTATGTTTTTCTTTTATCTGTGTTCAATCCATTGCTGCTAATGTGTCCTTCTGGCATATACTGACCTTTATTTCAGGCATCTAAAATTATGCTCAAGCTCATAAATCCTGATACTGATCATGATATATCAAACCCTCTGGACGAAGTAACTTCTCTTTTGGAAGATAAATTAAATTTGGAACTGTCTAGTCCTTTAACTTTAGTTGATTACTCAAACCTGTTTGGAGACGAATTCCGTATGCAAGATGAGCAGTGGGATTGCAGCTATCTTAATGTATTAGATATGGCGGTGGTAGAGGAAGGGATCCTACATGTCCTTTATTCTTGTGCATCACAGGTTTCTTTCAATAAATGATTATATTATTCCTTGGTGTTGATTATGCTGTCATAATTTGCACTAGTTTGTGTACATTGTTTAACACTGCAGTTTACAGCCTGTTCTTTGCAGCAAGTTGGCAGAGAGATCCTCGGACTTTTGGGCTGCACTACCACTTATACAAGCTCTGCTGCCAGGTTAAGTGTTTCGAATGAATTGTGCTTGGTTTTGGTAGCAGATTCCCGGCACAATGAAGCCATAACAATACTGAATTTTGGAATGGAAATCTTGCCATGAGCTTTTTCCCTATTTGAGGAAAGGAAATTTAAGTTTGACTTAGTTGCACTTTTTCCTTTCCAACAAATGATATTAGGCCTTGCAGCTTTCCCTGACATGCTGCCCCAATTTGTTCTAGTCATAGCATGCCCATGTGCTGTCACTTCCACTGGTGTCAATGTCTAGCTGTGTCAAATCTCCGGTCATGCTCTAGCCATGTTAATCACCAGCTGTTATTAGAGAGTTCATTGGTCCTTGTCTGATTTGATCCATAGTTATCAATCATGCAGAATAGTATCACAAATGTGGTGGATGAGGTGCTTTTCAGATGAGTTGCTGATTCGTCGTGTCTTGTCATTTTCTAATTTTCCGGGTTGTAGACCACCTTGCAACATCTTCCTTTTTCTTCAGTCTGGTCAACCTCTCTCTCGGCTTGTGTTTTGCAACTTTTGGCTAGGAAAAATGGTTGAGTGAGAAGGCCGTAACTGATTTTTCTATGGAGGCTTCCTAACAGATTTGCAAATTGCATAGGAAAGGGATAGCTTTGTTCCATTGATAATTCCCTTTTTTGTGTTGCTTTATTTATACTTTTTTTGAAAATGGAGTTTCTTATATCCCTCAAATTCTATATACACTATTTGCTTAATGAATTTATTCCTTTATTAAAACAATTTGTAAAAAAGAATAGTTAGCATAGAGTAATATCATGGTAATTTAGGAAACTGGTAAAATGTGGACAGGGAGTGGGGAGCCCTAGAATATTGTTTGTCTATCGAAAAACTGGTATATCCCTTCTAAACTGTAAATTATATTCCCTGTTTTATAATTCAATATATGTCAATAACAATTTCTGTTGTTTCATATTTTGATTTCAAAGGTATCATTTAAGAGGTAGATTATCATCCTTAATTAAATTAGTTCTTAGCATAGATGAAACTTGCGTTTTCCTAAATTATTGTTCAGGAACATAAACTTTCAGTTGTTTTAAATTCTGACACAGAAATCAAATTGTTTTAGATTGTATAATATATATTTTTTTGTCATAGTTGTTACGATTGCTTTTGTAGAACTGCTTTGTTCAATATTTGGCTTCTGCTTCGCTTTTGTAGCTCTGCGCCCATGGGTGAGCAATTCTTTTGATGTTGTTGATGATACATTTTCTCAGTGGAAACAACCTATTGTTCAACAGGCTTTATCTCAGGTTATATTCCTAAGGCATTTATAGACCCAACTGGCAAGATGTTTAAATTGTGTACTCTGTAGCATCTTATTCTTTTCTTCTCTTGATTATGTGTATTATATTTGCAGATTGTTGCTACAGCAACATCAGCCACGTATCGTACGCTTGTTCATGCTTGTGCTGGTTATCTGACATCGTACTCACCGTCTCATGTTAGTCAACCAATTATTTCTCAATATTAAACTAAAATCTTTTTTTTTCATGCATAGTATGTGTCCGTCTGCTTGATTTTGAGCTGTATAAATTGCATTTATCCTTTTTCAACTATTTTCTTTTCTATTCTCTTTATTTTGAGGTAGAAACAGTTTACTCTAGGTTGGATTAAGTTTTCTATTGATAAAAGAAAAAAAAAATCTGCAAGATGAATTAAATAACAGAGAACAGAACCTACAAAGAAAAAGTAAATATGGTAAAACCAAAAGATGCACAATCCCTTAATGTAATTAGCTTCTGTTTCAATGAAATGCTTTTAAAACCATCAAACCTGCATTTGCCAAAATGTCCAAGATATATATTTCACTGCAAGACAGCAGCAGGACACCTTTAGGACAAAGTATGGAAGAGATTGAAATACTCAATACAGCCATCCATGTATGTAAACAATACTCATCCTTGCTAGATCTCGGGCTTAGATGTTTGACAGATTTGATTGTGTCGAATGGGAGAAGACTCTTGTGAGAAGAAAAGAGAAGTTCTGGTTGGAGAAAAATATAAAACTTAAAAGAGCTTAAAAAAGAAGGGATGTTGATGGTGTGAAAAATAAACATACCAAATAATAATCTTAGGAAATAAACTTTAAGTCTATTTCAAATTCACAAAACAGGTTTATAAGATGAGATCTACACTTATACACTACAATGAGATCTACACTTATACACTACAATCTGGTCTTATTTTTAGTTATTGTGTGATCTTTAAGGATGTGTTTGGATTAGGGAGATGATTTAAAGAGACTGAGTGAATGGATTTAAATGAATGAAAAGCGGATTGTGGTGTTGTTTGGATTAAGGGAAAGATGGTATGATTTAAGTGGATTTGAGATGAAAGTTTGTGTATGATATGATGAGTATAATAAATTTAAAAAATATTTTAATAGATAAAATTAGATGATTACCATTTTACTTCTTAAAATAAATATGATATAAATTTAAATATAAATATTATTTTTCTTGTTATTTTTATTATTATTTTATTATTATTATTATTATTTATTATTATTATTATTATTATTATTATTATTATTATTATTATTATTATTCACCACCAGCTTGCTTCTTCATCTTCCTTGTAATGGTCCTTCTCCAGCAACACAAAAAACAAGCATATACCAGCCATACAAAAATATTATTATTCTTATTTATTGTTTGAATCGATTCTTCAATTTGGGAATCGATTCTTTAATTTGAGAATCAATTCTTTGCAACAAATGAATCTCCCGCAGCTCTTGTAAACAGCTGTAAAATGCAAAAGAGTTGAAAAAAAGGGCCATATGGTAATTCCAGTATTTATCTGCACAAATCTTCTCATTTTTTAAAGATGGAAATCCAGCACTCTCCCTCGAATCCGCACATTCATTTTCTTGCAAATCTGCTGAAACAAAACGGAAGGATCACCCACTTTCACTTGTTCATCAACAATAAATCTGTTGAAACAAACAGAAGCTAAAAAACCAGATGAATTTTACATTCACTTGTATATAGTAATTTGGTGATATCTTTAGTTGATATGATATCTCTAACACACCCTATTTTGACGATTACCATCTTAAATGTGTGAATTTTAAGCTTAAATTAGTTTTACAAAACTGACTTTTAAGATGAGGTTTATATCCTAGTATGTACTATAACTTGATCATAACTCTAGTAGATATGAGTTCTCCAACAGCCATGAGGGATAGACGATTGGAAGGTCACACCCATGGCAAAGAGAAACTACAAAGCACGAGTATGGCAAACTTGAAGAATGCCCACTGGATATGAAGAAAAAGGACCAGATTAATTAAAAAGGACAAGTTATTGAATAGTTGACTTGAAATTTATGATTTGAAAATTTGTGCTGTTGCAACTCTGTTTTGTATAAACTTTTGCTAGTATAAATTATCAAATGGATGAAAGTTCTTGCACATCCATGGTGTTATCAACAAGTTTACAATGTAGATAAACCAACGTCTCAGAAGGTTCTATTGAAATAATATTCTGTTCTGGGTCATCCACTGATTGGATCTTTTCTTTCATGAAGGCTAGGGCTGCTTGTGTACTGATTGATCTGTGTTCTGGTGTGCTAGCACCATGGATGACTCAGGTGATTGCAAAGGTACCATTGAACCTTCTAATTTGATTCCTGTGGTATTTTCAGCTATATTTTTGTCAGTCCTTTATTTTGATCCAATTTTATCTTCATTGTTACTGTTGTAAATAGCATATTATTATGATAAAAATTGTTGAAATGTAATGTTTATTATTATTATGACCCAACTATTAGGTTAGGGTTTAAGAAAGTGCCTTGACTTTTTGTACTCTGCTTCTTTGTACTCTATAAGTATAGTAGTAAAATTGTAACAGTGTAATATGTTTTACTTCATTCAAGTTCAAGTAAAATATTCTCAAATCTTCATAGTAATTAGAAAAAATATCTTCATATTCTTCTCATTCATTTCAACATATTTTTATTTCCTTATTTTAAAGGTTTTTTTATTATTACGAATAGAGATTATGAGAATTTAATTTGTGTGATTGTTATCAATTAAAATATTTCTTTATTTTTTCACATAGTTCAAGTATTGCCACTATTATAATACAAAAAACTGGTGTTTAAGTTTGGTCTGTCCTTGTCATTTTTAAACTTCGGGTTCTGGTTCTTGCTCACAATCAGCATGTCTATTCTTACATTAGTGCTAATTTTTCTTTATGTAATACATTGTTCGGCCATTTTGGTTAATGTGAGTGTTATTGATTATTGAGCTATTTTTTTCTGACCAGCTTAAATAGTGCTGCAAGAAGTTATAATGTTAATTCTTTTACAGCTATGTTTTATGTTCACTGTCTATGGACGTCTTTTTGCTCAGGTTGATCTCGCATTGGAGCTTTTGGAGGATCTTTTGGGTATAATCCAGGTATGATGTAGTTCTTGCTTTCTTAACGTATTTCACAGTCACTAAACCTTGTCTCCATGCACACGACCTTTTCAATTGTGTTAAATGATTTTAGGTTGCAATGCTAGAAAGTGTGTTCAATACTCCATCATTCTCTGGCTTTCTGTTATGGTTCCAAATTAAGAAATTGTCATGTCTGTCAGGATGCTCACAATTCACTTGTTCGTGCTCGTGCTGCCTTGAAATATATAGTGCTAGCTTTGTCGGGGCACATGGATGACATACTAGGAAAATATAAGGTACTTGCTGGATGAGAATAAGAATTATTCTCTTTTTCCCTCCTTATCATCTTATTGATATTGTGCTTTAGCTAATAGATCAGTAGTTTCAATTCCAAATTAATGTGCTATATATATATATATATATATATATATATATATATATATGAAGAGGCACAATCTATAAATAAAAGATAAAATTGTCTAATTAAAAATGGCACAAAAAATAGCTACAAAAGGTGAATCCCTGTTATATAATGGTATAGTTTATTTGTTAAAGGATAAAATTGTCCAATTAAAACATGACACTAAACATGGTTACAAAAGGGTGTATCCCCTTTATATTATGATGATGCTATAGATTTGTTAAAGGATATATTTGTCTAATTAAAAGATAACACTAAAAGTAGTTACATAAAGGTGTATCCTCTTCTTATAATAGTGTACATAAGGAAAAGTGGTTATGTTGTCTTAACTAAGCTATTGAATATAGTGAAAAACCTAGATGGGAATAATCTCCCTTGTGTAGAAAGTACACATAAGGTAATGTATTTATAATAAAGAAAATTTAGACTAAGTCCAAAATACAAATAAAAAATAATAATAAAGTAACTAAAGAATAAAGATAAAGATAAGATATCTAAGTATTTAATAATCTAATATATCTAACACTCTCTCTCAAACTGGTGCATACAAATCATATATACCAAACTTGCTACAACTATAATCAATTCTCAGTTTAAGTAAACACTTAGTGAAAATATATGCTAATTGATCCCTTGAGTTAATGAACTTAGTCTTGATGTCTCCATATACAATTTTCTTTCAAATGAAATGACAATCAATCTCAATGTGTTTGGTCTTTTCATGAAAAGTAGGATTAGAACTAATCTAAATAGCAGTTTGATTGTCTGTGTCATTTGATTGACATCTCCAAATTGTAACTCTCTAAGCATTTGACGACATACCAACCCAAAAGACTTCCCCTGCACAACAAATCCTTGAGGTTGCTCCATATAAATCTCTTCTTGCAAATCTCTATTGAAGAATGCATTTTTGACATCCAATTGATAAAGAGGCCATACTTGAAGGACAACCATGACTATAAAAAAAACGAACAAAAGTCATCTTTGCCATTGGAGAAAAAGTATTACCATAATCCAACCCAAATATTTAACCTTTAGCCATAAGACGAGCTTTGAGGTGGTTAGTAGTACTGTCAGGACCAACTTTGATAGCAAAAACCCATCTGCAACCAACAATAGACTTCCCTGGAGGTAATGTGACAAGCTCCTAAGTTCCACTATTCTGAAGAGCACTTAGTTCATCTTGCAAGGCCTGATGCCAACTATGATGGGCTAAGACATCATTGATAGATTTTTAAATGGTCACAAAAGAAATAAAAGAAAGACAAGTGTAAAAAGGTGAAGATAATCTATGATAACTCAATATATTGTGGAGAGGGATTACGGGTATAATGTATACACTTTCGGAGGACAATTGGAAGGTCAAACTCAGTTGTTGGAGCTGGAGGAGACAAGTAGTTGGTACTTGAATTGAGTCACACTGTGGTTGTTGAGAACAACATTTGCAATTATAAACCTGAAGTAGTGGTGGTGGAGAAGAATCTGACAGTGGACAAGACACAACTGGAGGACCGCAAATAATGGGAATATTGACTGTATTAGGAATATTCACCACTATATTAGATGAAGTCAAATAAGAAGAAGAAGAATAGGATACCGGAGGAGAGGACTTAATGGGTTAGAATAGACGGTGGAGATTATGATAGGAGGAATGAAGGTGGAGTCTGCCGCAATACGGTGGGACTTGCAATAGATAATGAGGGTACTCTGAACGTAGATGAACCACAACGACGACAATCCGACGACAACTCTGTTAATGAGTATCAGTGGTGGGGAGAGGAGGAAGACAGAGGAAGAGGGGTCTCGGGAATTGACCAGAGGGGCAAAAACAGTGGTGGAAACAGGTGGAGCTACCCGTCTTCGAGGGAATCGATCCGCTGAACTGGATCAATCACACAAATATTTTTCGAGCTTCAAGGAGTAGCGGAGGAGGAGGAAGTGCGACTCGTGTACATAAGCATCGAGGGCAGCGTGGGTTATTGGTTTAGAGCTTGGAAGGAGAAAGCCAAGAATCATTCTTGGGATGGTTTGAAACAAGCCCTGGTGATAAGGTTTGGAACCTACGTTGAGCGTTTTGCGCCATCCAAACAGAAGGGGACGATGGATGAGTCTGTACAAGACCTCAAGATCTTGGCGGGTCGCGGGTCAGAAGACAAGTCATTTGGGGGATGAACGCAAGGAGCAGTTACCGAAGCGGTCAGAGGCCAATTGCCATAATTCGGGACGATCGTTCGATCCAGACCATCAGTGGCCAGGAAAGAATCGAGGGACGGTTATTTTGGGGAAGGATGAAGAGGTGGAGACTGAGGAAGCTGAGACCGAAGTAGACTGGAAGCAGACGGAGTTGTCCACTCTCTCGGCTGGAGGCCCTATTCAACCTAAAGTGATGAAGTTGCATGGGTCGATAGGAGACCGAATGGTGTTGACCAATATAGGACAAAACCGAACGGGATTGACTAGTAAAGGTCACAAAAGAACAATATTGAATAGTATAGGTCAAAACATGAACGATATTGGGGGCTATAGGAGGGAAATAGGAAGAAAGTAAGATAGTGGAGGAGAAGTTGCCACCTCCTAAGCCGCCAGACTTGAAGTGGCAAGTAGTAGTCAGCGGGTTCTCTCCCTATGCTAAGACCACAACACAATGCAACGGGCTCAAGTTTCATTGTTCCAACCTTGAGGACAAGGTTGTTTTGCAATGGTGTGTAATGATAGGATACAGGGGGAGAGGACTTAATGGGTTAGAATAGAAGGTGGAGGAATTTCCATAAATAAGACCCGGTTATGGGTCAGGTGGGTATTGAGTGTTTTTTTGTGTAAAGTCAGGACTTAATCCTCTAAAGAGAGGTTATGCTCTTAAGGAGGGAGGCTATGCTCCCAAACCCATTCTTGTAAAGAGTACTTTCACAGTGAATAATGGACAAATCTCATTCTTTCTTTACTGTTTTCTATCTACTGTTACTGTTCTTGTTAGGTTCCAAACTCATACCTAACAGAATTATATTTAAAGTAAAAAAAAGACTTATTAAAGGTGGCATCTATACAAACAAATTAGCATATAAGAGAAGGAGAAAAACCCTTGTATCCTTTTTCTGGTCTAATAATAACTTATCAATACTAGGATTAAAATTATGAACAAAACATGCAGGTTCAAAAACTTTTAGAGGTAAGGGATGAAGAAGCTCATGAGAAAATAAAATAGAATGAGGTATTTTATTATCTAAAACCGAAGACAACATGTGATTAATTAGATCATATGTAGTAAGAATAACATCATGCCAAAAATTATTGAGGAACCTCACCATGAATTAAAAGAGTATGAGTTGAAGATAAAAAATAAAGATAAAATATCTATCTAAGATATTTAATAATCTAATATATCTAACAACCACCATTGAGTGTGAGTTTTGTATTGAGTTAGGTTGGTCCAGCCAGCTGATAAGGTGTCGCTGGCAGCACTGTTTCTGTTCCTTGTAGTGCAATCAGTTAGTTCAGTGAGCTAACATGTTTGTGGTTGCTGGCTGTAACTGTTTCTGTTCATTGTAGATCAAGCTTCCTGTAGCTATATAATATTTGTTGTAACAGAATTCTAAATGGAATGAAAAATCAAATTTTCTTTCTTCAGTTCTGTCTCTCTTCTCTGTAAACTCCAACAGAGAGTTGTAAGTAGTATAAACATCTCATTGGCCAATAACTTTTGTCTTTTAGAATTTCATTATCTTTACTTTTTTTCCTTATTGATTTGCTGGTGATGAAATGGTGAATGATTTAGTGCTTTATCTGTGAAGTTGTTGCTTTTCATTTTTCCTGACAAACAAAAAAGACCCAACTAATGTCAAAACTATTTAATGTCTCTCCAGGAAGTTAAACACAAAATCCTCTTTCTTGTTGAGATGCTGGATCCTTTTCTTGATCCTGCAATAGCTGTGTCAAAAAGCAAAATAGCATTTGGAGATTTAGCTTCCTCATTTCCAGAAAAGCAAGAACAGAATTGTACAATTGCTCTAAATATCATCCGTACTGCTGTACGAAAGCCAGCTGTGCTGCCTTCGTTGGAATCAGAATGGAGGAATGGATCTGTGGCTCCTAGGTATGGCGTCACTTCATGTCTTTGCTGTACTGTACTGTAGAAAATATAGTTGATATTTTGGATAGAAAATTTATCTTGTGGCTTATCTTTTATATATTTACATGGAAGATAAACCAAAAGTAAATATTTTATTATTTGTAGCTTATTCCCATTCATAAACAATAGCTTTTTACATGTATATAAATGGGTAAACATGTTGCAACAAAGAATTAGGATTAAACTTCTTTTAAGACTTTTATATGTATATGTATGTATATGTGTACATCAGGTAGATAGAGAAATATTAGATAAAAATTTTCAATGCCCAGATAAAATGCATGTGGATCTCTTTATGAATATGATAGTTCTTTTTAATGACTAAAAACTAACAAGACAAATTAATTGTCCATTCCATTAATGTACCAAGTTTAATAATAATAAATTCTTAGAAACTAAGCAGATTTCTTTAGTTTTACACATTTACTTTATATCTGCAGTGTGCTTCTATCAATATTGGAACCGCACATGTTTTTGCCACCTGATGTTGACCTTTGCAAGTCAGTTTTACGACCAACTGACCATGAAACTGCATCTATTTCACCTCTTTCCTCTGGCATTAATGGTGGAGGTACTTTTTCTAAGTCAATTGGTCAAGATGATTCTGATGGAAAAACAGATGTTTCAGAAACAGCAGGAAAATCTGATTCTGCTGAAGATCGTAGTCTACTTTTTTCCCCACCCGAACTGCAGAGTATGACCTTGACAAATTTCTCTAATGTTCCTAAGCAAAATAGCTCTATTTCTAGCATTGGTGATATGAACTTGGAATCGAAAAACATGGCTGAGAAACATTCCACCGATCATTTTCTTAATAATATCTTGGATGCTGGCCTTGGTTTTGAATACTTCAACGTGCAGGCAGATTATTTCCAACTTCTGAACTATAATGATTCTGAACTTCGTGCTTCTGAGTTTAGACGCCTGGCTTTAGATTTGCATTCTCAGAGTGATGTCACTATTGAAAGCCATGATGCTGCAATTGATGCTCTGTTGTTAGCTGCCGAATGTCATGTAAATCCTTATTTTATTTCTTCTATTGGAGCCTCTTCAAAACTTACTGACTTGTTGAACATCAATGAATTTAAAACAGCGCATCCTCGTGATAAAGCTAAAGTGAAAAGAACTTCTGGAAAGAATAAACCTAATCTAGACACTATTGCACATATAGAGAGAAAAAGAGATAAACTTGTTTTTGAGATACTGCTTGAGGCAGCTGAATTGGACAGGAAATATAACGTAAGAGTATCTGGTGGAGAAATTGGTCCTTATTCTGCTGAAGGTTTTGATGAACAGATTATAAAACTGTCTCCCCTAGATGTACAATATGCTGATGCTCTAACCTTAGTTCGGCAAAACCAAGCCCTACTATGTAATTTTTTGATCCAACGGTTGCAGGGAGACCAAATCTCAATGCATGAAATTCTCCTGCAGAGTCTTGTGTACTTTTTGCACACTGGCACTAAATTATATTGTCCTCCAGAACATGTGATTGATATCATTATAAAATATACTGAAGACTTGAACAGGCTGCTGGCATCTTTTCATCACCAGCTGAAAGAAAGTAGTTTGAATTTAACACAGGAAAGAATGAAAGGGGTAGAGCGACGTTGGTTACTGCTACAGAGATTGGTAATCGCAGCAAGTGGTGGAGGTGAAGAGCATCATTTTGGAAATAATATACAAAATAATTACTTGTGTGGAAATTTAATTCCTTCTTCAGCATGGATGAAGAGAATTTCTCATTTTTCTGGTTCTTTATACCCTTTGGTTAGATTTCTTGGTTGGATGGCAATATCTCGTAATGCAAAACAGTATTTGAAAGACCACATTTTCCTTGCATTTGATCTGTCTCAGCTGACATCTTTACTATCCATTTTTGCTGATGACCTAGCTGTTGTTGATGATGTTGTCAGTAAAAAGTATGAAGAGCTAAAAGTTGAAGATTCACAGGTTGAAAACAGTTCTGCTAAAACAGAGTTTGAACGAGGTAATCAATGTGATGAGGAACGATCCTTTTGTGCAATATATCCGGAGCTCTGGAAGTTCTTTCCTAATATGAAAAGGAAATTCAAATCTTTTGGAGAAGCCATTTTAGAAGCTGTTGGTTTGCAGCTGAGATCTGTTCCTTCCACTCTGGTGCCTGATGTTTTGTGTTGGTTTTCAGAGTTGTGTTTGTGGCCATTTTCTTTTGCTTCTTCAATTGGAAGTGATCATTTAAAAGGTTATAATGCTAAGAATGCCAGAGCCATAATCCTTTATATACTTGAAGCTATTATAGTTGAACACATGGAAGCTATGGTTCCAGAGGCTCCCAAGCTAGTTCAAGTGCTTGTGTCACTCTCAAGTTCTACGTACTGTGATGTGTCATTTCTTGATTCTGTTTTGCGTTTGTTGAAACCTATCCTTTCTTATTCTTTGTCCAAGATTTCTCATGATGAAAATTTATTGGATGGTGATTCTTGTCTGAATTTTGAGGAATTGTGCTTTAACACTCTTCTCATGAAAATAAAACAAAAGAGTGAGGTCGAGCACAATTCTGAAGATAAAGGATACAATACAGCACTGGCTATTTTTATTTTGGCATCAATCTTTCCTGATTTATCTCTTCGATATAGGAGGGAGTTTTTGCAGTCTTTATTAAATCTGGCAAACTTTACAGCTTTTGCCCCAACAACTTCTTTCTTTGATTATCTCAGTGCATTTCAATGTGTTATGGATAATTGCAAATTACTATTAGTGAATAACTTAAAAGAATTGGGTGTGGTTCCTCTTCAGCTATCCCCCTATCCTCATTCAAATGGTGATGGACTTTCTGAAGATAACTTAAAACCAAATTCATGGTTTCTTAGTGATGTCTGTCTCATTGTTTATGAGAGTGATGTTCATAATGTAGATAGTAACAACTCTATTGCTGATGTTGGTCATTGTGAAATACCTTCTGATTATTTAGAAGGATTTTGTAAGGACATAGAGGGTCTCATTTCAAACTTTAATCCAGCTATTGAGCGCTGTTGGAATCTTCATCCTCAAATAAGTAGAAAAGTATCAATAGCATCAGCCGAATGCTATGTCTTTTCAAAATGTTTGACATCAGTTTCTCAAAAGTTTCATAAAGCTGAAGATGATCAAAATTCTTCAATCGAGTCATCTGACATGTTCACACTTCATTGGAGAATTGGTCTTCAAGGCCTTTGTGAATTGGCTGTTATGCTTCAAGAAAGCAGTTGCTGGGAAGTTTCTTGCTTGATGCTTGATTGTTTACTTGGAGTGCCATATAGCTTTTGCCTGGATGGTGTGGTAGGCATCATCTGTTCCACAATAAAAAATGTTTCTTGCTGTGCGCCAAAAATCTCTTGGCGTGTGCAGAGTGATAAGTGGTTAACTTCTTTAATTGCTAGAGGCATCTATAACATTCAAGAAAGTGAAGTTCCTCTTATTGACCTATTTTGTACACTGCTGGTCCATGCCGAACCTGAGCAACGTTTTATAGCAGTTAAGCATTTGGGAATACTTCTTGGCCAGTGTACAAACGGAGAAAGAGCTGTGATGAACTCTAAAATTTGCTCTGACTTCATTCCAAATAAGTTAGTTTTATCCATTCCTGATTATGTTTTATCTCGTCTGGTTTCTAGTACTTGGGATGAAGTTGTTGTACTGGCCTCATCTGATATGTCAGTACATTTAAGGGTTCATGCGATGGCTCTTCTTTCAAATTACATTCCATTTGCTGAGCGCCATCACTTGCAATCTTTTCTTGTGGCAGCTGATGGCATATGTTGTTTGTGTAATGCACAACCATCTCAAGATGGTCCTTTCTTGCAACTTTCATTAACACTTATTGCTTATGCCTGCTTGTACTCACCAGCTGAAGATATTTCTTTGATTCCTCAAAATTTATGGGAAAATATTGAAACTTTGGGGTCTACAAAACATGGTATTGATCTTTATCCTTGCTGTCTGTATGAAATGACGTACTAGAAATTTGGATTATATTATACATCTTCTAACTTTTCCAGATGGCAAGCTCGGAGACCTTGAAAAGAGGACATGTCAAGTCCTGTGTAGATTGAGGGATGAAGGAGATGATGCCAAAGAGGTATCTTCTGTAATGAAACTAGTCATTCATGCCAGTTTCAACAAAAAACCATTAAATCCTTTTCCCGTCCATAGCATAATTTTGTGTTTTATCTTATCTCAACGAATTCTAAAATTACGATTCTATGCAAGGCCCTGAAAGAAGTGCTTACTTCGTATTCTTCAAAGCAGTATGACCCAGACTTTGCTAATACACGTGAATCTATTAATCAGGTAATAATGTAATATACTTAAAATAATCATATAGTGCATAGCTGCTTATAGTGTTTGCAACGTATGTCCAAATAAGCAGTATGTCCAAATTTTGTTTGCAACGTATAGTGTATAGCTGCTTATAAATTTATTATCACGTAATATCTAATCCTTCCCTAGTTTGTGGACTCTGAGTGAATAAACCAAAATTACTATTCTTTGTTTTGATTTTAATGTGTCAGATAGCATATATAACACATGTTTAATATGTAAATAGCTATTAACTAGAAATTATGGATGCAGTTACCACAATTAAGGGATTTGATTTATTTGTATGCATTTATGATTGATTCTATTGGACCCTGATATATCATAAAACGACAGTACACAATGAATATATTGGTTGAGATTCCAATTTGAGATATGGTCAAATATTATTATATAAATGGATGCAAACTTTACTTACAAACCAATTGTATGAGGTTGAGATAGGTTTAAAGTTCATTTTCTTAAATATACAACACAACTTTCATACATTTTCCTTTTGTAAACTTGGAAGTACAATTAAATTTGCACTGCTGTTGGTATATAACTTATGATTCATGCAAGGGTCTCTGAACATGTAGTGAAAATATTATATTTTTTCAATTGGGTAACGAAGTATTTCAATCTATTTATACTAAAGTTTATGTGAATTGGTCATCCGTTTATACTATTTTCAGCTGGTATGCATCCTGGTTGGTCATAGTAGCCAAATTTTCTACAACTGTTTTATGTCATATTTTCTTAATATATTAAGTTTGCAACAGGTACTTGGCAATTTAACAGCAGTGCACTCATATTTTGATTTATTCTCATGGAAGATCGAGCAAGATGATATGGTACGTGTGATCATTGGCTAAATGCATTTGTTATTTATATGATTAGTTACATATCTTTGAATACTTTCTAGGAGCTCGAGGAGGCTGAGTTGGAGCTAGACATTATACGAAAGGAACATTCATTACCAGGAAGAATGGAGGATTCCAAAGAATTGAGTCAGATTCCAGGTTTACCCCTTTAGTACATTTTGGTCTAGTACATATTGATTCTTATAACCAAGTGACACAAAAGTCTTCATACACTTTTTTATTGTTGTCTTGTAACTTCTTCATTGTTATAGTTGCTGAAAATCCTTCACCCTCCTTCAAATTTAATTTATAAATTTGAACTTTACAGCCAACAAAAAGGATGTGTCAAGGCTTCAGCAAATCAAAGAGTGCATCCATTCCCTGTAAGTCGTTGTAGTTTTCTCTTTCAACCAGTAGTAAACATCCTCTTGGAAAATAATACTAATTGTAGAAACCCTGTAGATTTACTCACTTTCGGTTTTATATTTGAAATATTTTCTCTTGCATGGCTTGATTTAGAGGGTTTGCATGCTTTTAAGTATGAGCTATTCTGTAAATCTCCCTGTAGAAGTATTTTCTTCTTGATGATTTGATTTGTAGGGTTTGCTCATCTTTAAGCTTGAATCATTTTATGATCGGTTGAAATCATTGGCAACTATGGGTTTACTGTCAATTTTTGTTGTCTGTGTGTGTTTTAAACGTTATCTTTCTTTTCGGTCTTTCACCTTTTTTGAAATCTTAACCATTTATGCTGTTGAGGAATGGGCAAAGTATTTGAAACTTTTTTTTATTATGTTATCAGAGAAAAGTCCAAACTTAAAGAAGATATTGCAGCCCGTAGGCAAAAGAAACTACTTATGAGACAAGCCCGTCAAAAACATTTGGAAGAAGTGGCTTTACGGGAAGCAGAACTTCTACAAGAACTTGATAGGTTTTAGCTCTTGTTGAGTATTTTGGTGCTTGATATTATATTGTTTTGATATTTTTACTGGAAGTTGAGGATTTTAGTAACTATTCAACAGGGAAAGAACAGTTGAAATGGAAAAGGAGTTGGAAAGACAAAGATTGCTAGAAATAGAGCGTGCTAAAACAAAGGAATTGCGTTACAATCTGGACATGGAGAAGGAGAGGCAAACACAGGTAATCTCACTACGGGAGTTGTTATTGTTAAACGTGTTGTAATACTGATATACTGATTCATACAATTATTTAAACTCCTAAGTTATTTAACCCAGCACATCAAGACTTACTAAACTTAATATTCTAGAGAGACTATTGAAGTTGGCATGTAGTTTCAAACATAGCTGAGGCATTAAGACAAATTAGTATAAATACATACTGTGTGGTCTCCATTAGACACACAATACACTAAGCAAATATACTTTTCTATAATTGAAGTATCCTAATGTATTGGATACAGATATGTGATACAAATTGAAGTATGAGTACATTACTGGTTGGGCCTAACTCACTATTAAAGTCAAACTCAAGGGTGGAGGATTTCCAGGTCTTATGGGAAGCATCCTATGTGTTGCCAGACAATGTGGAACAACTTTTCACTACATTTGACTGGCAATGCTGAGGATGGAAAACAAAGCCTAGGGTCATCAACTTTAAGCTATATAGAGATTTATTGAGTGTGCTGGCACATGCGGATAAATCTAGGTAGTTGCTTGACATAAACTCCCTTTTTCAATTTGCCTCGGGAGGAATTCTAGATACCAAATTATTGAAGAAAACAATGTTAGATAGCATCCAAATACCGATTTGTGCTGTTGTATGATATATTTGTTTAATCACTTGTAGATGAACAGTATTCCTTATAAGTGCCATGTGGGACAATTCCAGCAATCCTTAAAACATACTGCCAGTGGGTTGTTGAATTCCATTCTGCTTGTCTTTTTCAGTTCTAGGCTGTTGTTTTATGATTATATATATATATATATATGAATATTTTTCCTTTCCTTAATCAAAGAAAGTAGCAGAAGTAAAAATTCTGCATCATGAGTTGAGTAGGCTTAGTGGTTGCATATTTTCTGCTTAGGGCTTTTGAAATAACTTTTACCCTTTAAATTATATGCAGAGAGAACTACAGCGTGAGATAGAGCAAGCAGAATCAGGACTTCGACCTTCTCGGCGTGATTTTTCATCCTCCACTCAGAATAGGTAAGCTGTTAATCAGTTACACAAATATGGTGTTTTGGCTTTAAATTAGTTTCTTTCTCTACTCTGTTGGAAAGAATGGATGAATTTTGTGCTTTTCCATGGTTATATATTTGCTTCATGGAGTTTTGTGGGTTTCTCCTTCTATAGTAACCCTAGGAATAGATTTCGTGAAAGAGAAAATTAAAGATCTGGTAGTAAAGGGCGTAAGAGCTGCTAGTGGAAGCATATAACCTGAAATACCTTCCTCTAGTTTGGTTCACCAAGTATAGCTTTTCTGGATAGGATATAGTACAGTTTTAGGCACCAGCTACAGTTCTTTCTAGATGCAGTACAGTTTCAAGCAAGCTCCCTACGATCTTATAGTCGTATATTTTCAACTGGATGATAGTGGCTGCACGTATGCAGAAAATGTGGATGGAAGCAAGGTTTCCATGGGTATCAACAGTTTTTTAGTGATGATCAGACTAGCAGATTTGGATCCCAAAGAATGGTTGAAGGAAACCAGGTGGTAGCAAGGATCAAACGGTTCAGCACTTGGCCATAAAGCATAAGCTAAGGACTAGTTTATATATCTTGATGGAGATCCCACTAGAGATATGGTTCAAATATAGTTAGTGTTGTTAAAATCACGAGTAAACTAGCAAACTCGTACAATCTAGCAAGTTTGCACTTCCAGGCGGGCTAACATGGAGGCTGGATCAGAAGTTGGATGGATCAAAGTGATTATGCAAGGATGCTCGTTGGATCGAAGATCGTGCATTGTCTAGATATTTTGCATATTAAAACCAAACGAGAAGAACCACATGAGGCATGAGTTTCACAACAACGATTTTTGACACCGCCAATGCACTCATTGGCAGTCCCACCTTTGCACTTGTCACCACCCCTGCAATGGCAATCCCCTGCGATCGTCACCCTCGGGATTACTTGTGATTGTTGGCCTTGCAATCTGATAGGCTTCTTTAGTTAAAAAGTCGATCTCGAGAACACAAACAAAAGTAAAATAGTATGTGTATTATTGTTGTATGTATGAATCAAAGAACAATGTCTCACTTCTAGGAAGCCCTCTCTCCCTCCACTGGAATAGATATCCAGTCTATACGCAAGTATACAAAAGAATTAACTAACCCCCTGTACAAAACACACCCTATTTATAAGGTTCCCTCCTTCACTCACTCAATAACGGTCAAACAACCGTTCCGGCTTCCTTACCATCCTCTCATTTTCTCTTCCTTCTCTCATATACCTTTAATACACTATTACAATCCCATGTGATTGTCGCTCTCTTGCTATCGCCAATGCGTCCTAGTTGTCCATGCTCACCACCCTTACTATCTTTGGTGCTACTCATCACCTTCGCTGCTGCCTTATGTTCTTCTATTCCTTTTTCTATCCGCACCTATGTTGCTTTTACTCTTTTGTGTATTGTCTAGGGTTTATTTTGAATTTGAAGAAAAAAGATGGGATGACCAGTTTTTATGAATTTGTAAATTTATTCATTTTTTATATGGGTGTTTTATGAATTATGAACTTTTTTAATGATATTATTAATTGTCAACCTATTCTATAAATTATGTATGAGTTATTTTTATTATTTATATTATTTTTAATGATACTTCTTTTTATAAATATAAGTTTTCATCAACTTTTTACAATGGTGCTAGAGCCTAACCTAACATAGTATGTTAGGTCCATCATGACACCCTTATGTTATCAGACTACATACAAATATCTAATCTCAAACTTGCGATGTTCAATTTTTAGTAGAGGATGTGTTGGATATCTATTAGAGACATGGTCAAGATATAGTATATAAGTGGATGTCACCTTATAAACCAGTTTTGTGATGTTTGAGTGAGGCTTAAAAGTCTATTTTTTAAGAAAATTCATTTAAGTTCTACTTGTGAGAGTGATAAGATTCTAAATTTAAATGGGAAAGAGAATATATAAGGTGATGCGAGTGAGAAAAATAGATGCAAGAGATGCTGAAAACGATGAGATCATCTAAAATATTCTAAAGATGACATGATAAATATTTCTCATATTTCTGTCTAGTTGAAGTTCACTTAGCTATAAACTTGTTAGAATAAATAATTTGTTTCCCAACAAATAAATAGAAAACATACAAATTCAGTTTCACCAAAAGCAATCTTTTAAGAGAACTCGACGATGTAAACTCATTATTGGAATACTGACAAAATAGCTCACGAGCATATTGAGAGCGAGAGAAACGGATGCAAGAGATCATATTGGTCTCTTGTTTGCTATCATGGTATTGGTGGAGGGTGATTTCTAGCTGTATTTTTGGCCTTTTGGCGCAGTCATGGCAGTTTCCTTCCTGTCTCTTTTTTGGTTGTGTTGTTTTAAGCTTTATTTTTGTCTTTCGAAGAATATCATTGTCAGCTCTGGTTATATTTCCTTCCTAATGAATGATATTTATTTTTCAAGGGGGGAGAGGGATAATTATCTGTAGAAGTGGCTTGTAATTTTGATGTGGCCTAACATGTGACCTGACCTGAAAATCCCATGCCATGGTCCAAGAATCATTTTAAAAGTTTGAGTCCTTTTCTATTGATCTCTTGGCTACTATTACATCCTCTTCTGTTTTGTTTTTTCTAAAATACTTGTCATTGTTAGTTTTGAGGATGGCATTATAAATTGCTTCATGTGGTTTTCTGGGTTTCTCATCTTGTTTCAGCCGACCCAGGGATAGATTCCGCGAAAGAGAAAATGGAAGATCTGGTAACGAAGGGAGCACTAGAGCTGGTAGTGGAAGCTTACAGTCTGAAATTCCTTCCACCAGCTCATCAATTGTACCCTCACCGACTATAGTTCTTTCAGGATCTCGGACATTCACGGGACAACTTCCTACTATTTTACAGTCGCGTGACCGACAGGATGACACCGGCAGCATGTACGAAGAAAATGTTGACGGAAGCAAGGATTCAGGGGACACCAGCAGCATTGGAGATCCGGAATTAGTATCAGCATTTGAAGGCCCGTCTAGTGGATACGGTTCTCAAAGGCACAGTTCAAGAGGAAGCAAGTCAAGGCAACTTGGAGAACGTAGGGACAGAGACAGCAGACGTGAAGGGAAATGGGAAAGGAAACATTCTTAGCTACTGAGCATGGAGTTGTGTATATAGTATAACAATATATACATGCGCAAAACCAAACCGTGGGAATGGACATTTGTACAACTTTAATTTGTGCAGAACCTTGGGCAGCATGTCTCTTTGGTCCTGCTACATGGTTAAACAGTGTTGTAGATTAGTATGTATAGCTGAATTAGATGTTGGTCCATGTTTCTGTTCAATAGACATAGATTATTCACATGCCTCCAACCACTGTAAATGATTGAAATTTGATTGTGACTGTAAGGTTTACTCTGTGACCAAATTTGTTTTTCATCTGTTGTAATAGATTCCTGGATTGTAACTGTTTTTATTAATGGTGTTCAATAAAGTAGTTGTTGGATACCAATGTTAAAGTTAGCTAATTCGGCTTACATGAACCAAAAATGACCACCAAGAAATTCTATAATATGATTTGGTTAGTAAATTGATTCACTTAAAAATGTTATTTTTTTTTAAATTATTTTGTATATTTATTGAAGTATAAGGTGAATTGACTCAATTTATTTAGTTTATATAAATATAAAGTGTTTGCATATTTTATTAAGTATTATTATAAAATTAATAGTTGAAAATATTTAATAATATTTTATTCTTTTTAATATTTTATATATTTATTGAAGAACAATTAATGTGGGTTAATTCAATCTTTTTTTATAACAATACGAAGTGTTTACTTATAAATATAGTAGTTAAAAATTAAAATGACAATCTATATAATTTGAAAAAAAAAATTAAATATTTAAATTATTTAAGTATTACTAAATCACCTGCAGCTCCAGCCATGGGATCCTACTGTCATTGCCTCCACCTGCTCTGACTCCATCCTGGCTGAACCAAAAATATAATATATTTATATTTACAATTTGTGGAGTAAATTGATGTTTGTTATATTATCTAAACTACAGTACAAGAATGATGATCAAAAACGAAAAAGACGAGTTTGAGACTTCTAAATCAGGTTTTAGAAAAGAAAAGAAATGAAGATGCAAATTTTTGACATTTCATCTTTGTGAGTTTCTCGAGTTAAAAACTCAAATACATCAAATTACAGATAATTGCAAATTATTATTAGTGAATAACTTCAAAGAATTGGGTGTGGTTCCTCTTCAGCTATCCCCCTATCCTCATTCAAATGGTGATGGACTTTCTGAAGATAACTTAAAACCAAATTCTAAGAACTAATTCTAAGAAGAATTTTCGAAAGTCGTTCTTAATAAAGTATAATTATCGAAAAGAGAAATGGTAATGATTTAAAAAATTACATTTTAGAAGCGACAGTGGTTTAGAAAATTTATTATTTTAATATTAAATAGTTTTAATATAAAGAATTTAATTATGAATGAATTTTATTAAAATTAATTATTTTTTAGAAATTATTTTTTTAGAGTTATTTGACTTCTTTTTAAGAGTTATCATTCTTTGTTTATCTAATTGAAGAACTAAGTTCATAAGATTGATTCTTACGATGAGCTCTTTAATTAAATTGATTAATTTCTCCGTTTGAGTAAGTTGAGTTTCAATTATTTTCTTTGGTCTTTTCTTATTGTTTTGCATGTTGGTTTCGTTTAGCTTGTATGTGTTTTTTAAGTTATTAGATTGAGTCTTTGTTAATTAGTAATTCTAGCGGTATACCATGATCATGTTTTTGTTATTCGTAGAAATTGACAAAACTTTCTCTATGTTTGGAAATATTTTAAGCTTTCTAAAGTGTTTTGGTCGTTTGTCTAGTAAGCGAAGCTAAATATCTTTTTTTATGCTTTAAATGTTTTGAGAATGTGAAATTGCATGTCTGGCCTGTTTGAAATGGATGGTTTAATGGTTAAATAATTTGATGCAGTGAACTGGTTTTGTGTGGTTTGAAATTGTCTTATTGGTGTTGAGTTGAAGGATTGAAAATATGGCAATTTGAACAAATTGGTATTCATTCAGACATTTAAACATATTTTTGAAGTGTTATCCTAACACTCTAATAATCATCTCAACTAGAGAATGGGAACTAACTTTTAACGAGTTTAATGTGGATTTCACATTTTTATAGTTTTACTTAAATTGGTTAACCTTTAAATTATTGTTGAAGGTTTTTGCCTCAAACTTTTGTCACTTGTTGTTATTCCCTTTACATGCTTTTGTCTTCCATTATATGTTTAGACAAAATTAGTCCTACAACCAATTATGCATCTTGAAAGTAATTTGCTTTTGCAAGTCCAATCCATAGATGATAATTTCTTCCTTCATCTTTATACTTTCTTTTCACATTTATATAATAAAAAAATATCAATGTATTCATAATATATAATAAATATATTATATATAGATTGTGTAATCTAAAACGTTGAAATGTTGTAATTCTTAATATAATTTTATATTGCATAAATTGAAACAAAATTATGTAATCTAAATAACCTAAAACAATATTACATAGTTCAAAGTAGGATTACTTACTCTAGAATAGGGTTCTAAATTAGATAATTTAAAAGAATATTTTAATGCATATAATCAAGAAAAAATCACAATTTTAAATATAATGCATTATGAATGATTTTAGATTGTAAAATATAGAATTATCTTAAATTGTAAATTGTAGAATATAGGTTTGATAGTTTTAATGTAGTTTCCATCTTATTTAAAAAGAATCAATGTAATTCATTTTATTAAATTGGTGTTGATATCATTTGAAAGGTCATAATATGTTAGTAACCTTCTCCAACCCTTCATGAACGTTCCTATTTTCATTAGACCGGGTAAAAACATATTATATAATAACTAAATAATAATAAAAAAAAACTAAATAAAACTTAGCATATAATTATCAATATTAGTTCTATTATTATGAACTTGAAATTTATTATAATCATGAAATTTCAACTTAAGTTTATTGAATGCTGTGATTTAGAAGTTTTATTTTGTGTGCGATATGTTATTCATGTATTGTGTATAAATAATTTTTTAAGTATAAAATTTTAATTTCAACAATTTTGATTAAAAACATTTTCCAACATTTAAATATAACTTTAAGAAAGATAAAATACAGTCTATCAGAAAATAATACTACTATAAACATAACTTACTATCATAATCAATCTTAAATTTAAATTGTATAACATAACTTTTCACATAAGTAATTTAAATATATACATATATAATGAAACTTTAAAAAAAAGTGATATTTAAATATAATTCAATTTATATAATAAAATTTACATCTACTTGTTCATCACCTTATTGTATATTATTTGAGAGTGACAAACCAAGCTGTGTTGACATGTGAGAGAAGCACATATACCTGCATTACCGTAAGTATATATAATAAATTTACTGAGTTAATAAATCAGTTCTTGTTATGAAATTCAGACAATGGATGATACAAGAACAGCTATGAAAAAAACAGAACCCTTTTCAGAATGAGGTCAATTCTAGAAAAAGTTCATTAACTTGGTATTGTTTTGTGCAGCTTAATTGTACAAGCATCAGAATGCTAATAATATGCTGAAAAATTCACAAGAGAGCAATGCAGGGCACTAACTTAAGCTGTACATTTTTCTAAGCATTGCAGAAAAGCAAAGGCAGAAAATTCACATCTATGATGGTGCTTACACATACATTTTTGCCTTGTGTTCTTCACATAGAATGCCAGAAACCTCTTCTCACCTTCCTCCTGAAAGGTTTACATGCCTGGATACTGAGGTCCACAGCTGCTGCAAGTGCCATGAAGATGGCAGCATCCTCGACACACGTCACGTGTCGCATTGCGAGTTGGACCAACGGTTTGCTTTGCTTTCCTTCTCCTTGAATCCTGCAACTCATGACAAAACCTCCAACCAATGGACTCAGTGCACCAAAGTCTCCACTGCTTTGTGGACTTGGTATTGGACTTGCTGCTGCAGTTGCAGTTCTCAGATGTTTCTCAGTGTCTATGAAAAACTCTCCACCCTTTTCAGCATTTATGTGTATTTCAGACATGAGGAGTTCACCTCCCTCTTGAGCTTCAGATAAAAGATGGAACTTGCAGCAAACGGTGTCTCGGATGCCACGCTCGCGCCATGCTTCGAGCTTTCCCCATGGATGCCAGCTCTCGGATCGGCCTGTGTCTGGCCGAACAATCAACCAAGACCCTGGGTTGGATCTGGCAACCCAATCACAACCTGAAGATGGAACAAAGGGAGTTGTTATGAAGGCTGCAGCGACAGCCGAGCCAGAGAGATCGTGTATCGTCACCTTCCACCCCTTTCTTTCTCTCCTCTCTGTCTCCAAGTTAGAAATCTCGTTGGTAGAGCCTGTCCAGTATGCACTCAACGGGTCAACCTGGGAAACCCTGTCATTCCATAACTATCAAAAGTTTGATCAACAACAAATGTTTAGCTACCGTTGCATATATCCTAAGATATCAGACCCAACTGACAGAAACAACAAAGAAAACATACTACCAATTTTCTACTTCAAATACTGATTTGAGGCAGTGATTTAATTCCTTGGTCCAAAACTCAGGATTCAAGTTCTTATTAAGATAAGACTTTATATAATGTAAGCTTCCATTGGAGGAGAAGACAAGTTAACTACATCAGTCCACATATACATCTTGGTAAAAGTGTTTTGTGTGAGCTTTAGGATGCAAAGAAAAGTATCAGTAACACAAATCTCAGTCATTGTAGAAGAAACCAATGGTTGATAGTTTAACACATCCATGACCTCACAATGATATTGATCTCAATTTTAAAACTTGAATGCATGTTATTTGAGAACAAAATGGTGACTTTTAAAGATTTCTGAGAAGGGTCAATATGATTGGAAGTGAAATAGATTGCAAGTTTCATATCACCTGTCCTTAATAAACTTGCAACTGAAGATTGGCTGCTTGATAGATCCTTGCAGTTGAACTATCTGAGGACTCAATGTTGTGATATCTTCAAACTGGAATACATATCTAGGGTCAGGGTCTAGTTTCACTTTTAGATGTAGCTCGGTACCCGGCTTTCCGTTCTCCTGTTTGTTCTTGCCAATACCTATCCACCCATTAAAAAGAATCAACGGCTTTCCTTCACCCCACTCGGGGTCCACATGCATTTTAAAGATCCCTATTTGCTGCCTTTTGATGCCAACTCCGCAATGGGAGGCCTTCCTCCCTGAAAACACAGCAATCTCCAAACAACCATGAGTGTTGGAGAAGCATCCAGGAGCTAACAATGCTTTTAAATCAGACTCCTCAAGGTAAAAGCTAGAGGCAATGTTCTGAGTGTCAGGTGTAACTTCTGCTGAGGATATCACAGGGACTGAAGATGTTTGAACAGGAAAACCTCGAAGCCGAATCTCACAAACACAAGGTAGGGAGAGTGTTTGAATTCCAGATTTTCCGGTGTGCAGTTCAATTCCAGTGCATCGCAACCCCAGAGAACCTATTGACAACCTGATGAAGGCCTGAGGATCCATGTTTGTCAGAATTGCCACCCCATTATTGCTTTTAAAGCACTAGTTCACAATATTTAGATGCCCTGGGAAACATAAGACAGAAACAAGGATTAGGTAGCAAAGAGAAAATTAAGCATGCATTTGTTTGATTAGTATCAGAAAAGTTATCAAACAGTTAAATTTATGTTCTTATACAATCCATGCCTGAGAAAAAAAAAGAAACATAGCACAATGAACCAATAGTGATGGATAAGCAAATATTTACACCGTGTTGTCCAATTTCCACATGACTATATGCTGATATCCAAAGGAAGAGACTGTACTTAGATCTAGAGATTCCATTTAATGATAGCTTAGGAGCTAAGAGACCATATATAAGAATAAAACCAATGTTTAAGTTCACTAGTTTCTTTATAATATGCATTCAAAAATAAAGCTTTATAAGAAAACAAGAACTCTTTGTTACTGAACTTACAAATTGAAGTCAAAAAATGGAGTTAACCATATAAGATAAGATATGATTAAAATGTGTTTGATTAATGCCAAACGTGAACCGGCATGTACAAAATAAGTAATATAGTTGTCAGGACAAAGTTAACGAATGCCTTACGTACATACATACATAAATATATACATACATACATACATATATATATATATATATATATATATATATATATATACATATATATATATATATATANATATATATATATATATATATAGACACATACACACATATATAAGCATTCATTGTAGTGTTTGAGGTTTAATTTAATTACAGAAAACAAGGGTGACAAGGTTGAAATTCTTAACTTGCATAGTATATGCAATATAAAGGTGAATCAGGCAAGAGACTGTATACAATACACAATTTTGTAGTGCAGAGAACTTGATAGTGTAAAAAAGGAAAAGATGAGAAAGTTCAACAGCACAGAAGAGAAGATCCAAAGGCCACCAAGGACTAAAGGCATCGAATGATAGCAAATGTTCAGTGTTCTGTTCAATACGTAGCCCATTACATTAGAGTCTTCTGAAGGGGAAACAGATCCAGAGTTTTCAAATAACATAATTTTGTTTCATGCCAAAAGTGCAGTGGAAAATGATATTATTTCAAAACATTTACTCAAATGACAGTTAAAGTGATTGCTATGCAAGGACAAAAGTGGTATTTACCAACTTTGCATTTAAATTCTTAAGACACCATAAAATTACTGTACCAAATATACCATTCTCTAACAGGTGAAGGCTCATTTCTTAGAAAAAGAAGATGGAATATAAGCTGGCTTTTCAAGGGGGCTAAACTCTGATCATACACCAAGAAACCAATTCAGGTCATACCAATCAGATAAATTTTCTGTTTTTCTTTGACTTTAAGCAAAGATATAGATTAAACCAAATCATTAGTATGACAAATTAGGTAGAAGGAAATTAACAGAATCAAATAACTGATCAGGTTAGCTCAAACCCATTTGGAAGTTATGAGACAACCCTCATCTTTGACCAAAACACCAATCACATGTTAATATGTCAATCTTTGAACAAAATCAAAAAAGTCAATTAGACCTACCATGTTTTTTCTATCTATTATGAAGTATATTAAAATATCAATAACACTCATGCCCCCAACATCTCTCTCTTCAACCTAAGATAGCTTGCATTTCCAGAAACCAAAAGCACTTTCCAATTACGAGACTTCTTACAAGTTTACTTACAGCAGAGTCAGAAGTTAGCAGTATAAGTATATAACCATCCTCAACAAAACTCAAGCACCCCATATATCAAATGAATTGAGGAAACAGAACTGAATAAACCAATTCCACAAACTCAAGCACATGATAAATTTTTGCAATGAACTTAAAACTGTTACAGAAGCAGTCAATTGTGATGATGCGAAAACCTCTCAACAAACAATTCATCCAAGTCTGAATTTGCAATACACAAAAAAGCAGCAGGTGGAGCTCAAGAACAAGAAACAGAATAAAACAAAAAGTCAAAGTCATTATGCACATAAAAATGCAACTTGAGCTCACCCAGTTCACACATAATGCACCAAACACCCTTATCCTTTCACACAGGGGACAAAACCTTAAAAAACACATTGGCTCAGCCTCACATGCATAACAAGAAATCCCAGAAGGAAAAGAAAAACAGCAAAGTAGAATAAAATAAAACCAAAAAAAAAAAAAACCCAGAAAGAAAAAACAGGTTTTTTAACATGACATACAAAACCCAGCTGAAAAATCTCACCTTTTGCAGCCTCCAAATCCCAAAACTGGAAAAGGGTCGTTCCCAACAGAAGGGTGTTGAACAAAGAAAGTAAGAAAAGAGGAAAAAGGAAGATGAAGGTATATATTATGAAGCAGAAGATGATTGTGCACAGATCACGAGGGTAATAACCCAAAAATCAATGAATGTTTGCACAATCTCTTCTTTTTCTGTGGCATGCTTTTGTGTTTTTGTTTATGAGAGAGAGGGGAAAAAGAAGAGAAAGATTGAATATAATAATATAATTATTAGTTTAATAATTCACAAATTATGATCTCTACACCATTTCTCACGAAACAGACGGAGAAAGTAAAGGAATCACATTTGTTTTTTCTTTCTTTTTATGACATTCCAATATACATGATTATGGAATTTTGACAAAAGAATTTAAGGTTTAGTTCTATTTTTAAGAAACACTCCAATGTCTAATTTTAGTCTTAAGATATTTTGTATCTAACTTCATTGCCTTTTAAAATCATTTCTTACTTTATGTGTATCATAAACTCTCAAAAGTTAAATACTTTACACAAAGAAAATTTGATAGAATAATTTCATTATTATGATATAAATAAATTAAATCCAAGTCAATAAATTATGAGAGGACTAAAAACAGTACAATTAATTTCTTACTATTTTTAGTTTTTAATTTCTTTATAAAAAAGAGAGATAAAAGAAGTTAATGATACTTTTAACAATATTTTTTATAATATTTTAATATTATTTCATAAATAATATTAAAATATTATAAAAAAAAGTTATTAAAATATCATTATCATATAAATAGAGATACATTTTTTAAATAAATTCTTGATTTATATTTTTGATAAAAGTAGGACGAAACATGATTACTTAAAATGAGGTGTAAGCTTAATTCTTTTTCTAACTTTTACTTTTAAACTTTAAAACTTTTATTTTTGTCCCCTAATTGATTAGTGATTCAAATTAATCTATTAAACTATCAAATAAATATAGCATTAATTAAGATTATCAGTTTTTATTTTTATTTTTACACATTGATTTTACAAGTAAAAGCCCATAATGTCAAAATAGTGTGGATTTTGTGATTTTTTAATTAAAAGCTTTATTTATGAATTAAAAACAAATTTCTCTATTTTTTCTACTCCATAAAAGATATAAATAACTTCCGAATTTTCAGTGAAAAAAAAAAAGCCCTTGTACCTAAAACTTCCATTAGTTATTTGATGTTTGTTGAATTATAGCTGTCTTAATTATTTAATAATTAATTTAATAGATTTGTCTTGCCAAACCAATATTATAGTAATTTATAATTAAAAATTAAAAACTTCACAGCTGTCTCTTGAAGAAGAAAATAAGTTTGAATATTTAAAAAGAAATGATGAAGAACCAGAAGCTTGTATATGAAGTATGAACAGGAATAACTGGGAACTTGGATTTTGTGAAAGAGTCTGACATTATAGTTGGAAGATAGAATCATAAATATTAAATACAAAACATTATCTTATGTAAAATGTTCAAACAAGTTTATTTATATAAACAAAAATAAAAATAATTTATTCATAAATAAAAGAAATTAATTTTAATTTGTGAAAAAAGTTTATATTAATTTTATAGTTTTTTTAATAAATTCAATGAACTGGTCGTGAATACAGCTGTAATGAAAAGAGAGTGTAAGAAATGAAGTTAGGAATCGCTATCAGATGCATGTGCCTCACTTCATCTCTTCTATAATCATTCTTTTAGTGTAATATAACAAAACTTATTTTGTTTTAGGATAACGATATTTTAACAATTTTTTTTAATAATTTTTTTGATAATAATATGTTAATATTTTATTAATCTGTTTAAATTTATTTTAAAAAATATTTGAACTTATATGCATTGTAAATAAGTTGTCAAAAAAATTGTTAAAGAAATTTTTCTTTGCTTTATTCAAATACAAATTTCCAACGTTTAATCTACTATTTATCACAATTAATAATTCATTTTTTGATATATACTTTTATTCTTGTAAATTATTTTTCTATCACATTTTATAATTTTAATATAATGTTTAATTATTATTTTTTATTTAATTGTTACTTAATGTTTTTATGGGATATTTATATAATAATATTTTTTTATCTAGATATTTAACATTAAAAATTAAGATGTATATATTTTATATTTTTATTATGATTTTTGTTTTTTACTAAAAGATTATTTAATTGATATTTTAAATAGTAAAAATACAAGTGTATATATATTGGTATTTTATTTTCAAACAAACTTCTATCAGACATTACTATAAACTTTAAATAAATATCTCAATGTGAATATAGGATTGAAGATGAAATTTTATTTAAAAATAAAAATAAAATAGTTAAACTCGCACTTATTCCATCCTTTTTCATCCTTGCATCTAAAAAAATATTTAATATACACAATTTCTTTTCAAAATTATCCTTGAATTTAATTTCTTTTATAGATATACATAATTACTAACTTTATTGTAACCTCTCTATTCAGCTTTTAAATTGTAGATATATTCACATCAAATTAATATAGAAAATAAGTTAAAATATATTTTGAAATTTACTAATTTTTGTTAATGGTTCGAGAACTTTTAAATTTTCAAAAATTCGAACTCCTAAACATGACTATATGTATTTTCGTTATTATTTAAGATAATAAATGCTTTTTTACTTTGATTTTTTGAAAATTTTTGTCTGAGAAACTGTGAGTTATCATGGAATATGCATAAATAAACAATATTTGAATTGTTTTAGATTAATATTTGTGGTTTATGTCGAATTAATATAAAAAAAATATTGTTTTTAGTATTTTAGAGATTTTAAAATGGTGAAAGTAATATTTTAAAATTCAAATATAACGTCTCGTTTGACTTTGTTCACACTGAAATAATGATGACTAATTTTAATAAACTTTTTTTTCAGAACAAAATAGCTTTTTATTCTTCAAAAATTATCCAATATTCGAATTTAGTTTTTGAAGACGTTATTTAAACTACTTCTCTTGTCAAAAATATACATTTAAATATTAAAATGAAAAAAAAAATGAAAACTAAACTTCAAAATTTTAAAAATACTAAAAGATATATTTTCTATTTAAAAATACAAAATATATGACTCAATAAATTGATCATAATATAACCTCACGATATACAAGAAATTCACTAGAAAGCATATTTACAAACAGAATAAAAAGAAAAGAGATACGTATTAAAATATGATAAAAGAAATAACTTAAATTAATAAATATAGTTATGACTCATTAATTAACTATATCATAAGTCTCCATTAAAATATGTCCAACCTAACAATAAATAAATTATTGGAGTATTGTTTCTCATGTTTAGTTTAATTTTTAAAACATCACATTATCATTAAAAATGTGTTTTTTAATGTTTATAATCAATTATCTCACAAAATAATTTTATAATTTTCCAAATTCAAACATTTTTTATCCAAAAGAGTAACTTACTTTTACTAAATTGTTTAATGTGATTAAAAAATTAAAATAGTAATAAAATTATAGGTTTACTCCTGTATTTTAAAAAATAAAAAGATACTTTGATAATATATTTTTTACAACATTTTAACATGTATCATTTTGTGATTGGTCTAAAATTATTCCACAATCAATAATAGTAATCATAAATACCAACACGGACCAATCACAGAATGATACGTAGATAAAATATTGTAAAAAAATGTTGTGAAAGTATCATTATCCCAACAAATATCATTCAAAATTTTGAGAAATTTTTGAATTGTTTTTACAATAAATGTTGCAAGAGAAGATGATGCACCTAAACAACAATGGCTTTAATTTGTAGCACATTAATTAATACCCTTTTAACAATTTTCAAAGCAATCCAATTATTTTCCCACAAGATTTTATTACAGCCATAAATATACAATAATTAGATTAAGAAGCAAACTATTTGTCTCTTAACACAAAGTCATTTCTGAAAATAACTTGTATATAAAGAAAGTTAATTTGTGATGTTTAATTGTTAATTAATCACAATTTATAAGTGATTTCTTCTTGTTCTTCATTCTTTGACAAATTGTGTACAATTTGACTACTAATAAAATATGGTTTTGGTAGGTATAAACTTGAATGAGAGAGAGTTTGGTTTTGACCTTTATTAATGGCCATTGAAAAAAATCTTTGAAATCTAAATTGCAAGTTGTTTGCATGAATTTTAATTTCCCACAAAGAATCTTATAATGTTCTTTTGAATTTTTGTTTGTTTCCTCAAAATAAGTGCTTATTTAACATGCATCATGGTATTATTGTATAATGTAATACTTAGATAATACTTTTTTTTTTCAAATGTAAAACAAAGATTAGTTCATAGTAATATTCTTAATCACATGGGATTACCTAATTGGATTTGTTTTAAGTTGAATCACTTTTTGAAAAAAATATATTTTACTTTCTGTACTCCCTTCATTACTATCTGCACCCCATATTAGCATTAAAAAGACTGAAATACCCTCATACTGTATCCAAAAAGCTCTTTTTAAAATGTATTTCGTATATTTTGAAAAAATTATTTCGAAAATCATGTCCTTGAATGCAAGTCATGGAAAGTTTGTTTCAAAAATTTATTTAGAAAATTCTATTCCAGAAAACTCATTTTAAATATATTTCATCAGTTTCAAAAAAAAAAAATTCTAAAAGTTTTATTCCAAAAATCCTATTTTAAAAATCATATCCTAAAATAATTCTAAAACAAGTAATTTAGAAGTGATTTTTATATAGAATAAAATGATCATTTAAAAAACTATGAAGATACAATAAAAAATTATATGAATGCAAGAAGAAAAAGCCTAAGAAAACAATCATGGTCTCATTATTCAAGCAAACATTTTTAAATTTAAATGTTATGTATAATCCATGGACATTAATTATATATGTACCATTGTGTCAACAATTTGGAAGAAGAAACAATGAGATTTTAGGTAAGAAAGCTATGTTTCAAAACATCACATGCCTTTAACAGAAACATAACCCAAACAACAATTTGTTATATATAATTGTGTCATTAAATTTTGAAAGAAAAAACAAAACTTTTTAGGTAAGGAAGTAATGTCCTTAACACAAATAGGATTTGTCAAGAAAGGCAATTGCTTGCTTTATTTCTGTATTTATTTTCATACTTTCCTTTCACACCTCTCATTGATAGAATAATACAAATAACTTTTTAAAATCTTTTCAGTTCTGAAAACAACCTTAAGAAAGTATTAGAAACTTTTAAATTTCATGTTTTAAAAATATTATAAAAGTTATATTTAGAAAAATAAATCTTTAATTATTTTAAATTACTCATTCTGAAATTTGTTCTATTCAGGAAACTTATATCTTACAATGATAATAATTTCGTTGGCTAAATAGTAAAGCCTTTGATTATTTTTTTTTTCTAATATTTGGGTTGACTATGCATTGAACAATTTATAGTGATTTCAATTCACAAAATAAACTTTTAAGGGAAAAAATGATAAAAGTTTTTAATTATATGTTTATGAGAATATTTTATAATATATTTGAAATTATTGAAAGAATGTCATCATGCAATCAATACTATGGTAAAAATATAGAAAATGATGTGTTAAAAGTATAGGAAGACACAATTATTTGAATATTAAAGGGTTTTAATTTAAACGGTCTTCTATTAATTAATTTTATTATTTCAACATATATTATCTTTTTAGAAATAGTTTTTATAGAGTTTTCTATAATTTCTCTCTATTTTGTCTGATTGAAGAATTCAGACCACAAGATTGATCCTTATGCCGAACTCTTCAATTTGGATCGATTAGTTTTTCCATTATGTAAATTAGTTTTCAACCATTTTTTCTTGTTCTCTCTATTTCATCTAGTTGGATGCGAGGGTTTTCTTGCTCGCATGTGTTCTTGTATTGTGTTTCTTGAATATCTGTTAATCATTGTCTTTTTTGGTATGGTTAGACTATTTTGATGTTTTCTTTAGGTATGGAAAAATAATTATTTGTGAATTAGGAAGCATATTGACTTTTTGAGGTTTGTTGAGCAACTTTGTCAAGGTAAAGGAAGTTAGTTGTTTTAGTGTGTGTGTGTGTGTGTGTGATAGAGAGAGAGAGAGAGTTTGATAATTTGATGTTTTGTATGTTGATGAATTTTCTTGGTGTGTAAGATTGTTTTAAATTGAATTATTGGTTCATGATTTTGTGCTTGGGTTTGTGTGATTGAGAGAACTTAGAATTTGAACAGTTGAGCAAATTGGTACGAGTTTTCATGTCCGAAACTATTTTGAATCAATTCACTGAGGAAAGGGTACTAATTTGAGCAACTGATCATATCAAAGTTCACTTAGAAAATAAGGAAAACCCGCATAGAACAAAACCGCTCTAGCCTTGGTAAACTAATTCGGTGGTGGCAAGGGTGACGTGAAGGCCTCGCATCAACAGGCTTTTGTCCAGCCTAAGCAAAGGGTTGATGTGACCTTGGGCAGAAAAAACAACTAGAAGAACATGAAGCTCTTCCATGGATTGGTTGAGATTCTGAAATCGTGTTTTGATGGAGGAAAGCTGAGAGGTGGAAAAATGACTACAATAATGGCTAGATGAGGAAAATATGATTTCCCTATGAGTTATTTTTTTCCCTACGAGATTGGAAGGGAGAGAAAAAACTGAATAGTACAGAGAAAAAACTGAACAGCAGAGGAGAAAAGAGAAAAAGTATGCCACATCAACATGAAATTAACATTGTTACTATCAACTTAATGGACATGACCTTATTCATACAATTTTCATAACATAGAGATTCAATGTTTTCATTTTTAAAACTAAATATAAAACAGAAATACACTTCTTAATATGAAAACAAAGTAAGTATTTAACCTTATTTTATTTACAATTACGTAACATGCCTTTTTTATATTTGATAAATTATAACTAGTATAAATAATCACAAACTTATTTTACACTAGTTTTTTTACATGCATCATGCTTGTTAATTCAAAATAACAAAAGTTTAAAATAAACAATCCTTATAAGAGGTGGATACATCGGCTCGTGCACTATATATTATGTGGAGCGGACAAAAAAAAAAGTTAACTCACATTTGAAAGATGGGTTGGTCTGACCCACTTTTTGTAAACCTAATATAAAAAGTTTTATTTTAAAAAGATTATTTTTTTAGTAACCCCTTTTACTTCAGTCACTCCATTGGCATGAAAAAATATATTATTGATTATTACAATTTAAAATTAAAATACTAAACACAGTTTAGTTAAGAACTTGGTTCTGTTCTGCTATACTACTATTGTAAACCAAACACAAAAATTATAAAAAAACGTAAGAAAAAAAAAAGATATTTTGTTTAAAAATATTATAATTTCTAAAGACGTCGTTCCTGCAAATGCAACCAGACACGACTTAACAGTAACACACAAAATAAGCCATATCTGCGAAGGACAACACCATACGAGGAAGAATGAACGAGGATTAGGGATTTGTGATTGCAGTGCCTTCCAAAGAACCATTCAATTCTGAAAATTTTCTTCATTTCGGGCAAAAAATTCATACTTTTTTTAACAAAATCTGATATTGGTGTTGTGGGCATTTGAAACCAAACCCAAGATGAACCTTTTACTCCCTCAACACCACCACCTTTCATTCTCCCAATGCCCCTTTTTCCACAACCCCATCAAAACCCTTCAATTTCTTCCCAATCCTCCCGCACGTGCTAGCACCGTAATCCGCATGGGTGGGGGTCCCCGCACGTACCCGGGTGGCGTGTCGAAGTGGGTGTGGAAAAGGATGCAGGCGAAGAAGGCGAAGCAGTTACTGAAGGCGCGTCTGTCCAGGGAGCGGCAGATATACGAGATGAGGAAGCGGGCGGAGCTGAAGGCGGCGGTGTCGGAGCTGGAGCGGCCGTGGGAGGTGGTGGATAGGGCGGCGGCGGCGCCCAATCTGTTCTCTGTTGGGGCTGATGAGCAGGTGAAGGTTCTTGCCGACAGGTTTCAGAGGCCTGGTGGGTTTGATATGTGGAGTGAGAAGGATGGGCCTGTGTTGTTTGAGACCCCTGATGAGTTGCCATCTGCTAGGTTTTTCCCCAAAGGGGTGGTGCACAGTGTGAAGCCTTATAGGAGGGTTGATGGGTATGGGCTGGTGAAGGAGGGGTATGATGAGGAAGGAGGGGGTTTGGTAAAGGGGACTGCTTTTGATGATAAGTTGAGTGAGAAGGAAAATGGGGGAAAGGAGATTGAGTTTGGTGGACAGCTTAGTGAAAAGGGGAATTGGGGGAAGAAATTTGAGTTTGGTGAAGGTTTGAGTGAAATGGGAAATGGGAGGAAAGGGGTTGTGTATGGTGGGGATTTGAGTGGAAATGGGAATGGAAAAGGGGTTTTGTTGGAGGATGTTGATGGAGAAATTTCATCTTTTAATGTGAATTATGGGAGAAATGGAGTTGAGGGTGAGGATGAGGTTGGTTTGAGAAGGAATGGGAATAGGAGGAAGCTTTTGTCTGATAATGTCGGTAGAAATGGAGTGCAGTCTCATGGGAGGAAGGGAGTGGAGGGTGATGGTAGGTTGAGAAGAAATGGAAATGGAAGGAGGGTGTTGTCTGATGATGTTGGTAGGTCTAACAATGGAGGGCGATCTTCTCGTTTGAATTATGAGAGGAATGCAAATGGAAGGTTTGATGGTGGAGAGCATTCTCCTCCCTCTTCAAATTTTGGGAGGAATGAAACAAGTTTTGATGACAGGTTGAGGAGGAGGAGGGGTAATGGAAGGAGGGTTTTCTCCAAGGATGTTAATGATGGATCTAATGAGTTGCATTCGGAGGGAGTTAGTTCTGTCAGGAAACAGAGAGGGGGCAATTCCTTTAGAGGCAGAAGTGGAGGAAAGTTTGCTAACAGGACTTTAGAGTATGCTTCACCAAGAGGAAGAGGTAGTAGAGGTGCAAGTTCTGAAGTTTATGACATGGGTTTGCAACAGGATGGGAGTTATGGGTTCCAGCAGAAGCATGAGGAACCTGAATCTACAAGTTGATAGAGCCATGAATTCTTAGTCTAATCATTGTAGGGGTTCAACAAGTTTTGCTACCAATTACTGATGATTTGTCTAAAAGGGTGCATGTCATGTCCTTTTGATATGTATGTCTGATCTGTACATGTGGCAAATCAAAACTAGACTAGTCAAATGTCATTGTGTGAAAGTATATTTTGTATATATATTTCATTTGAATATCAAAAGATAACATAAATTTCTAGTCAAAGTCATTTTCTTTTTTTCTATTTACTTGTTAGCACAGATGCATTTATATATTTGTTTGCGAGTGTTTACAACTCAGAGCACTTTGAGAGTGTTCAGAAACCCTCCAATGAAGTTTACAAACCCCTCCCAACTCAGCCTCTGCATACCCTGAGAGTAATACATGATTTATCGTTTAATTTAGTTCAAGGAATCCTATATGGGAGTAATTCAATTCTTAATAGTCAAATTAATAAAACAATTCTCTGCAAATTTTTATTTTAAACAGTTCAACGTTTTTATACAGTTCAATTTAGTTCTGTTGAAATATTTTAAAGGGACTCTAAGTGTTAAGCAATTCAGTTTACAGTAATTAGTTCTTCTATCGAAACATGATTTGAATGTAAATATTTCACCAAGCTATATGTGTGATCTTAAAAGATGTTTTTCATTTTTTCCAGTTGGTTCCTATTTCTAAGAAAATAAGTATGTATTTAGTTTTTATTATAGAAGATTTGACATGATAAAATTATGCAGTGTCAACGATCTGTTTGAACTGGTTTGATGCAAAAGTAAAAGGCTCACAATTAGGTGAAAGAGTAAATAGTGTGAGCTATAAATAACATGCATGAGAGATGTTTAGATCACAACCAAGTAGCTGCACATGGATGCCACGCAGTAGTAGTTTCTTGCTCTCAAATTTACTGAACTGCTATCAAGCAGAGATTGTAAACATTATTCACCATTACTCAGAATTACATATTTAACACAATGGTCACTTCATCACTTCCACCTTTTCCAACCATGTTTAAACTTGCCAAATCCAAACCTTCCATGCTTCCAACGTTTGCCAAATTTCCCATGCTTGAACTTTCCATGACCAAAATAACCACCATGTCCATAATGATGATGTCCATGAGACAAATGGTGAGCACCATAAGCAAGAGCAGCTGCAGCAGCACCCCCTGCTAACAGTCCTCCCATGCCAGCTCCACGTCCTACATATCAGAAGCCATATCAGAAATCATATCAGAACTATTTACCAACAATAACAATAAAAACATTATCTCACTAAATAAGATAACATGGCTGTTATTGTTGCCTATTTAAAACTGGTTAATTCATCAATACATTATACTTGAAGAAAACAAACTAGTTAATTGGTCGATACATTCTATTTGAAGAAAACACAGCTAGGTGAATTTAACTTCATCTATTTGGGGTCAACTGTGAATAAATAGTAAGCAACAAATAAGATATGTCCAAAGAGGGAATTGTGAAAGCCAAAACCCAGGCTTATATGTTGCTGAGTATCAACATTCTTGAAGCATGTTGATCTTTTGCTTAACAATTTTATGAACATAAGATCTCCTCCAATACTTTATCAGTCTCTTAGTGAAGTATCAACAGGATACCATTTTGTTAAACTTTGCTATACCATGTTCACCAAGATTGACTCATAAGTACTTTTTACAACCCTTATGGTAATTTGTAGTAAAAAATATATCATAATGTGCATGCAGAATAGTCTCTATTGAAATTCATATTTTTGATAGTTTTTTGTTCTTCAAAGTGTGTGCATACGGGTTTTTGTGACATTGTTTTGTTAGCATCACTAATTCCTTAAGGTGTAATTCTAGCAGACTTACCTAGGTATGTCAGTAATGAGCTAGCCTAATTGATTAAACCATTCTTATTTTGTAACTGATTTGGTAAAAGTACCTGTTTTACCAGGAAGAACACACGATAAAATAATAACAAACGGATACCACTCTATATTTCCTATTTCATAATTCACTTTAGAGTATTTGTATTAGCTGCGTGTTTGTTTAAGACCAAATTAGCCATTATAGCTTCACATATTTTGGACTGTTTAATGCAGATTTTGTGATAGATGCAGTTTTTGGACACTAATCCAAAAACATCTTTTTACCATACATTTTGAATTAGTTTCACAATAAATGATGTCTTTTTTCCTCAAAATATTTAAATGAGTTTATAATCCCACATATTTAAATGAACAACAGTTGGAAGTAAGTCAAAACTATTTGGATAAAAATGATTTTGACATTTTTGTGTCCTTGTTTATTGTATTCTGCTTTTCCATAATCATGTAAAAACGACTCAAAGTCCCACATGGAAATATTCTGTATATGAGTAAAGAGCATTAGCTATAAAAGAAATACTTGTGGCATNGAGAAACATACTTACCTGGATGGGGTCAATGAGTGATCANAAAGGCTCATGGNCTAGAACTGTGACCTTCATTGCACAANGAAGGGGTGCTGTTCTAAGGTNTGNCCTAGTGGCAGAGCCTACATCATAATCTGTGGCAGAGGGGGCTTGTGTTCGCGCAGCCCCTACTATGTAAAGTTTAACACTTTTTCTATTAAGTCGAACTTCATTGTTCCTTTAGATGGGCCTACGGAGAATGTTATGTTCTAAAATGATTCCAACCTCGGAATTTTTGTGATGCAATTTTATTTTGGTAAGTTTCGTTACTATTTTGATGATGTTTTTAAGTTTTTGACGAAATATTTCTTCACAATAAAATATTCATTTTTCCTCAAAATGCTTATTATCCCACATATTTAACTTTTTTGCTGATTTGTTTTATATGAACATCCATTCTACGTATTAAGTGATATTACAAAATTATGTTGGTGACATCTGTGTTTTCTTGGTTGTATTCCTAAAAGAACTTTTTTAGTTTAGTTTATGGGACTTAAAGGGTGTCAAGTTTTAAGTAGACTTGGCTTTCTTCAATTATTCGAATAAATATATATTTATAAATTTTGGAATAAGCCAAGTTGATATAATTATTCTTAGTGCCTTGTTCAATCAACTGATTTATGTGGGATAAAAAGGATAGTATGACCACTTGGTTTATGGTTGATGAGATGGTCATACATTACACATACTTCGCATATATTTTATAAGGAGATGTGAGAAAGTTTGTTGAAAACAAGGAGGGCCGTGTGTGTTATAGTGGGAGGGATTCTGTCACACTGCTAGTCCAAAAGCAGTTGCTTGCGTGGGTAGTTACCGTGGGTAGTTACTGTGACGATCACAGGGAAATGTAACTGGTGTGAGTGGGAAAAGTTGATTCTCGAGATTCATGCGTCTGTTTGAAACAAAAGGTTGTGTTTCGTGGATCGTTGATCGTGTTGGTTTCAACGATTGAGATTTGTCTACAAAAATCGCTTTTTCGACTATAAATAGTGGGTGGGGTCGCTGTCATTTTCACACTTACTATTTTTCTTACTTCTTGCGATCAAGTGTTTTCACTTATTTTCCTATACTAAGGTGATAATGTTGATCGTGAAACTTTTTTCGTTTGAGGAGTTCGTAGGATGGGGAGACCAGAGGTATACTGATGGTGGATCAGAGTCGTCATCGTCATCTGTCGACTCTTCTATCCTAGGGTCAACTGAGCATGGCAAGGCCTCGGTTGACGAAGGAATAACTATGCACATAAATAATGAGGCTGCTCCTATCGATGAGGGTGCGACAACTGCAGTGGAGATTGATGTCATCCGAGAGTGGATAGGGTTTTGTGCGACGTTGCCACCTATTTTCGGATATGGTTGGGCTCTCCATGAGATCGTGAATTACGTTTCTTACTTCAGCATTGGTTCGTCTTTAGAGGATTTCAGGAACCATAATAACCTGGTGAGGGAGGCTACATATGCTGAGTGTTTTAAGCTTGTTGTTTGCAAAAGAATTGAGTAGGCTTGTCACGGGAGGGAGGGTTATGCACTGGACTTCTTCTATGTGTATTGGATGATATTCCGCGACATGTCTGTTCGGCTGCGTTCTTCGAGTTTCAGATGGATGTTTTGTGATAGTTGAATGTGGCCCATATCCAACTCCACCCAAACAGGTGGATTTTTATGCAGGCATTTGTTGTTGTCTACAAGGCCTTAGACCGGGCCAAACACCAACATCTTTCTTATATTTTTTTCGAACCCGACTGCACTTCAACAAGTTGTGAGTGTCTCTTATTTTGGAGAAAGACCAGACATTGTTCACCCTCTTCCTGTAAAGGGTTTAAGACCAACTTCTTAAAGGTCACAATAAAGGAGGCCAGTCAGTCAAGGTTTTATTTGAAATAGAAATTCCTTTTTTGCTAGACTGAGCATCCCAAAAGGGTAACCTATTTGGGCGAAATCTATGATGACACCAACGGAAATAAAGGTGGTCGGCTTGATCAATTAGTTACCTCGCAAAGTCCCTTCCCACGACCTCATCAATTATCTTGACTCAGACACTCTATGTAGTAGAGTGTTCAGTAAGCCTTTTGTTACATACTACTTTAATTTGGTTGTTTTCAACTCATCTAAATTTTGTGTTTTATTTCAGATCTCATGACTACTTACGAAAAGGGAAAATCGGGCACCTTTGCTATTATGATCGTTCGGCGTAAAGAGTAGCTTCAGCAGAGCAGGGAGGGCACATTACGTCCCCCTCCCCACAACAACCACTTTTTCTAAAAAGTCCAAGATCTAAGACTTGCATATCCTTCGCTTCGCGTAAACATTATTTTGTAACTGATTTGGTAAAAGTACCTGCTTTACCAAGAAGAACACACGATAAAATAACAACAAACGGATACCACTCTATATTTCCTATTTCATAATTCACTTTAGAGTATTTGTATTAGCTGCGTGTTTGTTTAAGACCAAATTAGCCATTATAGCTTCACATATTTTGGACTGTTTAATGCAGATTTTGTGATAGATGCAGTTTTTGGACACTAATCCAAAAACATCTTTTTACCATACATTTTGAATTAGTTTCACAATAAATGATGTCTTTTTTCCTCAAAATATTTAAATGAGTTTATAATCCCACATATTTAAATGAACAACAGTTGGAAGTAAGTCAAAACCATTTGGATAAAAATGATTTTGACATTTTTGTGTCCTTGTTTATTGTATTCTGTTTTTCCATAATCATGTAAAAACGACTTAAAGTCCCACATGGANATATTCTGTATATNAGTAAAGAGCATTAGCTATAAAAGAAATACTTGTGGCATTGAGAAACATACTTACCTGGATGGGGTCAATGAGTGATCANAAAGGCTCATGGNCTAGAACTGTGACCTTCATTGCACANNGAAGGGNTGCTGTTCTAAGGTCTGNCCTAGTGGCAGAGCCTACATCATAATTTGTGGCAGAGAGGGCTTGCGTTCGCGCAGCCCTTATTATGTATAGTTTAACACTTTTTCTATTAAATGGAACTTAATTGCTCCTTCAGATAGAATTAGATTTCTATTAAATGGAACTTAATTGTTCCTTCAGATAGAATTAGATGGGCCTATGGAGAATATTATGTTCTAAAATGATTCCAAACTCCAGAATCTTTGGGCAGTTTTTTCTGGAAGTTTTTAATGAATTTTTATTTTGGTAAGTTTCATTATTATTTTGATGATGTTTTCATGTTTTTGTCGAAATATGTTCACAATAAAATAAAATGTCTTTTTTCCTCAAAATGTTTATTATCCCACATATTGAACTTTTTTTGCTTATTTGTTTTATATGAACATCCATTCTACAGATACAAAATTATGTTGAAGACATCTGTGTTTTCTTGGTTATATTCTGTTTTTTATGTCTTAAAATACGGTTTTTCCTAAAAGAACTCGTTTTAGTTTTTAGTTTATGGTACTTTAAAAGGGTTTCCAAGTTCTAAGTCTTCTCTCAGCTGTTCGGTAGACTTGGCTTTCTGCATCTTTAACGTTAAAAGTCAATGTTCATCATACGAATGCTTTAGTAATAAATGCCTAATAAGTAATTAATTATCTGAATAAATATAAATATGGATTTATAAATTTTGAAATAATCCAGATGGTCCAAATAGTAATATTTTTTAGGGTTGATATAATTATTCTTAACGGTTCAAGTAGTAATGATTTCTTAGATTGATATAATTATTCTTAATGGTCCAAATAGTAATAATCTTTTTGGGTTCATATAATTATTGTTAGTGCTAATTCTATTATTGTTCAACCACTATTCAACCAACTGTTTTATGTAATATCAAAAGGATAGTATAATTACTTGGTTCATGGTCATCTTTTTAGTATAATTACTAAAAACGACTCAAAGTCCCACATGGACATATTCTGTATATGAGTAAAGAGCATTAGCTATAAAAGAAATACTTGTGGCATCGAGAAACATACTTACCTGGATGGGGTCAATGAGTGATCATAAAGGCTCATGGTCTAGAACTGTGACCTTCATTGCACAAAGAAGGGGTGCTGTTCTAAGGTCTGCCCTAGTGGCAGAGCCTACATCATAATTTGTGGCAGAGGGGGCATGCGTTCGCGCAGCCCCTACTATGTATAGTTTAACGCTTTTTTTATTAAATAGAACTTAATTGGTCCTTTAGATTGAATTAGACGGGTCAATGGAGAATGTTATTTTATATAATGTTTCCAACCTCGGAATGTTTGTGCTATCTGAAAGTATTTGATGCAATTTTATTTTGGTAAGTTTCGTTACTATTTTGATGATGTTTTCATGTTTTTGACGAAATGCGTTCACAATAAAATAAACTCATTTTTCCTCAAAATGTTTATTATCCCACATATTTAACTTTTTAGCTGATTTGTTTTATATGAACATCCATTCTACGGATTAAGTCATATTACAAAATTATGTTGATGACATCTGCGTTTTCTTGGTTGTATTCTGTTTTTTATGTCTAAAAATACCGTTCTTCCTAAAAGAACTTGTTTTAGTTTAGTTTATGGGACTTAAAGGGTTTCCAAGTTTTAAGTAGACTTGGCTTTCTTCAATTATTCGAATAAATATGTATTTATAAATTTTGGAATAATCCAGGTTCGTATTCTTATTCAATCAACTGTTTTATGTGGGATCAAAAGGACAGTATGGCCACTTGGTTCATGGTTGATGAGACGGTTATACAATACACATACTTTGCATATCTTTTATCAAGGAGATGTGAGGTTTGTTGAAAACAAGGAGGACGGTGTTATAGTGAGAGGGATTCTGTCACACTGCTCGTCCAAAAGCAATTGCTCGCGTGGGTAATTACCGACGATCACAAGAAAATGTAACTGGTGTGAGTGGGACACGTTGATTATCGAGATTCATGCGCCCGTTTAAAACGAAAGGTTGTGTTTCGTGGATCGTCGATCGTGTTGGTTTCAATGGTTGAGATTTGTCTACAAAATCTGCTTTTTCGGCTATAAATAGTGGGTGGGGTTACTGTCATTTTCACACTTACTATTTTTCTTACTTTTTGCGACCAAGTGTTTTCACTTATTCTCCTGTACTAAGGTGATAATGTCGATCGTGAAACTTTTTTCGTTTGAGGAGTTTGTAGTGAGGGGAGACCAGAGGTATGCTGATGGTGGATCAGAGTCGTCATCGTCATCCGTTGACTCTTCTATCCTAGGGTCAACTGAGCAGGGCAAGGCCTCGGTTGACGAAGGAATAACTATGCACATAAATAATGAGGTTGCTCCTATCGATGAGGGTGCGACAGCTGCAGTGGAGATTGATGTCATCCGGGAGTGGATAGGGTCTTGTGCGAAGTTGCCACCTATTTTTGGATATGGTTGGGCTCTTCATGAGATCGTGAATTACGTTTCTTACTTCAGCATTGGTTCGTCTTTAGAGGATTTCAGGGACCATAATAACCTGGTGAGGGAGGCTACATATGCTAAGTGTTTTAAGGTTGTTGTTTGCAAACGAACTGAGTAGGCTTGTAACGGGAGGGAGGGTTATGCACTGGACTTCTTCTATGTATACTCGACAATATTCCGCGACATGTCCGTTCGACTATCGTTCTTTGAGTTTCAGATGAATGTTTTGTGATAGTTGAATGTGGCCCCTATCCAACTCCACCTAAACAGGTGGACTTTATGCAGACGTTTGTTGTTGTCTACAAGGCCTTAGACCGGGCCAAACACCAACGTCTTTCTTATATTTTTTTTGAACCCGACCGCACTCCAACAAGTTGTGAGTGTCTCTTATTTCGGAGAAAGACCAGACTTTGTTCACCCTCTTCCTGTAAAGGGTTTAAGACCAACTTCTTAAAGGTCACAATAATGGAGGCCAGTCGGTCAAGGTTTTGTTTGAAATAAAAATTCCCTTTTTACTAGACCCAACATCCCAAAAGGGTAACCTCTTTGGGCGAAATCTATGATGACACCAATAGAAATAAAGGCGGTTGGCTTGATCAATCAGTTACCTCGCAAAGTCCCTTCCCATGACCTCATCAATTACCTTGACTCAGACACTCTATGTAGTAGAGTGTTCGGTAAGCCTTTTATTACATACTATTTTAATTTGGATGTTTTCAACTTATCTAAATTTTGTGTTATATTTCAGATCTCATAACTGCTTACGACAAGGGACAATCGAACACCTTTGCTATTATAGTCGTTCGGCATAAGGAGTAGCTCAAGCAGAGCACGGAGGGCACATTCAATGTTCAGGTTGGGATTTGCATGGCATACTTCGTAAAAACTCCTAAGGGTATTGACTCGGCCAAAAAGTTACAAATCACTCAAAAAGACCTAGAGAAACAAAGACTTCAATCACCAACCTAAAGAGACGAGAAAGATCAGCAAAGAAACTAAGAAGAAGGCCTCGACTTCCCTTATTGAGCCTTGTACCACATATTTAACTTATGTGCTAATTTCTTTAATGAACAAGCGGAAACCATTTGGATCAAAAATGATTTTGACATTTTTTAATCCTTGGTTATTGTATTATGTTTTTCCATAATCAGAAATACACTTTGTAGTCGCATAGGTACATTACTATAAATACAACTCAAAAGTCCCACACTGAGATATTCAATATATTAGTAAAGAGCATTAGCTATAAAAGAAATACTTGTGGCATTGAGAAACATACTTACCTGGATGGGGTCAATGAGTGATCAGAAAGGCTCATGGCCTAGAACTGTGACCTTCATTGCACATGGAAGGGATGCTGTTCTAAGGTCTGCCCTAGTGGCAGAGCCTACATCATAATTTGTGGCAGAGGGGGCTTGCGTTCGCGCAGCCCCTACTATGTATAGTTTGACACATTTTCTATTAAATCGAACTTAATTGCTCCTTCATATGGAATTATTTGGGCCTACGAAGAATGTTGTGTTCTAAAATGATTACAATCTCAGGATCTTTCGGAATCCTTGATGCATGTTTTGGTAAGTTTCATTATCATTTTAATGATGTTTTCATGTCTTTGACGAAATATCTTCACAATAAAATATAATGTCTTTTTTCCTCAAAGTGTCTTTTTTCCGCTGATTCGTTTTATACGAACATCCATTCAACAAAGTTATAGTTGCAAAATTATGTTGATGACATTTGTGTTTTGTATTCTGTTTTTTTATGACTAAAAATAAGGTTCTTCCTAAAAGAACTAAATCACACAGAAAGGTTTTTTTTATGCCTCACATTGAAATATCCAAAAGGATAGTGAAGAGGGCCTTGCTCAAAACGGTTTTTTGAGTCCCACATTGAAATATCCAATAGAATAGTAAGAGTATGAGCGATGAAACAAATGCTTGCGGAATTGATTATAGGCTCATGGCAGTGACCTTCATTGCACTTTGAAGGGATTCTGTTTTAAGTGCTGTCTGAGGGACAGATAATCCGGGTGACAGAGTCTACGTCATAATGTGTAATAGGGGATTGTGTTCATGAATGATTTGCTAATTTTTTATAAATGCTATAATTTTCTACTTAAATTAAGTTGTGAATGATTTATTTGCTGGTATTATTTTAATTATTGTTGTGTTGGGTATATTATTCTTACTTTCCAATTTGAAGTTTCCTTCCATGGGATATGGTTTGTTGATATCTGAAATTTCATTGTGATAAATTCTAACAGAATAATGTGAAAGTAAATTCTAAGTATCTCAATAATATTGTGTATGGGAAGGGAAAAGTTACTATTTTCAAGACTTCAAACATATATAATCTCCATAGTACTGTTGAAGTGTACCTGCAGAATATGGAGGCATAGCTTGTGGATAACCATGAGGAGCAGGGTAAGCTGGTGGATAGTGCCCTGAATGAGGATAAGCATTAGGTGGATACCCTCCAGGAGGTGGATATGCTGGTGGTGGTGGTGGTGGATATTCTGAAGGATAGTGACCAGGATGAGGATACCCTCCTTGTGGTGGTGGATATGCTGGTGAAGGGTAGGCTGTTGGAGGGTACCCTCCTGGAGGAGGGTAACCTGGAGCTGCATATCCAGTTGGAGGGTAGGGAGGTGCACTTGGATACCCTATATGTGGAAATATACCTCTCTCACTTGACTCATCATCATCATCTTTTCTATTGCTCATCTTGATTCAACCTTACAACCAAGAAAAAGAAAAAGAATATGATCAATGAAAAACAGTTTTACATTTACATCCAATCACAAACCAGTTATAATTCCAGAAAAGTTTATAAATAAGATATTAAATTGGAGTTTACACCAATCTTTCCAAGGATGGAATGAGATTATTCCTTAATCTTGACATGATTCAGTAATCCATCCTTCATGGACAAAAAAATCAATACTGGTTTTTTGTTTAGTGTCCTTACAGAACAAAAAATGATTCAGGATAAGTTCATAAATATCCTGAACAGGAGCAAGGAAAAGATTATAAACCTAAAATCAATATCAATATCTAGCAATCCCTGAATGGATGATCAAGAACAAGGTTCATCACAGCATTCAGAATCTATCAGAGTTTGATCAAACCCATGTTTCCTTCATGATCATGCCAAAAGATAAAGGAGAATCTGAGAAGAAAAATAAAAGCAAAAGCACTAAAATTGGCACAATCCAATAACCATGAAGAACCCTGTTGATCATGTTGTATAGCATATACAAAAATTTACCAAAGAAAAGAAGAAGAATCAGGACATGTCAATCAAACCAGACTGGAAACAGAATTCATTTCCACACAGAATATTAAGCAGCAACCATGGAAAAGAAGAATATCATTGTTGCTTCATTCTTACTCAAAGGGAATTTGTGAGTGCTTTCTCCAAAATATTCTAAAGTTGATGAAAGAAGATAATTGCCTCCAAAAGAATAAGAATGAATAAATTGAAACTTTACCTGTTCTTATACCTATCATTCTCTTCATTTTGAGGAACACATGTATATTTACGCGTTTACGTTTTCTTGAAAACTGTTACAAAAACAATTTCCAGGTAAAAGACCATGAAATAGTTTAATGATTTTTAATATTAAATTAAATCGATTAAATTTTTTTTAAATTGTGTGTATACTAAATTTATCATCATTAAAAGAACTGTTTAACAATTAAATTAATTTTGTAGGATATTTTTAATGTAATTATAAATTTTACAAATATATATTTACACCATGGGTTACTAACCAGTTATAATTTTTGTTGCTCATGAATAAAATAACGAAAAACCAAAAACTGTTGTTTTGTTAATGTTCGTAGAATCCCGCTGTCCTTTTCCTTTCATTAGTCAATGTTGGTGTGATTGTTAGGTATGCAGTTACATTAATTTTAGTAATTGCCCATAAATTTTATAGTTTAGAAAAGAAAGGATAAATTACTTGCAAGACAATCAAGCTTGTTAGACTGTAATCTTTATTTTATTTTAATTACTTTTTGAGATATTCAAACATTTGAGTGAAAAAAAAAATATTCAAACAAAATTTTTAAAAAATACCCTCCTCTCATAAGACATGTGTGAATATATATATATATATATATATATATATATATATATATATATATATATATATATATATATATATATATATATATTATCCTTTACACTACTTTGAATTTTAGTTAAAAACACTATTGTGGTTAAAATATTCCTTAATGAATCTCACCTAAACTATGCCTACCATTCTACCAACCCTACCTTGTAAATTGCATGGACAACTACTTGTATACTTTTTATTGTATTTGAAACTAAAATATAGTTGTTTCTCTTGTTTCAGGCCTTTGTATCAGAAAATCACATGAAATCATGACTGATCCAAGTTGAGTCTTCTATGTAAGGGAAAAAGTTTGTGACTTTTCTTTCCACAAAATTACTTTTCAACAGTAGTAGTACTTGATCATATAAAATTACACTTCAAATACATAATACAAAAACCCTAAACCTTAACCAATTAGGTATGATATGCACCATGAGAACTTCATTGGCAAGCACCCTGCAGACAAAAAAAAAGTCCAAGCATGTTGTGAAAATTTGAGGTGTCATGTGGAGTGCACAGTGTGTCTCATGAGTGTTCCTTTCCATTTATGTCTGACATGAATAAGGTTGTCCTTTTTGCTTCATAGTAGGAGAGCAAATCAACAAAGTAGTTAATCTTGAGAACTCATATTCATATCTGTTTCTGGTACAATCTTCTAAAGATTTTTGCACCTTCAAGTTCTGCATGGATCTCTCTCTCAGTCCTTATTCCCATGGGGTTGCTTAACAACCACCCTTCACTGTCACACAATATAGCTGGGTTGGAAACATTTATGTGTTTCAGTGCTTCAACTTCATCAAACTGATTTCTCATGTCAAGTGCCACTTGAAGCACATCAGACTGTACAAATACCTGTCATAACGTCGGTGTATTTTTAATGTTCAACAGAAGACAACATAAAAAAATCCAACAGAGAATCTGGACTCTTGTTTTAGTATATATCAGTTGCTTCCACAATCTTTATGACAGTGACTACCCACAATCAATATAAAGCACAAGAGGAGAGGGAAAGTGTATGTGAGAAAATTTTGTTTTACTCATTTCCTCTGACATGTAGAAAATGCCATTCCATGCATTATTACCCCCATTAAGGTAAAACATCATGTACAAACTCTCAAGCGTGTTGCTGATAACTGTCTTCTAACTGGAAGATAATATATTATACAGCACAGGTTAACTAATGTGTCAAGTATTTTCGGAGATTTATATTTCTCAAAACCTAAGCTTTTTCATTATCAGTTCCTTAAAAAATAATTAAAGAGTAACATACATATCTCAATTAAATAAATTGATAGCATGGTCCATCTTCAGTCTTTATTTATGGAGCAAGCTCTTTACAACCAAAGTAAAAAACATCTAAAATAAGACAGTATAGTATTAGAAGGAAATCTCACAGAATAATATTTACCAAAACTCTAGATGAACACGCATGAGGTTGCAATCATGCGGAAATATACCTGTCCCCCTGGCATTAAATTGTCCACTATAGCACCAACCAAAGGCTTCTGGAGAACTCTTCTTTTATGATGTCTTTTCTTGAAATGTGGGTCTGGACACTGCATGTGTAGGATGAAATCACTTAACCACAAATGAAAGGCTTTTTATGTAAAACCCTTAAGTAATGACAATGTAGCCAACAAGCCCTTAGCTCTGTGGCACCCTTTTCTTACATTGCAGTGCTACACAGAAAGCAACTCACCAGAATTGAGACTAAGACCAAGGGCCCAGGATATGATTCTACCAACTGCTTGAAAGAAATTGTGGCATTTGCAAACATGAAATGTCTGGCATTTTAGTGTAACAACAGTCACTACTCCAGCATTGAAAAAGAAATACATATATAGAGTTTTAGGATAGTACATGTTATTGAGAGCCAGATCCTTTGCCCATGTCTCAGCACGCTTGACTATCTGCAAAAGGAAGTATTGCATTTTCAGACAAGATATCCCCTATATTCAAAGCTTAATGAGCTCAACAGATAAGAAATAAAAACTGATTGAAAGAAGCAATTATCGAGGGCATTTAAAACCAAAAGTGATGGAAAGAAAAGGGTTCCATACCCTTTCCCGGATTTCCAATCCCAAAAAGTTTCTCTTTTTAGGAGTTCTTTTAGCCAACCACATTAGAAATCTGCCACTGCCTGACATTGTTTACAAATTACAACATCAGATATGCTGAATAGGTGTACTTAGTGAAATGATTCATTGATCCTAGTCCAATAGATAATTCTTAATGGCATTTTTATGTCAAGGGTAAAAATTAATGAAAATGATTCTTATATCAATATGAAAAAGATATTTTGATTCAACAAACCAAAAGCCAATTGCAACCTCGGTATTATATCATGTAAGAAACTAGTTCCATCATTATTAACTTCACTTCCACATACATGATATGTGCCAGTCCATAACAGACACACAACAAAAATGCATCAAATCAATTTATCATTGAAATTCAGGTTACCACATCCAATGTCCACCATGAGTGGCAACATTGGGTCTGCAAAGACCTGGTTCCAGTCTGGTACTTGTGCAGGAACCTATAAAGAAAAAGAGCCACCTTCAGTGGAAAGCAAAAGGCTACTTCAATACATGATGAATGACTCATTGAACCAATAGTCCAACTCTATGCCACAGAAGCTATTTAAGTGCTGTTTCTGTATCTGCCTCTGGATCTCCACAACAATGCATCACAAGTTTAATTTTGGTACACTATCAATGCACAGATGTATATACTGTCAACTAATTACTAATCCTTGTAAATATGACGGTTAAAGTAATTATTACAGATGTCAGCAATCTTATCATGCATAATCATAGAGTAAAAGACCTTTACATTTTCAGCATTCTATTTACATTCTTAATTCCTATACGTCTTTGTATAACAACTTGAATAAACATGGCCAACAATGAATACATTGAAAGCAAATGTTGTGACAAAAATTACACTTTAAGTGAAACATACTTTTCTGAACATGCTCTACATCAGTTGGACTTCAATGGAAAACATGGATCTTTGTGAGTTTCATTTCTTATTTAACAAGTCTCCCTCCTAATTTTATAATTTCCAATAAATTTTAACCCATAACATAATACGTGTGTTGAAGATTGTGTCACTTGCATTCCTATTTATCTATGTATGTAATATCATAGATATTCATTCATACACAACTTCTTACAAAAATAATAATAAAACATGAACCCTTAGCTAAAATAATTGAATGCAGACATTGAATTTATAAAGAAACACATTACAGAGAAAGAAGCACTTAGAGGATTAACATGTTGCCTGATCCTGAGGTGACCCAGATCCTGAAATTGGATACACAACATAACATGGTTAAATAAATAAACAGCAAATCCAAAAGTAAAAAACTAACACACACAATAACAAACTCATAAATATAGTAGTTCCTCTTGTATTATGTTATGCATCACACAGATTAATATTTTTTTTTTTAAACCACCATTATAGTCCCTAAAAGTGTCTAATACTGTCACCTTAGTTCCTGAAACTGATAAAATTCAAAATAAGTCTCACAAAGTACAATTCGTCAATCAGAGTGGACTAAAATTGAAGACAGAAAATGATAGTAGTAACATGTCATTAGGAACAAAAATGTCAGCAAGCGATTAAGTTTAGGGACTGAAATGAAAGATGGGAAATTTCAGTAACTTGGTTAAAGTTTCTTACTTTTAAGGACTAAGGGTGCTTTAACAGAACTACTATTCTCTCTTTTCACTTTTCAATTACAACTATATCAATTTGTTTCTTGTTTTGAAATATTCCAATGTGAAACAAAATCATGGGTTTGAGAGTGGGAAAATCACGCTAAACCATTAAGTGGACGTATGAAAATAACAGTACCCAAAAAAATATGTATATGATTTATATAATGAGGAATACAAAAAGGGTTACCAAGTTGTAAGAGAGATTGAGGTCAGCATATTCCAATGCCACCATTTCTGAGCTTCGTTGATGTGCCTGTTGGAGTGTGGATTGAGCTGAAGAGGACACGTGGCAGTTTGCGGAGAAAGAGAGAGAAGAAGAAGAAGGAGGAGAAGAAGCGAGAAAGGGTGAGAGACGTAACATTAGTTGCGAAGAACTCTGTAATTGCAACAACAAACGAGAGGAAGAAGAAGAAGAATAAGCCATTTAACGTTGTTGTTGGTATTGTTGTTTTTTCTACTTTCACTTGTTCTGTTTTGTTTACCCATTTTCGATTTTAGTTGATTTAAGGTTTTGATTAGTTTTCTCTCTCTCTCTCTCTCTTTTTTTTTTTTTTTAATAAATACGCAAATTTATCCCTAAAAAATGACTAGTTACTAATTTCTTAATAAAATTTTCATATAGACAAGTGCTGGAAAAAATCATATAAGTTTTGTATGGGTATTTGATACATAGATATAAACTTTCTTAAATTTATATAAAAGAATTACATGCAAATTGATTAACTACATAATTTTTTAAAACATTATTTTAATTAATAAACCCGTGTGTATTGTTTAATTTTTCCATTAAGTACTTGTTATTTCACTAGTAATCTTACTTATATTCACATTTTAAAAATTTAAATAAATAATATTAGTGTTATTATAAAATGATAAGTAATTTTTACTTTTCACAATTTTTACCTTAAAAAAATAGTATAGATTATTTGTTTTCTTAGTTGCTTTGGTAATTGCTTTTACAAAGAATCATTAAACTTTTTTCAATCATGTAATTAAACAAACAATAATAAAATTGAAAATGGCTTGAGGGAAGGGTGGAGAAGAACTGAGTTCGTTTGGTGCTGGAAAGAGCAAGACACACAAGGCATGGCGGTTAGGCAAAGAGCAGTATCTGCACTTCCAACCCTTTTACGCACTCTTCGGAAAGAACCGTTAAAGCCTCACAGCCATGTCAACGCGTTACCCTCTCTTCGACGCGCTTTCTCTTTGTACGATCAGATCAACCTCATCGATCAAGTCCCCGAAGACCAGCTCCGATTTCAAGGGTTGGTACCAACCTATCTTCCCCTTTTGTTTTTTGTTCATGGAAAGTTTTAAATTTTAGTTTTTTTTTTCATGTGGGGATTGAGGAAGAGAGTTGAATGTAAAATGTGTTTTCTCCAATTTCATCTTCCCCTTTTGTTTTTTGTTCATGGAAAGTTTTAAATTTTAGTTTTTTTTCATGTGGTCTTTGAGGAAGAGAGTTGAATGTAAAATGGGTTTTCTGCAGTTGTCTCAAATAACATGGTGACAGGATGTATAACTTGATGCAGGGAGTGAAATTGATTGTAATATTTTTGCTCCTTGTTTTTCATTCTTAAAATGGGGTGTTTTAGATTTTAGTTTCCTATTCTTCTTCTTCTGTTAATTTAGGGTACGAGGAAGACTATTGGATGTGAAATGGGTTTTCTTGAATATTCTCAAGTAACTGGACTTAGGGACTTAACTTGGGTGTAATTTCTGTTCATTTTTTCTTCATTCTGGTATCTGGGTGTTTAAAATTTTGAATTTTTAATATGGGGTTCGAGAAACAAAGGTGAAAGGGAAATGGGTTTTGTGGAATTTTCTCAAACAACATGGTGACATGATATGTAATTTGATGCATCGACTTAGCTTGGTTGCAATTTCTCTGTTCCTTTCTGCCTTTCTGGGTTTTTTCTTCTCATTCTGAATGTAGGGTGTTTTAAATTTTCATTTTTTTCAGTATTGCGTTCAAGTAATAGACTTAATTGATTGTGAAATTGGCTTGTAGCATATGATTTTTGCAGGACTTAACATGTCTGTAAATTGTTATTATTTTGTTTATTTCAATTTGTTTAGGTATAATGATACGGGGTTTACTGTAAATGGGGTTGAGTATGAAGGAAGCTTGCTTTGTGTTGGAAATTTGCTCATGTCTTGGAAACCTAAGAAGTTTTCAGAGATCACTGCTGATAGGTTTGCTTGTTCTATGTTCTATGTTCCCTGTCTCTTCTTCCTTATCTTTGTTAGCAACACTTTTATTCAAATAAGCATTTATGCATTCTCCTGTTCCTCTAAACCCCTATATATGAATGAAGCTGTTGTATTTTATCGTTTCTTTTACAGTTTGTGTTTGTCCTGAAATTGATCCGTTACGCCTAAAGTTGAAGAATGGAGTGTTAACTGTGCTGCCTTATTGAATCAAATCCAAGGTTTTCAATTTACCTTTGAAGTTTGAAGAAAAATAGAAGAAAAAAACTGAACTTACATTAACTCATAATAATATTTCTGAATGTATGTATACGAGCTTAACTTATCTATAAGCAGAAAATAGTGAAGCAACAAAGATTATAAACCGAAAGTCAATCTGTCTAGTAGTGTTTTCTTTATCAGTTTTGAAACCTGTAAATGGAAATTCCACTAAAAGCTAGAAATTGTTGCCTCACAAAATGGCGTTTTGAATGGTTGCAACATGAATGAATCATGTGCACGAACATGCTATAAGAACTTAGATAGTGACCACTGTCTTACTGTAATGAAATTGATCTAGTATGCTGGCAGATGACTACCAGAAGAAACCTTAAACCTTGCTATGCTACACCAGTGCACTGGAAGCCTCGCAATGAGAGCTTAACCCAGAACACCACTCTTAAATGAAAAGGAAGAATTTTGAAATACTTCTATGGACAAAGGAATACGCAAATCACTAGTACTATCATGCAAAAAAGTAGCCACAAGTGTGGAAATACATAAATGAAACTTAAAAAGAACTGAACTTGAGAACCAGGCAAAAGCACCATTGGCAAAACTATGACTTGCATAGGTTAGCTTGAGATAAAACTGCCAAAATCAGGAATGAATGAAGAACTTGGAAGGCAAACACCTGTGTCAAAATGTATTCAACACCAAGTGACATGACATCTCAAGCTCTTGCATGTTTTGGCATGTGAACAGCTGGGAAGTAAACTGATGGTATGGTAGTTTGCGCATGGGCAACAAACACTTCTGATTCTCTGTGGTTCTTTATTTTCTCTATTTTGTATTTTCTTGCTTTTCTCTCATGCATTCCTTTTCTTCTCAAAGTATTTGTAGGACCCATTGTTTTCTTTAATCTTTTGATTACCACTTTTAAATTGCATTACTTGGATTCCTTTGTAGAGGGAGGGTATTTATAATGTGTTTATTATCCTTCTTGAATCGTTATTTTGTATATCCTCAGAATTGAGCACACTAGAAATGGATGATAACATCTTATGATTGGCAATTATTAATTCTACTTCCAGTTTAAAGGATGTGTGCATCGTAGTGTAATAGTTATGTTATGAAACATGCAGAGAAGCGACAAGAAGTAAATGCAATATAACTTTCTAGTTTCATCTCTGTTTAGGGGAAAGAGCATTATGTTATCTTGCTCTAATATGTTATCTTGTCTCTTCTTACAGCTTGTCACTCTTCCAAGTTATTCGTCCTATTCCAGGTAGGATTTTTTAGTTTTGACATCCATTTTGTTTTGCTTAACATTCTCTTTCTCCCAAATTTTGGTGAAGTTCTACTTTTCCTTTTATATTTCCCTTTTGGGATTAGGTAGGATACTTCATAATCTTTTATTCCCTGAATGAATGATTAATGAATGCATGCTTTAATTTCTAAATCACTTTAGAAGTGGATGACATACTTAAAACAGGCGGGTCCTATACATGCAATATATTGAAGTTAGTTTCATTGTATATATATGTATGTTGTTTGTTGTAGTTTGTTAAGTTAGGACCTTAAAGTGGATACATATCTCTCTCAAATAATGCAAATTAGTAGAAGAAATATCATTTCAATTTGTTGTGTCCTATCTCTATTTCTCTTTTCTTATCTTTGATATATTGTTCCATATACAGCTAATTACTTTTAGTTAATTTCAACACATTGCCTTTTAATTGCTTTTAATCTATATTAACCGACTCTTGAAAAAATTATTTGCCAGAGATTTTGATTCTTGGCTGTGGAAGGAACATTCAACATGTAGATCCTGAACTGAGACGGTTTATTCGATCTACTGGCATGAAATTAGAAGCTGTAGATTCGGTATCTATATGATTTATTTAGTTTGAGACTTTTGCTTGATTATATTAGTTCATCTTACATTGCTGGTTTGGTACTCATTATCATGTTTTATTAAGTATTCTAAGTAAACTAGCACTTAGGAGGTCCTTGTATGTTGTGGGTATAGAAAGAGGCATCAGAACTATTAAACTTGTTTCTAAGATTTAGAAAGTAATGGATTTAAGAGGATAGACCAAGAATAGAAAAAATGAGACTTTTATAATTTTCATTTTATTTGATCAATGATGATAGATAATTTGCATCTATGTGTAATTATTACTGAATAATGAAATTAATATATGGTATTAATACTTTAAGACTTATCCATGCTATTATTCTCATCCAGACATTTCCAAATGGTGTAAGAAAGATGCCAACCAAAATTTCTACTTTAATTGGTTCTCTGAATTTTGAATGTTACATGATTTGTTTACTATTCATCAGAGTTTAGTTCTATTATGCAGTATCAGTATAAAAGCTTTTAACACTTCCAACTTACTAGAAGTTACCACCCTATTTATGAGAACTATTTTACCATGCATGGCAATCCATAACTTGATGACTGCAAAAATCTATATACTGAGTTAATGCTTTTGACTATTTACACAGAGAAATGCAGCATCAACTTACAACATACTGAATGAAGAAGGTCGAATTGTGGCTGCTGCACTTCTTCCACATGGAGTTTCTGCATGAAGCTTGGACCTCTTCACATCCATTCCATTAAGGATCTTAACCCAATACTTTGAGACATGCTTTGATTTTTCACGTTTAGAAAGTTTTGATATAGCAATAGCACAATGTGAATCAAACTCATCTTAGTCCTTTGATGTCTGCTAAGGCTTTCAAGTGTAATAAAGAGAATTGAAATGTATAGACTGCAGCAAATCCCTGCAAATTTGGACTCTAGTTACTTACTGCTTGTTTGGCTTCAATGCTATCTTACTTTCTCAAGAGTTAATGCTATTTTACTTTCTCAAGAGTGTAATTGGAAAATTTTCTCTGTGAAGCTTGTGATTACTAATTGCATCCAATTCTATTAGTAAAAAGATTAAGGGTTAAATATGTTTTTAGTCTCTATATTTTGGGGCGATTTTGGTTTTAGTCCCTCTTTCAAACTAAGGTACAATTTAGTCCTTTGACTTTATAAAACTCTAGTCCTTTTTACCAAATTTTTTTAACTTTATTTGCGGTTTTAAACGTGTTTCTCAGTTAGCATTGAAGCAAAAATATGTCAAACAATGTAAACAATTCAAATGCTATAATGAAACGTGCTTGAAATAACAAATAAAGTTAAAAAAATTTGGTAAAAAGGACTAAAATCAGAGTTTTCTAAAATTGAAGGATTAAATTGTATCTTAGTTTGAAAGAGGGACTAAAACCAAAATCGTCCCAAAGTATAAGGACTAAAAACATATTTAACCTAAAGATTAAAATATCCTTTCTTGTTGTATCATGTTACTGTTGTTGTCGTCGCCAGGGGTAAAATAGTCATTGTCTCTCCTGTTTCACTTTTTGTGAGGAAGAAGGGAGAAATATTGTATTCTCTTCTAGAGTTCAATAACAGATTTCTAAGTATTAAATTTCACAGAACATCTTCTTGTGTTCACAAAATTTGGATTGATTTATCAAATTAAGGATATCGTTTTTTATGATTAGATATATCTTTTTGTTTCTAAATTATTTAAAAGAACTGTGTTTAATTATTAAAATAAACTATATACTTATTTTATTTTAATATTGCATAAAAATAATGTAATTTTTTTTCCAATAAACAGTACATAGATATTATACTATAATATATGTTTACTTTTATGAAATGCAACGACAAAATATTATGTAATTTAATTAAAAAATAAAATACAATTTTATAGAACAGTTTGAAGACAAAAAACTTATTTAGTTTTATTTTTTTATGCTATTTATAAACTTTGCTCTTGATTTAACAATATTATATTATTTTTCTACTTTTTCTAAATTATTCTTTAATTAACAATATATTATAAAACACAGAAATGAAGAAAAGGAAATATAAAGATAGCCACGCTATCTGAAAAGATCATCGTGTTCAAAGGTTTCGAAACGCCATGTCCACTCTGCAACTTCACTCCGCTCCCACTTCTTCCTCTTCGTTCGCTCCAATCACCACTTCTCGCTTACTCCAAACCTCTCGCGTCTCGCTCCGAAACGCCGTCGTAAGTGAACCTGCTTTCGAATCTCTCGTTTTCTTCGCTCTATTTACGGAACTGTTTAATGGAACGCGCGTTTCTTCAGCGCTGCAAGGCGATAGAAGCAGTGCAATTGGAGAACGGGAGGCCGAGCGCCAGCGAGTTCGTCGTCAGCGGAAACGCGATTCCGAGCTACGTCGTGGCGCCGAACGCGCGGATTCGTGATTTGGTTCACCGGAGCGACACGCGTCTGAGAATATTCTCCGGCACCGCTAATCCCGCGCTTTCTCAGGTCGTGCGTTTTGTTTTTGGACATCTGGAGTAGGAAAACTAGAGTTCGAATATGTAGGAAATGAAATGATGAACAGAAATTAGAGTTCATGTAGGAGACTTTAATGTCGACCGGTAGGTATTTTTAGTGTTGATAAGCGATCAGAATAAAGCTTTGTTTAGATAACTTTTTTCACGAAAACTTATGAGATAGTAAAATTAAGAATATAAAATGAATTAAACTTCTTTCATAAGTTGATACCTCAACTCTTAGATATGTTAGACGAGAGAACTTTTGTAAAAGTCAAAATACAGAAGTTGTTTGAACATTTAGGAGAAACTCAATTCGTCTTGTCTCTATTTTCTTTTCTTATAATTGTTTATGGATAAGTTTATTCAAATGAAGTGTTAGAGTAATTAGAATTAGAGTTATACTTTGGTAGGCCATGTGATAAAAGTTTTCAATAAAAGATAATAGGTTACCGCGGTGTCACACCAAAGATCATACGGAATTGTATACAAGTTTGTTTGGGAAGTGAATAAAATCAATTGGTTAGGAGTAAACATGTGTTTGTTTAGTAGTTGACTTTATGTGAACATTACGAGACAATAAAACCATGATTTGTCTGCTTGGTTTTATGACATGAGGAAAAATGTTACTTTCATGACCTGTGTTCTGAGCTTGATACCAATGAAACATGAAGAGATTAGTAAATAATAACTTGATTTAGTCCCAGCCTGCCAAATTGGGCAATAGATAGCGGTATTGCATGCCCACATATTTAATACATAATTTTGTCTCGAACAAAATTGCCTGTTAAGGAGAATACCTGCAGCGAACCACAAAAATAGGTACTGGATGACTGAGACGGAGATGAAAATAGAATAGATACCAGTCAATATTACTTGAATAAATAAGATGGCAGAAAAACAATGAATTCAACCTACACTATTGTGCTTTTCATTGATGTATATATAGGAGTTACATAATAAGGCAAGACCCTTACCTTAAACACCACCCCTAAAGCTGGGTACGTACAAAAGAAATAATAATAGAATAACATTACATTTTAACAACAATAGATAGGTTTCATATCATTCCATTTTATGTTAGACTGTTAAACTGTTCCTGCCAATGTCATTTCGTTATCCTTTATTCCGTTCATTTTCTCAATCTAAAGTTAGCTGAAGTTTTTTGTACACAGTCATTGAGTCATGTACTCACATATCAATAAATCGATGTCTTTTTTGTGTAGTAGTTGTAGTACTTAAAATTTTTACACTGACACTGTATTGAAATGAAAAAACAAAAATAAACTTCAGTTGGGTATGGAATTTTTTGCACAAACTAATGAGTAATTTTGTTTTAACGTTTTAAGAGTAATCTACTCTGTAATTCTGATTAGCATTGTATTTCATTGAAATGAATTCTCTAGCTTAGAGTGAGTAATTTTTTTTTTCATTTGATATATTTTTTTTATGATTACGTCACCTTGTTTTATGTTTCTAAGATTTAGTTGTTTTCGCAATTTGATTACAAAACCGTTTCCTTGTTTTTAATGTGCATCCAGATTTTAAAGATTTGTACAATAAACGTTGGAAACTACCTTTTGTTTTGTCTTTTGTTGCTTCTCGTGCTAATAATTAAAATAGGAATTTTAAAAACAAAGTGACAGTTTCGTTATTAAAAGGTGAAAACACAAAATGAAAAAAAAAACAAACCAAGTAAATGTGCCATTAACTAACACCACTCTATTTTTTCCATTTCCTTTCGTTATCTATTTATTTATTTTATTTTATGTAAGATGGAAACAATCGGTGTGGTTAGAAATGAATGCATGTAGTTTTATGTATTAATTTGAAGTCTTATGTTACACGCATGTTATTCTTTAATAATTTACTGAAATGTTTGATTTCCATGAATTTAAGTAGGAAATTGCGTGCTACCTGGGTCTGGAGCTTGGAAAAATTAAGATAAAGCGTTTTGCTGATGGCGAGATATATGTTCAGCTCCAAGAGAGTGTCAGGGGGTGTGATGTGTTTCTTGTGCAGCCCACATGTCCTCCTGCAAATGAGAATCTTATGGAGCTTCTCATAATGATTGATGCTTGCAGAAGAGCTTCAGCAAAAAATATTACTGCTGTCATTCCATATTTTGGATATGCCAGAGCTGATAGAAAGGTCAGTTTATCAGCTTACATATGTACAATACATTTATTGTTTGTGATGAAATTTGTCCTTCTCATTCCATCATATCCCCCAGGCATGTTTGAAATCGTGCTTTTTGTTACTTGCACAAATTCTGATGTAACTATTCATAAACCTTCGTATGCCAGTTTTCTAAAGACATATGGTACACTTATGATAGAATAGACCATTATTAAATAATCTGGAAAAACGAATTACTGCACAAGGCTCATATCTTAAGCTGCTTAACCTTTAATACCCTTTTTATTAGTTATTGCAATTTGTAGCAATTCTAATATTGATAACTACTTCATCCCTTTGCATTAATTTATTTGTCTCAATTAGTAATGAGCCCAAAGAAGATAACATTTCTTATATTGATAACTTTTATGTTCATCATCATTCACCAACTCTGCCAAAAGCTTAAACTGTTGCATGAAAAGCATTTTTTGGTTTATTTGGTTGGAAATAATTGCTTTGCTTTTTTCAAAGCATTTGTTGGAAAGACAGAAACTGAGAAGGTATATGATGAGTGTTTAGACCACAAAAGATGTGTTCCATTTATAAACATAATTGTAGAATGTTATAAATAAGGTGTTGATCCAATATAATTAAGAATATCTATATTATAATATATATATATATATATATATATATATATATATATATATTATTAGGAACATTTTTATGCATTCTTGTATCATATCTATGTTGTTTGAGGATATCAAATCACCTCTATTTATTCTATTTTTTCCTTTTTGTCATGTACTGTCTCAAATATACACAGTGTCAACTCAAAGCTTCCTTCTTTCTTAGAGTTCAACAAATTTTCAGTTACATTTTTATGGATATGTAGAATCAATCTAATTAATCGTATCATAAATTAATTCTAATTTCATCAGTTACTATATCTATCGGATTCTACAAGATTTTACCAGTCCCTCTCAAGCTAGATCATATATGTTCTAACCTTGTTACATTTTTTGTTCATTGGAGGACCACTTGGTGAATATATACACCAGCCATTGTTTTTTAAGAAAAAAAGAACAAAATTTACGAAAATGCTCCGAGAGCCATATCATGAGTATACGTATCAAACATGCTTTTAACATGAAGATATTAGTCATTTGGTGTATCTGTGCATTTTAGTTTGGTTGAAAGGATGTTACTTGGTTTTACTTGTATAGTGGTATAGAAAAATTGTTACAATGGAGGTTCACCATTAACTGAAAATATCAAACTTCCAAATTCAATTTTGGTGTAAGATGCTTTTCATCTACTGTTTCAGACTCAAGGGCGTGAATCCATTGCTGCAAAGCTTGTAGCAAATTTAATTACAGAAGCGGGTGCAAATCGTGTACTTGCTTGTGATCTTCATTCTGGGCAGTCCATGGGTTATTTTGATATTCCAGTTGATCATGTATATGGACAGGTAACGAGCTATTATGTCATTACCATATAATGGCTTCGAAGAATAACTTTTTTTAATCTATTAAACTCAAACAAACATTCTTTGGATATTCTGTATATTTGATAGTCAGTTCAATATTGTTTTATTGGTGCATCTCAATTCTGGACTGAAATAATACCCTTCTGGTGGCATGCCAATTTTATTGTTTATAATTATATGATAATTTAAGTTTGTCATAAAGAAACTTGAAATCTTGGTTTTTTTATTTTTTTTATTTTTTTTTATTTTTATTTTTATGTATAGAAATCTTCTAATTTTTTTTTCTCCGTTCAATCACACATGGACTCTGGTTACTTGCATTTCTTTGTTCTCTTGTTAATAAACCTTTGATGTTTGCTGTTCTTCTAGTTATTTGCTGTTCTTCGTAAATTTTGGAATGGAGACCCTTTCATGCATTTTATTGTGCCATGTGTTGTGTTCGGGCAGGTTAAATTAAACAAATTGTTATCCTAATGCCAATGTTTAATTGTAATGTGTTTGTGATCAGTGGCAATAATAAGTATTTTGTCTGTGCTGTTTTTCAGTTTGTCCATGAAATACATGTTAACTGCAAAATGTACGTTGAAGTCTTTGCTTGGATGGTTAGAAAGTGGGTTTCTTAATGGTTGGGTTCTAAATTAATGTTCTTGGAGGATTTCATGTAGCACTGTGTTAGACTATTCTAGGGAAAAGTATATAGTATTCAAATTGGTACCTGTCATTTTCTGCAAAATTTGAGATCTAATGATATGTTCACTTTGTATTGGATTTTAATACTCATGGATTAACCGGAAGTTCTTACCTTGAAACTGTTAATGTAATTGAGTCATTGGTTAATCATATGTTCTTTTGTGCCACTGCCAGCCTGTCATACTTGATTACCTTGCCAGCAAAACTATTTGTTCAGACGATTTGGTAGTTGTCTCACCAGATGTTGGTGGTGTTGCCAGAGCACGTGCTTTTGCCAAAAAATTATCTGATGCTCCCTTAGCTATTGTTGATAAAAGGCGTCATGGGCATAATGTTGCGGAGGTATGATTCTTTGTAAGTTGGAGTTTAGATATCTTTACTAAAAGGGTTCAGATTCAATGACTCAAAATAAGGCTCTTGGTAGCTTGAAATATACAGGATTCAGATAATTCAAATTTAGTTATGATACCCAAATTTAGAATTTTAAGCATGACTTAAGATTAAAAAAGCAGAAAATATATCTTTGGAGGGCTTGAAAGATCCCTCTTATGATCTTCTATTTATAATGATAGAAGTATGATGTAATGAGAAAATGATAAATCAAAAGACTGCACTAGACTAGACACTTAGGTGCGAAACTAGGTACAACTCATAGGTACAACAGGAAATGGTTCCCAACACATTAATTTCTACCCAGCTTTTAATACTTATTCTAACAGCATGAAATAAGAGTCTTGGTTGTTTTCCACTTGTAAAATGATTTATATCTTTGTTATTTTTCAGCTCATGTTAAATTGTCTCGTATGTAAGACCAACTATTTAAAATCTGGTCCTGGACAATATATAATTAGTTTGGCCACTGTTTGAACTAAATGACATAATAGTTATATAAAATAATTCAGTTCTTACACCCACGCACACAAACATATAACTCTAGATATTTTGAATTGCACCATCCTTGTAAATATCAAGTATGAGAAAAATATGTGCAAACTTCATATACAACATCCTTTTCATCATCAAGGTTTCTACCAATTGATATGTTTCCACAAATAATTTAAATTTATTTTATTTTTATTCACAATTATTGGAAATGTAAAACTCCTCCTGTTAAGTCCCAATCAATGAACCTACAAATCCCATTGAGTTGTATCTGATTCAATTCAGGTAATGTAGACATTTCTTCATTTTCACTCTGAAGCATTTTCAATTTTGTTATTTTTCTGACAAAAGAAATACTGGTTGAACATTACTTAATTTAAAACAACCTAGTGGTAGGTGTACTATTTCCTAGTTCTTCGTACGACTGTTTGGTAAAATTAGTTGAAAAGGTGGCTGAAAGTGGAAAAAGTAGGGTGAGAGTATCTAGTTAAACTAGTTAATCAACTAGCTATTAATTGTCAGATGAAAGATAAAAACGTGATTAAATCGATAATCTAAAAAGTGTAGTATAAACTTGGTTTGCATTTCCCTCACAAACGTCATCTGTGACCTGGTAACCACTGCTTGGAAGTTTTATACACATATATACCAATTTGTAGACAGTTGGTTTTTAATAACCTGAATCAAGTCCGGTTCTTGGGTTTGTCCTGGGCTTCCCAGATTGAGCATTTTGGGACAGTTCAATCCATTCAGAACTTGTGGCAAGATCCAAATCAGTTACCAGACAAGTTTGAGTTTTAAAACAACGCCTAAGACCTTTGATGGGTGGCCAATGACCAATATTATTCCCTTACAATTGATGATAAATCATAGTTTATAAACTATTGTTCTAAACTAAAGCACCGTCTAGGATTTGTCTTGTGATTGGTTGAATCTCATCTTGCAGGTGATGAATTTGATAGGCGATGTAAGGGGAAAGGTAGCAGTTATGGTAGATGACATGATTGATACTGCTGGTAAGTCAGAAAACTCTTTATTTTCTGGTGCGGATGATGATAGTTTGTCTCTGATCCTTATAATCACTTTGATTTGTTCCCAATACTTGTGCAATATCTTTTTCCTCGTTTTTTCTCTCCTATTTATGTTTTTTCCAAGTAAAATGGTTAAATTTTCTTATTTTTCGTGGTAAATGGTGTGAACTTCTGTTGTCTAGTACCCAAAGTAACTATAGACACCAACAAAATCTTCATTTTAGCTTCAATAAAGATGATTTTTAGTTTGAGAATAGTAAAGTTGGATGTCTTCTGCTATTGATTTTCATTATATTTTATGCAGATACAGTTTCTTTTTACTTTGTTTTGTTGTTTTTTTATTCTTAGTTTTAGTACACAAATGAAGAAATATAGTGGGTTTTCTTGTTTATATTAACATTATTTTCGGCTTCCTAATATGTTCTTTATATCTTTGAGTTAAAAACAAAGGTTTCCCTCTGCTATCTTTCTCTCATTAAAGAAGTTGGTCAAAGACGAGGAAGGAATTATTGTTGTTTTGAACCCTTTGTAATTATTGCTGTTTGGAACATTTTGGTGGTAGATATATGAACATAACCTTTCTCCCAAAAGGATAGGAATTGATGTATGTGTTTAGCCTGCTATTTTGGAAACTATTTTGAATTATTCTCTATAAAAATTAGTTCAAGCAGAAAGAACGTAACAATGAGATTTTTTATTTTATTTGCATAGTTAAGTGAAGTGTTAGTCCTTACCTTCTGATAATTACTTGGTATGCTTTACTTTGGACAATGAAAGAAATATGATTGAATTTAGAGTTCAGAGCTGTCTTGTTGGAGGACATTATTTAGAGTAGATGTTAGTAACTTTTGATGTTGCATTGGGTTGTCATAGTGGTCCATATGTGAAAATCATGAATTTGTTACTTAGGAATTAATAAAAAACTTGAATTGAATTGTCATTTTAATTAGTTATTTACTATATTGTGAATTGTTTGAGTCCTTATTTGTGCTTCCCCTTGTCTTGGTAGTAGTTTTTTTGGTGAAAATAAATGTTTGCAGAGAATTGTGGAGGTAACTTCAATCATTGAGTACTTGAATTTTTATACTCTAACTTAATCTTGTGAATTTAGTACAGATTTACAAAAAATTGAAATTCTATTCAGAATGTTGAATCTGTGCTACCTCTCTTCTAAAATGGCATTATCATGGGTGGAGTTAAAGCGAGAGAATCCAAATTCAGTTGTATTTGATGTTTTGACATCCTTTTTTCTTTGTCATTCCGTGACATTGGCATCAATGCTTCTATCTTCACATTTAATTAGATTATAACATGATATTTTTTCTAGGTCTGTTCCTTGTCCAGAGTTTTGAGTGTAATAGGCTTTAGTTTGAGCGGGCATGTTAGACAAGGAAAGTTATTACTAGCTCTGTATCTAGCAGCATAAACTTCAAAGAGTTAGCTCCTTGGTATCATACATACCATTCTATTCTTTCGTGGTGATTATTTTTAGCTGAAATTTTGTGTAGGGATAGCTTACACTTCTAAGTGTTTTGTTTATTTATGTATTCTTTTTATTCAGCAGTATGACTTGTTTGTCTTATCAATTGTTCTCAATAAAATTTGGCTGTCTTGTAGGGACTATTGCCAAAGGGGCAGCTCTGTTGCATCAAGAAGGGGCAAGGGAAGTCTACGCATGCACCACGCATGCTGTTTTCAGGTATAATGGCTGCTATATAAATCAGTTATTTACTTCAGGTTTGTTGCAAAACACTTCTATGGTGACATTTTCTGGTGAATCTGCAACAAGGGCCAATTATCAACAGATTGTGTTCCTTTAGGTTTTGATTGAGTTTTTAGTTTCATTATTTTGGCAAATACATGGGAAAAGAAACCAGTGGACGCAAGCTGTTTTAAAAATCCCCTACATACAAAAAAACCTATGTACTAATGGAAATGTGATTAGAGTTGTAGAAAAAGAAGTTTCTTCTATTAACCCAAAAGAATACAATCTGAGTTTCCCCTCATAGGATAAAATCTCCCAGTCAATCCCTTTCTTATGAGGTAACATTCCTTACTTTTTCAATTTTCCCAGCCCCAACTTACAAACTATTTATTCTATTATGGGGGTGCCTATCATGTACTACTTTTTTTGCTGTTGCTGTTTCGTCTTATGCAATTTGCATTGTGTATTTCCTTTGAATTTGAAAGCCAGGAAGTATTACACTGTTGGTTTCTCATTTGATTATTAACTGATCCAAGCGGCCTAGAAATCTTTAAGTATGTGGGTACTTCTTGGGTGGAGGTGACAACCTCAATCAGCTTTCTCTTGTCCAACGAGGCCTATATTTTATCATAAAAAAATGGATGGTAGAAACAGGGATTACATGTTCTCCTGAGGAAGTTGCAATACTTATTCAACCTTCCTAATGATTTTTCTTTATATTTTGGCGCTATACACTCCTTTTCTTTTCCTTTAGCCTAAGTGGGTGTCTGGGTAGATTTGAAAACTGTAAAAGCCTTTTTGCCTCTTATATGGTGTGGGAGCCTCACTTTTCTTGTGGATAGAAAATTATTTGTATTTATAGAGATAGAAAAGATTTCCAACGTTTGTTCTCTTTTCCTCTGGCCTGTCATTAATGGATATATGAAGTATGTATTGCAATGATGGTTATTAGCATAAATGTACAATTATATCCCTTGATATAAGGCTGTTTTACTCATGATTTATGCATCGTTCTTGTCTTTGCAGTCCTCCTGCTATAGAGAGGTTATCAAGCGGTTTGTTTCAAGAAGTTATCATAACTAACACAATTCCAGTGGCAGAACAAAACTATTTCCCCCAATTAACTGTCCTGTCGGTGGCAAACCTTCTGGGCGAGACTGTTTGGCGAGTTCATGATGATTGCTCAGTGAGTAGTATATTTCTGTAAAATAAGTTTAGTTGGTTATTTCTTATTCATGGTAGAGAAAACGAGACCATCCTCAATACTCATGCACATGCATCCTTGCGTACGTATAGTATATTTTTTCATATAAATTAATAAAAAAATCATTGTTTTATAGCTTTGGCTCTTCCTGTTCATCACTAGATTGTATTGATAATCGCATGTCGGTGGTTAGATTTGATTTCTAATAATAGTTTAGCATGTTAGCCTTTTCACTTTTGTCAAACAAAATTTCTGTTAAGCTAGAAGTTTTACTTTTTGTATGGGATGAAATGGTGCCAAAAGTAGATTTATGTTGCAAATTTTTCCTTTTTTTCATTTATCTTCCTTGTCAGGGTGGAATTGAACCTTATTCAAGTTTGGGCATTGATTGAACAATTTGTATCATTGGTAAGCACGTTCCAGCTTATGACACTGCGGTAACAAGCGGCAAAATTGTAAAGTTCTATTATAGTGAAAGCTTTATGTTTAAGGATACCCTTATAGAGAGCTGTTTCTGGAGATTTTTGTACGTACAAAATACATTATAGGTATTGGAACATGGCGTCTTTGTTTTTCGTTTTAGTACAGATTTTTAAGTAAAAATGGTGAATTTTACTCGACGATTGGTATTGAATTGTGTGGCTTTGTTCTCAGACATTCCATTCCTTGTCCTTGTGTGGTCATAGATTCATATCAAACCAGCTCAAGCATATGCTATATATATTGCATGATTTCAAGTATCCTTAAAAATAGTTTTAACCTTATTTAATTAATTTTTAAAATGAAAAATAATAATGCAAAAAATTAAAGTGATCATGATAATTCTCGGAATTGAGTTGACTCCGAAATTATTGTTTTATTTATTTTTCTCTGAACGGAAGTGGGCATCAGCCACAACAGAATGCCATCTTTATACAGTGCTCAATAAAATGTAAAGGTTTATTGTTAACTATTTTTTTTTAGTGGAATAGTTAATTGTTAGATATAATTGTCAGTTCAAATGTTTTTTTTTCTCTTGCTTGGATCGAGTTTTTCTTCTTCTTAAATTAAAGTTAATTTTTTTTAGTTCCCGTAATTTATAAATATTCACTTCTAGTTCTCATCATAAATGACGTTATAAATCCTTTGTTTACACGGCCAACATCGCATAACTCAACATGTCACTATTCACTTGACTAAGTGGAATATACAAATGTTTTATTTGGATGCAAAGCTTTTTTTTTTTTTCTAAGATAGAATCTTAATTAACATAGAGAAAGGATTCATCAGGGCACAACATCGGGAGGATAGTAAATGAAGTCAGTGTTCATCATGCAACGGGTCTAGTTGTACGTCAGCTTCAATCGTGGCATTTTCATCTCATGATTTACACTATTGGAGATTATCTGATTGGAAATTTGTGTTTTTTTTTTTTTTTTATATATATATTAAAAGTAATTGAAATTGTGTCTGATTTTGTAGAAATCCAAATCGTGCACAATTTTTAAACGGGTAGATGTAGAGGAGGACGTAGAAGAGGAATGTGGTGATGAGACTAAGCAACAACTAGAAGTGGCAAAGAAAGAAGTTTTCCACGTGCGGAAGAAACTATTTGCAGAGAGAAGAAAGGGTTTGATTTTGCTTTGTGTTGTAGTACTATGTTGGGCAATTATAATATGGTTGTGTAATGTGCAGCCCAAATCACTTTGATGCTCATTCTTCACTGTTATATAAGAACACTTTGTTTTTTAATTTAACCAAATTGATCCTTTTGATTTTCCCATAATTGGATCATAAAATGACATTTTATTTTGACCATGAAAGCCTTTTACATAGCTTTGATTCACATGTTAACACCAAAGAAAAGGAAACATTTTATTCGGAGAGGTGAAAGAAAAGCTAAGAAGCTATTCCTTTCATCTCCTTAAGCACATCATAAACATTTTTGTAGGACTGAAGAACCTTCTTCCAAGAGGGTCTGCTGCTAATATCATCCCACCAACGACTAACATTCTCCCTTTCTCTAACCATAAACCCTCTTTCCATTTCATTCACCAAATAAGAAGTAAATTGAAGATGGTTAAGATCAGCAAGACTGAAGAAATCCCCTGCTAAGTACTTTGTCTCTGATAGCCTCTTTTCATAGATGTCAAGCACTTTTCCCAGCTTTTCCTCATTCTCTTTAATGGCCTTTGGGTCTATTGCTTCACCATTTAGTTCAGAAGCAAAGTACATTTTTATCAAGTTGTAGATCGGTGGAGTATAGTTATGCCCTTCAACTTCAAGCCATTGTTCCACAAGCCCTCTCTCTTCCATTGTCTTTCCCAACAAATTCGTCCCTTGATTTTTGTACTTTTCTGCATAATACCTCAGTATTGCCCGTGATTCTGCAAATCACTTATGTTACATTTAATCTATGTATAAACAAAGAAAAAACGATTATGAGGTATAATAATACACTTTTACATTCATTTGACATATAAAACAAAAATAAAATGATCATAGAGGGTAAAGTTTTACATTTTTTCAAGAAAAGATTGTTAAGGAGTGGACTTTAAACCTAATTCAACCTTACAAAACTCTATTTATACGGTGAGATTTGGACTCCATTTTATATATTATAATTTGACCTTATCTCTAATCTTCGATGTTAGACTTCTAACAAGAATAAAGTAAAAAATAAGAAATGATACTGTTAAATGAATATAAAAAATTTATGTGTGTCAAAGTATTATTTTTCTCTGTCACATAAACGTAAAAGTGTGTCAGAATATCATTACTCGTAAACAAAATACAAGAAAAAGGATAAAGGGAGAAACCATAAAGAACATAATCCCCATCTTGAACAACAGGCATCAGTCCAAAGGGCTGCAAACAAGAACCAACAAGCAATGAGATCTAACATATAGAATGCTTAAAATTCCATAAAGAAAGAAAGAAAGAAAAAGAACCTGCAACTTGAGATATTCAGGCAGTTTGTGTTCTTCCTTAAAGCCATCAACATGCACAGTTTCAAACTCAACTTCCTTCTCAATCAGACACACTATCACTCCCTTAGTGCTTCCATAGTCTGGGCCATACACCTTCACCACCATTCTTATTTTTGCAGAATAGAAGGAAATTTGATGCAGGAATGAACGTTAAGCTTGTCTTCTCTTATACTACCAACCTTAACAAAAGGACAATGAAGCTTCATGACTGGCTAAGGAAAACGGACCACATATTCAATACTTCTTGAAGTGCTCAAAATATTAATTCATACCATAGTTAATAATAATTATGGTATTGCATTAATAACTATAATAAAAACAAAAACGGAAGTAAAACACTAAACAATATTTTTAATTACGGAGATAAGGCTTAATAAATATAATAAATATTTAAGAAATATAATAAATATTTAAGAAATATAATAAATAATAGTATTAAAGCACAATTCAATGTCTTAAACTAGTGATGACAAGAGGTGAGAAGGTGTCAATTTACCTATTCAACTTTAATTTTTTATAAGTAAAAATCCATTTTAATCCTAATATTCATATTTAAAGAGTGTGAAAATTTTCTCTTCTCTCATTCTCATCAAAGTAGTATATTGGTTCACTAAAAAGAATTTATTGTAATTTAGACAATAATTTTTTTATAGTCAAAATCGTGATAGTTAATTTTAGTGGCCAATTTAAAATTTAGAATATAATTGATTATTAATTATAATTTTTTATATCTAATTGATTATTAATTATAATTTTTTATTTATGATAGTAACTATTTTAGAGACTTACGATTTTTAGTTTACAAATTAATATCTAAATTAGTGTGAATAGTAATTAATTATTTGTTGTCTCTAAAATTAATTGTTATTTGATGATTTTCTTAGAGTAGTACATACCCATTCATACACTGTTTCAAATATTAATTTAAATAATTGTTTACAAAAATAAAAAAAATTACAACAAAAATACATGATATTGTAAAGTATTTAATGCAAAAAAGAATAAACGTTTCCTTTTCATAAATATCAAATATCAAGATAAAAATTATTATTATATAAATATTTTTAATATGTGTGAATACTTTTTATTAGCTTTATTTTTTTATAACTAGATATATGTTTATTAATAATAAGTAGGACAATAAAATGAAACTATCACTAGAATACAGGTAGCAAAAGCAATTATATTCCTATAATACAGAAAAATATCACTACAGTAAAATTCCTATAATACAGAAATTATAATTTGATTATAAGTTTAATAATTATATTAATAATTTTAAAATATTTAATAAAAATATGAATTTTAATAAAAATATTAGGATACTATTTATATAAAAATTAAATTAAATTTCTGAGACAAAATTATTCAATTTTAAAAAATTTAAAACTGAATTGAAACAAATAAAAATATGAAAACTAAATTAAATATAAAACACTCACGTGACATTATCATTACCAGATTACATTAGCAGTATCATGTGATACTATGATACTAGTCATATAAACATTTTAAAAAAATTAAAATTAAAATTAAAAACAAAAAACAATAAATGGACACATATATTTATTTATTTAACTAACGTTGTTAATATAATATTAACGAAAAAATAATCAAATTATATAAAATTTTCAAAACATTAAGACTTAATTGAAAAGAAATTTGAAAGATCACTTCAAAATATCTTGACAAAAAGGCCAATTGATTATTTAAGTAAATAAATTAAACACTATCATTTCTTTTATTACATTATTTAAATATGATATACCATTGAATATAATTATATTATTTTACAAATATAACGTATGATACTAATAATTATATTAAATAGCATTAAATAATTATTTAATATTTGCCGATTTAATATTCGAAAGTGATCATTACATATTATCATTCAATTCATAAAACGTAACTAGTGTATGAAATATTTTTTGAATCTTTTAACCCTATATTAATTAATAAAATAATGTTTTTAATAAAATTACTGAAAAATACGTGCAAACAAATTATTTCACACTTTTATGAATAAATATTTAAACTGCCTTTTAATATATAATTTTATATAATATAATATAATATAATATAAAATAAGATAAAATAATATATTTATTTTAAAAAAACTGTGAAAACAATCCAAACCTAATTATAAAAGTTTATATATTCTAATTTTAAAAAAATTATGTTCTGATTAAACTAAATTAAGTGTATATAATTTCGTTCAAATATATATTTAATAAAAAATCAAACTAACTTACCAAAATCCTCCTAAAATGAATAATAATTTCACTTTTATGTTTTACTCATGACAGTCATATTAGTATTAGAATACCTTATATAAAACATAATAAATTAAGGTAAATAATTTATTGGAAATGGTCAATCTGTATATAAAAACGAAGACCTTTAAAATTAATTAAAAATCAAATTAAAAATCTCCAAAATATTTTTTTTATCAATTTTGTAAGGGAGTTGCCTATCCCTAAGGAAATTATTGAAAAATAACCTATAGAGAATAGTGATATGAATACATTAATATACGAGAATTATGCCTTAGGAGAACTTATAGCTCAATCAAATATAAATAAAAAATATGAATTTATTAATAAGGAAAGTAAGAAAATATTATAATAAATCAATAATAGGATATGAGCAAAAAGTGAATATTAAGCCACTTACATAATTTCATAATATATCTAATTCAATATCCTTTAGCAATTCTATTAATAATACTCTATAACAAAATTAAAAAAAGAAATATGGATACGTAAAATACAAATATGACAAGTATAATCAATTCAACAAGGAAGATCGATGTTCTAATACTTACAACACATGACGAAAGAAAGGTGTATATTTCAATTTCTTCAAATAAAGAAAAGAGGCAAGATAATCTTTGGAGGATACCAACATGGAAAGATTATTGGCACTAATAAGGTAAATATGAAACCTTCTTTATTTAGTAATGTTCTTTTGTATATGGTCTAAAATACAACCAATTAAGTATAAACAATTGTGACAATGATTGTGATGTTTTAAATAAAGATCAATGCATAATAAACAACAATGATGAGACTAAACTATCTAATGCTAACTGAAAGAGTAATTTTTAAAAAAATTGATATGGATGAGTTATTAACTCAAATAATATCTTGCTTTTTGTCACCATAAAAGAACATTATTGCCAAATGGCACATGAAATGTGTCTATGTAAACTTAAGATTTCTTGCAATGCTAAGTCAAAAGAGTCTCATGCCAGACATGTCATTTAAAGACAATATTCTCTATGAATTATGTATTAAAGACAAACAAGTCAAAAACTCTATCAAAAGTATAAATGTGGTATCTAAACAAAGACCTCTTGAACTAATAATACACTTGTATCTTTTTGGACCAACTAGAACTCAGTCTTTAAGTGGTCTAATTATTATTGATGATTATACTAGATGAAGTTGGGTAAAAGTATTGATCTTCCAAAGCATTTTGTATATTTTTGAAATAAGTTCAAAATTAAAAAGGATTTATCAATTGTTTTTGTTAAAAGCGATCATAATGGAGAGTTTGAAAATGAAGATTTACGAAGTCTATTTGAAAATTGTGACATTAACCGTAACTTTTCTCCTCAAAGGACAGAACAACAAAATGGTGTTCTTGAAAGGAAAAATCATGCTTTACAAGACATGGCTAGAACAATGCTTAATGTTACCAATGAAGAACATTGGTGTCTTGAAGATAATGATTTTGATGATGCTACAAAGAGAAGAACTTGAAGACTTTAGTTGTAATTTATTTAAAAACACTTATGTAGACTAAATTGTATTAGGAATAACTTTAAACATGTAAACACTTAGAAGTTTTCCTATCTTTAGGAAGTTTGTGCAGATAATCGAACCAGTATAAAAATCATCTGTGTGATTTTTCTCTTCCTACACTTTTTAACTGTTCAATAAAAGTTTCATAAGAAATTTAAAGGAACCGTTTTATTGACCAAACACGCTTTTCCACTATTAACAATCTGTATCATTTTAAAACTCTGCTGTGCAAAGTCGGCAATGATTGTTTTTCAACACTTAATGCTAACTTCACATCGAATTTTTTTTGAAAAAAAGTAATTAATACACGTTATTTACAAAATTGAATTTATATAAGACCATTGATTAAGAAGACTCGTTATGAATTGTGAAAAAAAAAATAAAAGATTCAACATTTATTTATTTTTTAATCGATTTGGAGTATAATGGTTTATTATAAACATAAAGGAGAATTTGGGACAAATTGATTATAAAGCTAAAAAAAGGAATCTTACTTGGGTACTTTGAAGCATCAAATGCAAATAACGTATAAATCTCTAGAACATCTACTATTGAGGAAGATGTATATGTAAGATTCAATGACCATAAGCCTGATAAGAAATTATTGTTAAGACAAGATCGTCTAAAGAGACTAAACTATCTAGCAACTTGAGTTTTGACACTTAACATACAACACTTAAAAAAATATCGTTTAGTGAGTATAATGTCTAAGAGAAGTGCATATTAGAACATATTTGTTAAAAGCAAGCAAGATATAAAATGACGCGTCAATTATAAAAAGTTAAACAATAATAGACAAAAGAGTGTTTAGAGAAAGCAATAATAAACTATGTATGTTTTATCAATTGAGATACTAGTTTCAAAAGCATAGACTTATGTTAAACGCTCATATGACTAATCATGCCTAAACACTCTCTTAACATAAGAACATTAAATGCATGAACATATTGTACTTTTGTCTACTTTTTTTTTTCTCTTTATCCGTGCAAATAATGAAAATACTAAACTTTATTCAAAAACACTGCAAAAGGATCAGAAAGATGTTCAGAAATAGGAAGACATTTATGAAATGTTTCCTTAAAGCTTTATGTCCTATCATAGTACAAGCTCTCACTACTAAAGTAATGTTGCTCTTCCCAAGATGAAGAATAATACAATCTTCGTACTAGAAACCACTTACTCTAAAGAGGTCAACTCTTTTTGAGTAACGGTCATCTCTCAAGAAGGCTATATAAGGAGGACTTGCAGAAGAGAAAAAACAAGAACATATATACAAGAAGAAATCATTGAATTCTTACTCTGTTGCTTTCCAAGTTGACATCGTCTAAAGCTTTCATATAAGAAAAAGAACTTTACAAGTTCTTATATTTCATTGTATTGAATTTATCCTCCTTGTGAGAGTTAATTGAATTTTTACTTTGATAACGGTTGATTAAACGTGTTTGTGTGTGCATATTTTGTGAACAAATCAACTCCTTCATAGCTTTTACCTTGTTTTATCCTCAAGTTCAGTATGTTTCCTAGTTTTCTTGTGTTTTATTTAGTATATGCTTGTTTTTACCTCTAATATCTTTGTTTGAGTGTTTGAAATAAATGAATAGGAAGCAATTCTAGTGGAGGAAAACAAGTAAGAACTCAAGGGAACATGTTTTGGGACAATAAAAGATCAATTCAAAGCAAATACCCATGTTGGACGCCTTTGGAAGCGCACAAGAGCCTGAATTTCATAATGTTGTCAAAATTGTCATGCCCGGGCACCCTTTTATGTGCTGCAGCCAAAATTTCCGCGCCCGGGTGCCCCTGGGGGACGTTGAGCGCCCTTTTTCTGCAGATTTCACGCCTGGGCACCCCAAAAGGGCGCTGGGTGCCCTTTGCTTCGCTGTTTTGCCTAGAATTTGGCGCTCGGGCGCCCCAGAAGGGGCGTTGGGTGCAACTTTTCGTTGATGTGTCAAAATGGGTTATTTAAACACGGGTCTCGCGATTTTTGGGGCATTCTTCTCCTCCTACACTTCATTATTCACCTAGAGAGATTGGGAGAGGCCCTTGGAGGCTATTTGGGGTGTTGTGAAGCTCTCTCATTCCTCCTTGGGTCTTCAAGCTTCATCAATGGTGATTTTGCCCCTTTTGGGTTGAGGAAGAAGATGGGTCACAAATTGGAGCTGGAGTTACGAAGGGGAGGCGCAAATGGAGCATGGAGCAGCTGCCAAGAACCTTGGGAAAGACTTTGCATCTTCTCTTTGGTTCCAATTTCTTCCCTATCTCTTAAATTTTGTAGAACCCTAAGTTTTCCACCATGGAGGGCTTTTCCTATTTGTTGAGATTAGTTGTAAAACATGGAATTCTTATGTATTTTGTGATGTTAATGATATATGCTTTTCCAATTCATGTTAGTATTTGATTTCTATGCTTAATGCTTGTTGTGGCTTGATCACCCATGGCATGAATTT